>NW_022651054.1:8169061-8488831 GCF_004027225.2 Strigops habroptila | reverse complement strand
CTGGTATCCTCATACCCCTGCCTCCGCTCAGCCAAAATCCTTCCTTTTGAATTTCACCGCTGTTTATTTTTTTCAGTCTTGTGGTGACTTTTTTGTTTTCTAATGAAAGGTGTAAGATATAACCCACAGTGCACAAAGAATTCACACACCTGCATTGTTACAAGATGAGTTCTCGCAGATAATTTAAGCACCAGCTTTAAATTCCAGGATAATAGACGTTTATTACCTGGCAGTGACCCTGGAGACTAGGAAAATCCAGTATTGTTGAGCTGCTCTTTGTGATTTACCATAATTCTTCTGTTTTCCAAGGATTTTGCAGACTGGCTGAAGTCTCCAGTATGGAAATAGTTTTCTCTGGAATTTCACTCTCCGCTTTCCCACCTACAGCGATACAGCAGCAAACCTCACCTTTGGCCATTCACCTCCATCACTGTTTACCTCAGAGCTCACCTGGAATCTTTGCCATGCTAATGCTCAGCACGGCAATGCAGCAATAAATATCCAGGCAGAGCTGAGTGCTGGTTTCACCTGCCTGCACACCACCTGAGCCTCAAAAACGTGTTCCCTTCACCTAGCTTGCGTAGACTGTGTGTAGTTCAGCCCCTCCTTGGCAGTACCACTTTGAAGAGGGCTTTTGTACCTGCTGTATGGTTTAGAGGTTATATTGTGTCTTGGGAATCCTTTCTTGGAGTCAGGTTCAGGGCAAGCTATGTCTTGTCCTGCAAAACAACGCAGAAGTGCTAGTGAAGACTTGAGTTTTGGTAATGGGGATTTGGTTCATGCTACTCTGCGAGGCTCATGGTTCCTAACGAGCAAGTTGTAGCTAAGGTGTGCTGCCCTGGCAGTTAAGTATGGCTATTTTAGAGACATGAGCTCGTTCTTTGTCCAGGTCCTCATGTCTGCCTTGCAAATCCTCACCATCAGCACTGGCACTAGTCATTTCCTTAGCAGATAGCCCTTGCAGAGGAGATAAGTAGTGAAAAGAGGTTAGAAATGCAAGTGTCTTCTGGGGAGACGTGTGGAGGCTTGTACTGAGGTGTACTGGCAAGGTCTGGAAGAAGAGAGCACCTCTCTGCGCCTCTGTGGACACAGAAGGGCACATGCCACGGCTTGGGACTGTGCCGCAGCCTAAACTCCAAAACAGGGCTTGTGCGAAGAGCCCTGGGAACTGTCTCTGTCTTTCCTTATTTCCCATTCTCTCCTCTCTACGGGAAGGGTTTGGGATGGAGCGGCCTCTTCATGGAATGGATGGCTAGCAGCTGCTTTGCTTGTGAAGCCTCCAAGTACCGGGCTGATGCCCTCTACCACCCAAGAGCCAGTTCTACTCAATACTGCAGCTCTCATGGGTGGATGAAGGGTTGCCAAAGTCAGTATAATGGATGAACTTTTTGTCTGGCATCCAACTTTCTTTCCCCTCCCTGTTTTTGATAACCAGAAGGTGTCTTTGTCCTTTTGAAGCAGAGACACTCTCACCTCAGCCCTTGTTACTCTTTAACTCTGTGTTGTCTCAGGGGTGCCTGAGACCACAATTCCGGCTGCAGGACCAGCAAGAACATCTCGGCTGTCACTGACTCTGGAGCTTTTCTTTGTGTTTAGGGACCTGCCCCTGCAGGCTGCCTGGGTGTACATTGGGTGTGCATGGAAAGATGTGTGTTGGTGGAGCTCTCGCCCATTCTTTGTGACTGGGCCAAGAGAACTGGAGGTGTCAAGCCAGAGGTTGCTAGGGAAGTCCTCAGTGAAGCCCGAGGCTGCGCAGAGGCCTCGCACAAAAGAGATCACAGAGGGCTGCAGGAAGCACACAGCCTCCAAAGCGGCAGCTCCGCTCCCCCGGGACGGCAGCGACAGAAGGAACAGCACGTACGAGGTCGGTGGGCTCCTGCCAAGCCCCGGAGCCGCGGGCTGCAGCCACACCAGGGTGCTGATCCTGTCTCCCACTGCATCGCCATTCATAACGTGGGATCTGTTTAAATCAGCTTCCCTCTGAACAAAAGAGCCAGATTAGTTCTTACACTTGAAAGAAGCAGGTTGGGGCTGGTGCTGTTTCCTACATGAGTGCTGAGAGGCAAATCCCCAGGGTAAAATAGAATCCAGGAAAATAATAGTAATGGTGATTCATTTGTCTCTCACATCTTCGCATCCAGCGGTGCACCAGTGACCTGTTGCCATATTACTTTACTCTCCGTTCTTGAATGGATTCCACAAGCTTTGGGCTGTATTTACCTTCCTAATCTTGTGACTTCCTTGCTCATTTACAGACTCCAGTATATAAATATGGACATTATCACCTACAGACTCATCATCCTCAGAGCCCCAGGAACTGCAGAGTTTCACGACGACGTCTGCTCAGATGATTACTTTACAAGGCCAGCACATTCGGTTGGTATTTAATGGTAGGGTGCACAATGCCATATATTTTAAAACAAGGCTCAAAGAATGCAGCTGGAGGGCAGGGTCAGTATCTCTGGCTGGGAATGGGCTCATCCTCCTCTTGCTGCCAGCAGGATTTAATCACGTTTGGTACAACAGAGCTGAGCACACTTGTCCTTGGCTTCACTTGCAGCTAAGTTGTATTCAGAATAAGTTCAGTTGCATCAGTTAGCGCCAGAATAAACCACTGGACCTTGGCAAAGGCTTTGCTGCTTTGGAGAGCCATGAATCTCTGTGTAATGCAAAATCCATAACACCCACAGTGCCTCACTACCTGTCTCACAGAGAGACCTTGCCCAGAACAACCTATTCATCAGAATGTGAAATACTGGTTTCTCTACGTCTGACTTGATAAACCGCTCTTTCCCTTAGCTCAGCCTGTAAAACCTTTCATGATCACAAAAGCAGATCCTTTTCTAATAAAATGCATCCACTGTTTGTGTGTATCCACCAACGTTAATTCCCGCTTCACCCAAGTGCTATAAAGCCGCCGAAGGCTTCTGTTGGCACATGTTTTAGAGCTAGGAAAACGATGTGTGTAAAAACCCTGATGTAAATCCATTGCTTTGGGGGAAAAAGTGCTTTTCCATGCTAGTTTACCATCGTTTACATGATTATAACAGGCTCTGCACGAGGGAAGCTACACTCATCCCAAAAGAACAAATAAACCAAACCAGTGTAGGCAAGTTCAGGATTGAGCCGGTGCTGAGGATGATGGAGCAGCCTCACATGGGGGCTGTGCACCAGCAGCTTTGAGTCCTCCTCAAAACTCTGTGGTCCTCTCTGTGTTTGAATCACAGGAGTTATGTGCTTGTCTGTTACTGCTGTTGTGAGGCTCCGACCTTTCTTTGTGCAGGCAAAGTGCTTGGAGGATGGAAGTGTGAAGGTGTTAGGTGGGAGGGCAAGGGCAAAGGATCTGAGTGCAGATCCTTTTGTCTAAAAGAAACAAAGGGAACCTTGCTCTAAATCCCCATGGAATTAAATACACCACAGACATGGCTCTCCTTCAGCATCCAAGTCATCCTTAAGTCATTCCTGCTCCAAAGATGTTCAACTTGAAAAAAAAATAGCTTCATTCCATACAAGTTAGGAGTTCCCCTTCATATAACTCTGATCCAAAGCATTGTTAGTGAGAGTGTCTCCATTTACGCCATGTCCATTGGAATCATTTTGACCCTGTTTTTCCCATGTGGTTTTGCTCTAACTTTGGATCCCCAGAAAGCTTTCCCTGCTGCAGGATTTAATTTCCAACTTAGTTTTGTTTTGTTTTTTTTTTTAAAAAGGCAATTTATTTGACTTTGCTGCAGGAAGATTCATTTTGCTTTAACTCTTTGGAGTTTTTTCTTGTTTCTGTCCTGGGTTTTTAGTACTGCTGGATGCTACAAAACAGGAGTGAAGTTCAGCCTCCGATCTGGTTGTGTTTTGATGGTGAACACAATACAACGCATGAAAGCTGTGCTGGAAAGGTAAGTAGTTATGAAATTATATTTATCTTCACATCCTTTGCTGGTTTTAAGTGCAGACAACCCCTTTCTTTGGTGATTGCATTAGGTCTTCATTTTTTCCAAGCTCCTTAAACCCAAACCCAACGCCTGTAGTCCTCTGTGAGTAACAGTGTTTGCTAATCCGTGGTATTTTGCCATTTTCTTACATCAGGGACTGTCACGTTGCATGACAACCCGGCCGCTGGCATGAGGCTTTTTGTGAAATCTCTTTACTTTTCCCTTGCTCCCGGGGACTTTTCGCCGTGGGGCAACCACGACAACTGAGCCCAGCGCTCAGTGAGCGGAGAGCTCGGGGGAACTTTTGGTCCTCATTTGGCCCTGCGGGCAGAGCCCGGCGCCCCGGGGCTGGACCACCGGGGCCGTGCAGGGGCCGGGGCAGTCCCGGGGCCGTCCCGGGGCCCGCCGATTCCCGGCCAATCGGCTCAGCGCCGCGCTCTCCCCGCCCCGCTCGCCCCATGTGCAGAAATAGCCCCGCCGCGGCCGGCAGCGGCTTTCCGCGGGGAGCGGGCGGACGGGCGGGCGGCAGCGAAGCATCCCCGGGCGGAGCATCCCCGGGCGGAGCAGCGGCGGGGCCGTCCCGTCCCGGCCGGTGCCGTCCCGCCCCGAGGTGCCGGCGGATGGCCCCGCGGCGGGCGCAGCGGCCGGGCCCGGCGGCGGGCGGACGGTGACCGGAGCCCTCGGGAGCGCGGATGCCGGCCGCGGGCCGGGCGGTGCGGGCAGCGGGGGGCCGCGGGCCGGGGCTCGCTGCGCCCCTCGGGCCCCCCAGGGCCGGGCGGGAGGCGGCGGTGAGCCCGGACATGGGTGTTTGTCTCCGGGCAGCGCTGCCCCGTGGCCTGTTGGTACCTGCGGCCGGGCGCCCGGTGGAAAGTACCTTTTTCTCATGAACGGTTCTAGTTCCTCGTCCTGGGCTCTCGCCATGGACACTATGAAAACCACTTACATCGTGCTGGAACTGATCATCGCTGTGCTCTCCATCGCTGGCAATGTCCTCGTCTGCTGGGCCGTGGCCATCAACAGCACCTTGAAGAATGCCACCAACTATTTCCTGGTGTCTCTGGCGGTGGCTGACATTGCCGTGGGTTTGTTAGCCATCCCTTTCGCCATCACCATTAGCATTGGATTCCAGGTGGATTTTCACAGCTGCCTCTTCTTCGCCTGCTTCGTGCTGGTGCTGACCCAAAGCTCCATTTTCAGCTTGCTGGCGGTGGCCATCGACAGGTACCTGGCTATTAAGATCCCACTGAGGTAAGAGGCTGGAGTGGATGGAGGTAGCCACGTTCCCTGAGAGCCCAGACCATGATCTTCCTTGTCTTAGCCTGCAGGAACTTCTGGTCTCTAGCGTTGCCCTCAAGATGTTTGAGGTTCATGAGTGATGATGAAAATAACAGCTATTTTGAACTCGTTTGCTGCAGGACTTGGATCAGGGTTTCAGTATCCTGCCTTTCACTTCAAAATGCACCTGAGAGCTCAGTTTCTGGAGGATGTCTGCCCTGGGAGGGTCAGTGGCTTCTTGGTGGGGCGATCCAGGAGTATGCTTGGGATAGTTGTAGCTAATCTATGCAGGTATTTATACAGCCCCCATTACTGTGGTGTCTGGGCATCTCCCAGGTAACTAAATATAGGAGCACCCACTGTTTCTCCTATTTCCCAGCCTATTAGGGAAGCGGTTTTCAGGCTGTTCTGTAAAAGTTCTTGTCTCTTCCTCAGCTCAGGTCACAATACGTTCAGAAAGGCTGAAAGTCATCTTAAATAGATCTTAACATGACTTTGTACGTACTTATTTTCAGCCAGAACTAGAGTCTAACTAGCTTGTCTTCCAGTTTTTAGAGGGCTAGAATTAGACTGAAAGCGCAACTTGTTGTATCTATAAATGCTGAAACCATATTTCCGTGCTTGCATATGTACATTTTCCTTCTGAGTGCTTATCATGAGTGTATAGAGCAGTAAATGTCAGAAGGTGTCAGCTCTGTGCATACACTGGGGGAGGAGAAAAGGGAAGGAAAAAGGATTCACACATCAGACTTCAGAATTTTACAGTTCAGACTTCCACCCAAGTGCAGCATCAAAGACATAAGCTGTTTTCCTTATAATTTATGGGATGTTGCAACATAATGGGAAAAACTATCAAATATAATTTACAGGCACTTCCCCAGTGAGTTGCCGCAGCAGCTGCCTTAAGCTTAAATGCACCAAAACCCTGGCTTTGCATTACAAATGACCCGAGTCCATTAGTCTCAGTCTCCTCCATGTCTCTCTTGTCCCTCCCTGTGAATAAGACACATCATTGATGGAGCAGGAGTCCAGGACTGCTCCCGGGTTGGCATAGGGACCTCAGCTGAACTGTGTGAGCTGCAGCTTTCCTCCATTCTGCTTATCTTTGGTATCTTCCTTGCACGAGTGGTGACCTAAAATGACTTAAAAAACCCTTTTCACCCTCTTCTGACACCTTGCATTGGAGGACCCCCATCTGTTGGGCAAATATGAATCAGTCACCAGGCAGATGATAAAGATGGGCAGTGGAAATCTGTGTGTGCTGAGCGTGTCACACGGAAATTCCATGGGATGTAAAGCAGATCAGCAGCACCCATCGATACAGAGGGAGCAGGGTCAGAGCAGTTCACACCCCTGCCAGCACCTCTGACGCGGCTGCTTGTCTTCACAGCCACCCGCCTGCACTGGGAGACACTGCTCCGGGTAACGCTGTGGTGCCTCTTCCATCCCTTCCTTGGGGCTTTCTCAGGATGGGGGCTAATGGCATGGGAGCAGGTTGGAGTTTTTAGGATTCAGTTTAATCACGAACAGGCTGTTTCAAGCGCGGTTGTAACTCTCACCCTTTGTACTACAAGGGCTTTTTGCAGTGCTTGGCTGAGGAAATTGGATCTTGTGAGATCCTGTGGATCTCATGAGGAACCTGACGTGAGAGTACCAGCTCCAAAATGCTCTGATGGGACCATTCACATGCTTGTGGAAGGGAAGTGGTTTTGCTGACTGACAAGATAGCAAGTATTTCTTCCACTTTCTTTTCTTCTTATTATTTTCCCCCCAACCCTGGTCTTTAGCAGCTTTGCTCAGCTCTCCAGGAGGTCAGTTCATACACCTATGGGGGATGACATCCCAGGGCAATTTTGCCTTGCTTTGGGATCCTTTCCCAGCGTTGCTTTTTCACCCCCTCTTAGGCCAAATCTTTTATTCTGTTTGCACAAACATCTTTTTTCCTATGAGCGCTTTTAGTCCCTTCAGCTGTAAATGGAGATCAAGGAGTCCCATCCTAGGCTAGTCTAAAGTATGAAGTTTGGATTAAACTTGGTCTTGGCATTGAGGCTCATTTTATTGTTTTCAAAGGTGTCAAAGAAGTAAAACTCCTTTGTAAGGAGGGAGGTTTCTCCCTGCTAGGAGTGCAGGGCAATGGACAGAGTGTTGGTCGGGCAACAGGAGATTTAGAGACTGGTACTTAAAGGCTGCTTTTATTTGTACAGCCAAGACCAAGAGAGGATAGAGGAGGTTATAGAACTACACTGGCAAAACACTTCTCTACTGCACCAGGGTTAGAACTGTCTCATCAGCATCATTACTCCTGAGATGCTCCACAATGTTGCCAGCAGCAAGCGGGAAGGGACTTGTCTGGCTACCCGCCCTAGGTAGATGCACGTGGTGTTTCTGGAAGAAGGTTTGTGCTGTGGAAAGTGAAAGGTGTCCATCAATTTGTAGGAATAGAAACCTTAGGAAAAGTGTTCTCACTGAAACACTCATTCTGGAGACCAGCGCAGGGGCTGATAACAGGCCTTGAACTATTAAATGTCTAAGAAAGTGATTTTGTCCCAGCCCTATCTAGCAATTCCAGAACAGTTATGGCAGAGCAGACAAGTGTCCATGCTGCACCCAGTGCTCCACCAGCTCCCTATGGAAACCTCTGCAGGGACACTGTGAACTGACTGTGCCGTATTACTTAATACAATTTCAGGGCTATTTAAGCACACTGAGAGGCTGGGGGGGGCACAGGAGAAGTTTGCATTACAGCCAGGCTAATAATGGATTTTTCAGTTCTGTGGCTGAACCAAAAAATCCCATGGGAAAGAGGGAAATTATTCCAGTCAAACTGCAAGAGCGATATTTGGAGGTTTCAGTGAAACAAAGTGATCCTGACCAACCTGGCAGATTGTTGTTTGAGCTGCTTAACCCTCCCGATGTCGTTGTGCTGCTTTTTGAAGTAGTGGCATCCTCGCTGGGAAGGAATCACAAATTCTTATCTAGACAATTGTAGAACAAAAAAAATCTCAGAACATTTAAAAATGGTGTTTTTGAACCCTCCCTCTTCTGGCTAAAAATATTTGCTGGATTTGACCTGGAGCCATGAATTCTTTCTGTCCCTTGAAACTCTGATTTTGTTTGTTTGCTTTTGACAATTCACTGTGTGTGGAGGAGCCCGCGCTGCCCACTTTGTGCAGCTGCAGCTCTGAGCCCTTCCTCGGGTCCCTTCACACAGCTTCTTGTCCTCAGACACGCGCTAACCCTGCTTTTCTTTCCACATCCCCCTGCACCCCCATGCTTCCAACTAGGCAGCGCTGCTGCTTGTGTGTGCCCATTCTTGTACTGCCCCAGGTACATGGCACCATCCCCGCTCCCCTCTGCCAATCCAACTCCCAAACTTCGCTCCTCCATTGCGCTTCCTCCAAGCAGAGTAGCAAATCCAGAAAGTCGAGCACCTTTCAGCAGCAGTAAATCCATCCTGCAGAGTGTTTGGCACAAGAGCAGCGCGAGGCTTTCGCTCTCTGGCTTTCTTCAGGGCTGGATCTCACCCACAGTCCCATAGCTGTGAGCCAAAGAAGATTTATAGGTGGAATAAAGTCTTTCCCTTTTATTTGCATTAACCAAAATCCTTTGGCATGGCTAATAACTGTAGGTACAGAGAGATGCCTGGAACAAATGCGTCTGGAATTAGGGAGGGAGAAGAGTATCTGTACTTAGACAGCAAAAGAAGAATGAAATGCTGTGCAACATCATGCTGAGTGTGCCCTTGTCTGGCTGGTAATGTGCTGCAGGACAGTGAACGTGTTACCGCTGCTGCCCACCTGGCAAACACCCCAGCAGAGACCTCCAGAGGGAAAATTAGCCCCAGGTCCCTGTGATTTGAGCTTATCTGGTGCTTGTTCTTCCTCCCTGGATTTAGTTCTCTCCCATCGTCAGTTTTATCCCTAGCAGAACTGCAGGACTGATCTTCCCAAGCAGCTTTGCCATGAGCTGGAACAGAGTATCCATGACCATGGCCTCCCCCTTTCTGCACCAAGCCCTTGCTGTGCCCCTGCAGCCAGAGCATCCGTGCTTGGATCACGATCTGCTGATGGTGTTGCCTCGCTCTGCTTCTGGTGCTGCCAGCCTCCCATGTGAGCTGCTGCCCCTCTTGTCTTTGACACAATGAAGGCAACAGTCCGGTTCCTTTCTGCTGTCCTCATGGAGACAAGTTTCATTTGGGTTGTTGTGGCTCTTATCTGACCCTTTTAGCTGAGCAGTGGCCTTTCTAGACATGGGCTGGCCGATGCTTCACGGCTGCCTGCCCTCGCTGTGCCCTGCTGCTGCAGAGGAAGTGGTTCCCTCCGTGTTCCTCAGCTAAGAATTGTTCCTGATTCCTTTCAACTCCCATCTTGTTCCTCAGCAAAGCAAAGTGGTGGGTATTAATGGCATGTGGGAGGGCTGGAGCCACTGAAGAGAAAATCCTCTTCAGAGCCTTGGTCTTCACTCACCATTTTCTGTGTGGCATCAACGACATGCAGCATTGCGGCTGCTCTTCCTTCTGCCCTTGCTTCATTTCCTCTCTTGAAGGGAAATCCTTGCATTGCCCTTCATCTGAACCCTGGCCGTGTTCTGCTGTTCACGTGTGGCTCACGCACACGGTGACTGATCCTGACACCCTGAGCAGCACAGGAGCCTGGATGGATTTGCTGTTTGTCACAGACCACAAAACAGAGTCTTTTAGGAGTGTTCTGCCCCAGCCTTTGGCTACACCGGGCAGTCACTGCGTGAGGGTGTTGGGCTCCTATTACTGTATTTGATCCACAAGATTCCAGGAATCAGTGGTACCAGCTGTGCCCTACAGATGTGTCAGTCCTCTCCCCTCCCCATCTGCTCTCACGGCTTTGTGAAGTCCAACGAGCTCATGGAATTTGTATGTGCTAAAGAGCGGATTATCTCCTAATCCTATGGATGACAGCAGGCCTGGGCATGAGCCACAAATAACTTGTGAGGACATCAGTGGGGTGTGTCCGTGCCGTTATGCTCTCTCTTTGGTGCCATGTAGGCACCAGCATGTCGCTGAGCACCACGACCAGAGCTGCTGGACCCACTGGGGACAAGGCACACAGCAGTCCCCGTGCGGGGAGACTAGTGCCACCATGGCTGGGGCTCTGCACCCCCTTCGTGATGCACTGTGCATCAGCACCCATCACCCCAGTGTTCACATCCTCGCTCCCACCCAAACCCCAGTGCCAGGTTCCTGGGATCACGGTGCTGTGGGGTGGCTGTTGGCCACATCCTCCCTCCCCAGTGCCCAGACCTGTCAGGTTCTTCCATGAGATTTCCCTGTCATGTTGCGATGGTGTAGCTGGCACACAGGGCTGGATGCTGTGTCACTAACTGAACCTGGAGGTGAGGACAGGATGGGCTCCTGGAGCTGCTGGAGCACACTGGGATGAGGCGTATGAGGGTGAGTGGTGCTGGGCTCAGTACTGACCATACAAGGTCCACCAGCCCTTGGGAAGGGCTCTGCAGGGAAGGCAGATTAGCAGCAACTTGCTGAGGCTGGTGGATGGAGAGCAGTTTTGGGCCTTTGGGAAGGGCTTTAGCACGCGTTTCATTACAGAAAGAGTGATCCAGCAGAAATCTGCCATCTCCTTGCTCTTATCTGTTATCTTAGTGAGCAGGACACTGGGGGCCTGGGAGGGGGAGTGGTTGCAGCACTGCTCTATGTACAGGATCACACCCAAACAGCTCCCTGGGAATCGCAGTTCCTATCTCACCTCTACCAGCCGCCTTTAACTCAGCCACCCGGGTGCTGCACATCTGAGGTCTGACCGCGCTGGGAGGTTTGGAATGACAAAAATGCTCAGCCCCAGGCACTGTGAGGCCGATAACTCTGGGGTTTAGGGCCCTGGAGGGAGGTGGCGCCGAGGAAGAGCTCAGGAGGGCTCCGGGCTCCTCTCAGCCCTGCAGTTTCAGGTAGGGAGCACCAGACTGTTGGGCTTTAGGGCTCAGAAACCCCCTGTGGCACATGAAGCGCTGCTGTCCCACTCCCCTGCCTGCACATGAGCGTCTTGAGGCTGCTGCTTATGTTCCAGTGTCAAGTCGTTGGAGGGTGGCAGCTGAGCTCATTTCCTTCCTGTGCCCCGGGCTCTGCGCACCTCTGGCAGTCCCCCAGCATCAGGCACGGGCGCAGGGGCTGCCCAGCGTGGGCACTGAGCCCGCAGCCTCCCTGCGCCCCGTGTCCTGGTTCAGTTCTCAGTCACCTTTTCTCACCCCAGAGCTGGCTGGGGCCGGCTGAGGCGGACGGAAACCGGCCCTGAATGCAAATTCCTGCCTGTTTGTGGGCTGCTGTGACAGCGTGCATGTGAGAAGAGTGTTCACAGAACCACATCACAGGTGCTGCTGGTGTTCAGCAAGCACAGAGGTCCCCACCTCCCAGCCTGAGCTGTGGTTTCCCTTCTTAATCCTCCAGATTACCCGTTTGCAGAGTGCTTTGGGACAAAGCTGTGCTCTCCTGTGTTTCTCCTTTCCACATTCCTGGTCCTGCAAGACTGATGCTGTTCAGCAGTTCCCCTGCCCTGTGCGGGCAGTGGCAGGGCTGAGGTCCCAGCCTGCATGGAGCAGTGCGCAGGGATAAACTGGTGTGAGGCAGCTGCCCTCAGTTGGAGCCTTTCCTCTCCCAGCTGTTCTGCCTCCACCCCAGGGAAGGAGGAGTTCTCAGGAGGGATAAGCACATGGCTATGGATATCTTGTATTGAAACCTGCAGGCACTCGATAATCCGAGCTTGCAGGCTGCAGAGCCCAGGGTGCTCAGGGGTAGAGAATGCTCCCCTCCATACACCCGGGCCATCCTAAGAGGCATCACCGTGGCTGAGTGTGAAACACGGGTGGGTTTTGTCTGCTTTGTCCTTGGAAGAGTAATTTGAAGTGTTCGTAACTGGGGACCAGTTAACGTGGGGGCTGCAAATTTGCTTCTGTCTGCCAGTTTGCTTCCGACTGGCAGACATCCCCCATCCTTCCCCTCGGAGCAGCAAATGGCCACGGCCACCCGAGGGCTCATCCCCAGCCAGGATGGCTTCACACCCTGCTCTCCGTGCTGCTGCTCCCTGTGCCTTCCTCTGCCTCGCATCTCTGTGGCTCTTCTCCCAGGTGGAATTACTTCTCAGTGAGCAAACAGGCAATACGGCAGGTCTGGAGCAGCCCCAGCTCCTGACAGCCTCTGATCACACTGGGCTTTTCTTCTCATATTGGTTCAAAATCATCAAGCGTTTATTTCAGACTAAGGCTGAAAATGCCAACGTAAACAAAGCAAAGAAGTGAAAGCCTTCCAGTTTTTAAATCATAGAATCATGGAAAGGTTTGAGTTAGACGGGATCTTAAAGCTCATCCAGCTCCAACCCCCTGCCACGGGCAGGGACACCTTCCACTAGAGCAGGTTGCTCCAACCCCTGTGTCCAACCTGGCCTTGAACACTGCCAGGGATGGGGCAGCCACAGCTTCTCTGCGCACCCCGTGCTAGCGCTTCACCACCCTCACAGGGAAGAACTTCCTAATGTCTGATCTAAATCTACCCTTTTTCAGCTTAAACCCATTCCCCCTTGTCCTGTCACAAAATGTTTTTTAGTGAACTTCCGAATCTGAGAATGAAGCATTACAGCCTGTCACCTTGCTGGTGAGGTGCCTCACCACTGAGAGGCAAGGAGGTGGATGTTCCTCCTCACTCTGTGAGGGTGGGAGCCAAGGCAAGGCTGGGTTCCCTGTGTTCAGACCTCAGAGCAGTCCTCCGCTTTACAGACAAGGCTTGAGGAGCAGCCTGCAACCGGGCTCTGCGCTGCGAGGGCCGGGTCTTCTCATTTACCTGTTACTACCCAGGGCTGCAGGACCAAGGGGCCACTTGCCCAGTGGGTGCATGCTCAGGGCACCGGGAGCTGGGAATAACTGTCACCCTGTGAGTGCTCGCTTCTTCCCATTCAGCTTTTCCTGACAGGTTAAGGGTGGAATCCAGCATCTTATGGCACATCCAGGGCTATCTCCATCCCCGGTTTCCCATGAATGCACCAGGCAGGCAGCCAGAAGTGGATGGGGCTGAGCGGTGCCTCTGCCCCTCCAAAGAGCCCCGTGTGCTCACCTGGGTGCTGGCGTGGTTGCAGTAACCCGGCCAGCGGAAGGCCAGGAGTGCGAACGGGGGACGCTGCTGCTGTCCCCTGTCACAATAGGGACAGATGTGGGAGGAAGTGATTTGTCTACAACTGGACGTGGACGGGTGCAGATGTCCTGCTTCCTCTGCTCAGCCTGTAACTGCTAATCAGATTTCTCACTCTCGCCGCCAACTCCTTCCTGGTTAAAAAGCTTTTTCTTTCCCTTTTTTTTTCTTTTGATTCCCTCTCTAAGGTGCAATTTATGATTAATTTAAAATGTCCTGCCAGGATGTTTCAGCTGGTATGTGATCTCCATTCCATGGCTCTGCATGGAGCAAACAGAACGGCAGCAGTGGTGCTTGTTTCATGCTGTTATAGCTCAAAAAAACACCCTCAAAAAGAGCAAGATGCAAAGTCCAGCTGCAAGTAGCTGACAAGGATACAATGCTTGGCAGCCGCACTGCTCTCGCCCCTTGTGAATAGAGGTGTCTGTGTATTTTCCTTCACACTTAAAATAGAAACATATAAATTATCACTGCTTGTTTGTATCAGAACACCTGCATGGTCCGAGTTCTGCAGGCTCTCCATCTGGTCACCTCCCTGCATCCGGCAGCCTGGCCACTGGGAGGGAAGCGGGGAGAGCAGCGGGAAGCACCAGTCCGCAGGATAAGGATTGGGACTTTCCTTGCTTTTCCCAGTTAAGGTTGCAGAGACATCCCCATTGAAATGCTTGGAATGAGCCTGGAGGCTCTGTCAGGAGAGAAGGTTTTCCTGCTGGAAAAGTTAATGTTGCAGCTTCAGAACTGTGTTACCTGCACAGGAGAAGCATTTAAACACCCAGTGTGTGTGTGAGGCTTTCACAAGCATGGCCCAGCCACATTTTGGGGGTGGATTTCTCCGAATATCTTGTTGCTGCTAGAAACTGCATCTCAGCCATTCCCAGGGATTTCAGACAGCACCCAGTGAGGATGTGGGACAGCGCTAATGCCTGGGTGGGTGGACATCCTATTGCAAATGTCTGAAGAGTCAGGACCCACAGTGTATTTGCCAGATTCCAGCTGCAGGCCTTCAGACCATGACAGGGATGATGGAGCTCATTTTTGTGCCTCCAACAGCGGCCCAGTAGCAGGGGAGGTTGGAAAGATTTTGGGCACAGGGTGGACAAATGTAAGGAGTCTCCTCCTGCCTGCCCATCCCCAGGCAGGACAAGGGCTTTGTGGTTGGATGGTGCCCAGTGTGGCAGACCCTGCACTGCAGCACTGATGAGCACATGGGGGCAAGTGCTGACACAGTTCCTCAGCTTGCAGATCACCCTTTTGTTCAGCAACATCTCTCAGATGTTCAGTAACATAAACTATTTGCTATTGGCTTTGCTCTTTGCTAATCTCGGGTTTATTTACTCAGTAACTTATCAGTCAGGGCCCAGACCATCATCATGGTCAGGGCCACTCTCAGGCTCTGCCCAGCGCCAGGAGAGCAGATTTGTGGCACCACAATGTTTTGATCTGCTCATCCTTCAGGGCTGTTTGGGGATAGTGAGGAATTCTTCTCCTCCATTCCTGCTCTCGAGGCCAGGTTGGATGGGGCTTGGAGCACCCTGGTATAGTGGAAGGTGTCCCTGCCCATGGCAGGGGGTTGGAACTGGGTGAGTTTATGGTCCCTTCAACCCAAACCAGTCTGTGATTCTCTGAGATAAGTAACATGGGAATCATAGTCCCCTTCCAGACTGGTCTTCTGGAAAGCTCTTCAAGGAAAGCTGTGGACCTTGCTGTGCCAGGCTGTTGCTCTTTTCCATCCCAAGTTTAATCGCCCCAGATGCTGAATTACACCTTGGTGCTGCTGTACACTCCTTGTTTGACAGGAGCTCAGGAGCAGCAGTGCCTCTGCCTGGGTGATCTCTGCGGGGTTGGTGGGGAGATGCCAGGTACGTGCAGGACATGACTCAGTTCCTGCCACTCGGGAGCCAAACTCCAGCTCGGGAGAGGCTGCGCTGGCTGTGGGCTGGCAGCGTGTCCTGGTTTGCTCCAGCTGTGCTCAGCGGTGCCTGCCTGGGTGTCTGGGCTGGTTCCATCTCTATAGCAGGAGAAATGCCTTAAGACCTGTTGGAAAAGAGCCCTAACCCTGACCACCCTCCCAATCAGAGGCACGATGCCTGGAGAGTGCGGAGAAACTTCCCACGCCCTGTGCTAATGGAGAGCTTGGTCATTTTGGTGGTTGCCATGATGCTCTTCAAGGAAAGCTGTGGACCTTGCTGTGCCATCAGTGAAACAGAGGGGCCACATGTGACACTGATGTCTGCTGGGTGAAGGGCACCATCTCCAGTCCATGGGCCAGCTCAGGGGACGGCAGTGGCCGGGCGGTTACTCACTCCATGGTTTGGTGACAGGGCAGAGCTGCATGGTGCCCTGGGTGAAGCCTCTGCAGGCACATAGTCGGTCAGAGCCATGGTGTAAAAACAGCTGAGCTTTCTCTAAAGTATTTGAGCTCCTGCAGCCCGGGCTGTGTGACTGTGACAATGGTGGCTAACGTATGGGTATATATGTCAGAGGAATAAAAACCTGAATCACTCCATGGTGGCAGCACATGGAGGATGGCATCGGGGCTTCTACAGCATGTCCACTGCAGAGATAATTACCTGCTTGGTGATGATTATGCCAGTAAAGAGACTACCTGGCAGTGCAAGAGGAACTGATGCATTGCCAGAGTTATTTCATCTCAATAAATCATTTTAAAATATTCAGCTGTTATTTACATTGAAGCTAGATTTCACGCCTCTGGGCAGAAACATAGAGGAGGTTCAGTATTTGTTATACAGTAGGCGAGTAAATTTACTTTTATAGTTCTTTGCCTGATAATATTAAGCTGAGAAGAGAACGAAGGAGGGGTTTGCTGGAGCATTCAGAGCTGTGAAAACCTGCTGGTTCCTCACTGTCTGATCATGTTTTATAGTGCTGAGAAAAAGGCTGAGGCGCTGTCTCACAGCCCCTGCCTCCTTTTGCTGGTGGTGGTTTACAACAGGAGTTGCTCTGTCATGTGGTATGCTGCAACCCTTGCTGTTCCCAGCAAGACTCTTTGTACCATGACCTGGTGACAACCATGCACTTTATCTCTAAGCACATGCTTACCTTCCCTTAACTTTAGGGCAATACAGGCAGTGTCCCACCAAATCGATGTATTAAGGTTATAACAAGGTAATTCGTGAACAATTTGAGAACATCGAGCTATTCCCAGTTTCACCTTGGCCTCTTCTGGCTGGTAGCTCAGCACCCAGGTATTTGCACAGCCCCTTTCTGTAGTCACAGCAGCAACCATCACCCTTACCCACAATCAACTGTGTGATGCATCCCTATGAAAATAAAGAGCTAATCTAAGGGGTGCAGTTGTTCGCTGTGATTAACTATCTCCAATGAAGACCATCTCTTCATTGACAGGCTGTCAGCCCTCTTCGTTGCTCAGCTCTGGCTCTTGCAGCCCTGCAGCACAGCACATTTTGCCATCTCCTTCTCACAGAAGGGGCCCCTGTTTAAACGTGATGCTGCCGGCAGCTCTGCTGGGCGCTGAGGAAGAGCGAGCAACACTAAAATAAACATGCCACCATCATGGACATTGGAAAATCAAGTGACTTCTTAACTGCTTTTGTAAACCTTCACGATGGGCCTTATCTTTGCAGAAGAGTTCAGCAGAGCGGGTGGAAGAAGCCTTATTTGGGATCATGTGTTCTCAGCAAGAGGCAGTGGTGGACACTCAGAGCTGCGCCGGCTTTTCCTTGTGTTCCTGTGCGCAGCCTGATTCAGGGACACAAACCTCTTGACTCCTTCAGTTTCTGTTTCTGAACAATGGTCCCTTTTGCATTTTCCAGTGTCAATACGACAGTTCTGGGGATGTGGCAGAGGAGGAACTGAAGTGATCAACTAACCATGAACAGCACAAGCCAAGGAGCCACGTTTTCCTCTTCCCACATGCAGAGCTGTAGGTCAGCAGCAGCCCTTGGTGCTCGTGCAGCACTGGCTAAGCTTGGCCAATGTTGGAGCTCAAGACTCAGACTTTGCCAAGAGATTGGATTTCTGGGCTTGGCCTTACTGGTGCCCTGTCTGATAACTTCTCACCTTCTGGAGCAGTGAGACTTAGCAGGAATGAGAGAAAAGTCCAGGAGAAACCTCTCAGTGGCTGCACCTGCCCTTTAGACATCTATCCCGTGGAGTGTGTTTGCAGTTTAGCAATGCCTGAATGTGGCTGCTGCTCCCGCATCCTCCTGGCCATGCCCAAAGCAAGCCCCATTCACAGCGGCCACTCAGAAGGAGCCGAGGGCTCCCCCCAGCCCCTCTTTGCTGGGAGACCCCCCACTTCACCCTCCTGTCTGTGTAGCTCGCAGGAGGAGGGGGACATGGGCTCGCACGGAGGTGGCCGCAGCGTGATTCAGAGGCACAGCTGCGGTTCTGTGGGAATAGAGCCCTCCCCTGCCTCACGGGCCGGAAGAAAATCAGAACAAACGTTCTTAGGAAAGGAGGAGCAGGGAAGCCAAGCCAGAGTAAACAAGCGCTGGGAGCAGGGTGTGGGAAGGAGGGGACATGCATGTCAGCCAGCAGACTCTAATGGGCTGTGGGGAGGACATTAATGGCTTTCTCATGTTGTCTTTCTGGCAGTCGCTGGTTCTTCATATCTCCAAAGACTGATCCTACTGATGCTTTGATGTTGGCATCTGCTCTGGGTGCATCCAAAACAGCTTGACTTTTGCTGCTTTAGGTTCCAGCTCTGTGTCTCTGAGCACCTGGGGGCTGGAGGGGCACTTTGGTTTTCTTGGCCATGAAGGCACCCAGTGTGTGGGGTTAAGGAAAGATGTAGGCATCACATGGCTTTGTGCCCCTCAGCACTGCATCAGCCTATCCCTGGGTCACAGCAGAGCTTCTCTGTAGCACATGTGAGAGCAGCAGGTGCCCAAGGAAGGCATTGGTTTAAAATCTGGATCTTTACAAGCAGTTATGGTGGGTGAGCAGAACTCAGCCATTGTTTGACCACAGGCAGCTGTATGGTTTAACCCCACTGAGGGCTTCAGAAGCTGCAGTCCAAGAGCGTGTTGGACCCCTCTGTGCTGCATGTCCTATAGAACTGGCACATCACGTACATGAGCAGTGAGGGTGGCACCAGAGCTGGGTGAAGGTGCCCACATCAGTGCTGTTGGAGGATGCACAAAGCAGGGACATCAAACGGGGGGGGGGGGGGAGAAGAGCCCAGTGTCCCTGGCTCCCAGCTCCATGTCTGGATGTGAGACTGAACGGAGACACACCCCCTCACTTGTAATTCTCCTAAGCAATCCATCATTAGCAGTTGCTTTCAGACGCTGGCTCAGAAAAGTCTTTCAGGGTATTTGTTATCCACCCAGAACGAGCTCGCGTGGGCTGCAGTCTGGCATGTGTTAGCCAGGAATTGTGCTGCTTGAGAAGCTAGCAGAATCCCTGGTTTCCACACACATGTGTACTTCCCACTTGAGTGTATGAGGTAGCATGGGAAGGGACATCACATTTCACGACTGCTGCAATCTCCAGTGAAAGCCAGCATTGCTGCAGGCACAGGAGCAGCCCAAGTTGAAGCAAGTTGTCTGTGGTACAAAGGCTGTAAGTGTGTGGTAAGGGTGGTTAAGTCTTTAGCTACCCATTACAGGGGAGAATTGAAAGCCAGCATTGTCTCAGCTGTAACAGATCAGCCCAGAAGTTCATGTAGCTCAGCAGCATGCCCCAGCATGCTCATTAGTGGCTGCTTAGAGCAAGAGGGTAAGATGGTGGTTACAGAGTGAGCCTTCCCCCTGTTCTTGCCCTCCTTGCAGTTGGTGGTTTAGGCTTAGGCAGTGATAAAGCCTTTTTTAAGACTCCAGGTCCATACCTCCCATTGAAGGGTGTTTGAGGTCAGGGGTGGTGCTTCATGCCTCTCAGGAATAGTAAGTAAATCACCTCCCCAGATCTCTGTGTTGGTGCAGAGCACAGGTGAGATTTTCACCCCTCCGGTGATGGCAGAGATGAGGTTCCCACATGGGTGTGGGTGGGGATTTTGCGGCTTCAGCCAAAATGTTGATGACTTTAACTGCAGGGAAGTCATGAGTGCTCATTTATATAATGGCTCTATCCTGGTTTTGTTCTGGATGCTGTAGGTATAATAGTCTGGTGACTGGCAAGCGGGCAAGAGGCCTCATCGCTGTGCTGTGGCTCCTGTCCTTTGGAATTGGACTGACTCCACTTATGGGCTGGAATAAAGCCATGAGCGGTTGTCCCAACGCCACCAACGAGACAGGGGCCAACATCAGGACAGAGCACCATGGCTGCTTCATCTCATGCCTCTTTGAGAATGTGGTAACGATGAGCTACATGGTGTACTTCAACTTCTTCGGCTGCGTGCTGCTTCCCCTGGTTATCATGCTGGGAATCTACATTAAGATATTCATGGTCGCCTGCAAACAGTTGCATCAGATCGAACTGATGGGCAACTCCAGGACCACGCTGCAGAAGGAGGTCCACGCAGCCAAGTCTCTGGCCATCATTGTAGGACTTTTTGCCTTCTGTTGGCTGCCCCTGCATATCTTGAACTGCATCACTCTCTTCCACGAGGAGTTCTCCAAATCCAAGCCCGAGTGGGTGATGTATATGGCCATCATCCTCTCCCATGCCAACTCTGTCATCAACCCCATTATCTATGCCTACCGGATCAGGGACTTCCGCTACACCTTCCGCAAGATCATTTCCAAGATCCTCTGTAAGACTGATGACTTCCCCAAGTGCACCACTGACAACAACCAGCACCTGACTGTCACCAACATTAACTGTCCCGTAGCCTCTGTGACCATATGACCCTGCACGTCCTGCTCCCGGGATTCTGCAGTGTCCCTGACACTACCCTCCCCTGTGCCTCTGTGAACAGTTGCAGTGTGCTCCTGGAGGAGCGCTCAGAGATGACCACTATGCAGTTATGCAGCTGTATTTTTTGTTATTATTATTATTACTTTTGTAATTAACATAGTGCCTCCTGGAGGGATAACCTGAGTGGGGAGACCGACCGTAAACCCAAGTTGTGTGAGTGCTGGTGACCGTGTTGTGTTTCCATTCCAGGTCAGACATTGACTGTGGAAGACCCACTTGCTGGGGGTGTTTTCCCCAGTTGTGCTGCTCGTGTCAAGTCCTATTTTAATTATTATTATTTTTTTTTTTTAATCTTTTGATTCATTTAGGAGTAATAATTTTGTGTCTGGTTTTTGAGTTGTTCTTTAAGTCCATACTTGACAGCACTTTGGTAATACCCTAATTATTCCATCAATTGTTTGATGCAGCTAGTATTCTCCGATGGGAAAAAGTCTTACTTAGCCCAGTTGCTGGTGTGAAACTGAATCTGCGTTCCAGGCTCTGAGGGACGTGACCATGTTGATGGGAAAACAAGCTCAGAACTGGCCAGCTATTGCTGGCCCCAGTGTGGAAGCCCTACTTACTGAAAGAGAAGAATTTTAGGAACGGGTTGACTGAAGTTTTTAGCTCAGTGGTTTTATTGCCTTTAAATCCTTTTGGCCTACAGGACTGTACAGCCCAGTGCTTCAAGTTTGCTTTCAAATCTGTTTCCAGCTAGGAAAATGCAAAAGGCAGATGTGCCCTAAGGCTCGGCTAGTCTGCTCCAGCCACTGAGGTTAGTGCAAACCCTGTTTTGGTGACACTATCTCTGCAGTGAGGTTTTTGCTCCAAAGTCAAACCTTCACAGCCTTGCAGTGCTTCCGGAAGTGCTGGGTTTAGCTGCGATAGCTGGATGCTGCAGCTCGCCTGATTCCTAAAACTTGGTCTTACTGGGGCTTCTCTGTAGCCCAGTAACCCCCAGAAGCTGTGAGTGCTTTGCTTTCTAATGGTGATGTTTATTTTTGTATTCTGTTTTTTAATCCTGACCTGCATTGGTAGCAAAGAAGACTGTAGGGGAGCTAATTCATTTGAGAAGCTAGAATGCCTTGACTTGTGACCTGATTTTGACCAAGCTCTTTGGGGCTGAAGCTCACCTTGCAGCCTCTGCAGTCAGCCAGGAGTCCTGGCCTGACCCAAGTACAAAGCCCACTCAGCAGTGTAAATTGGTACTGCAGCTTAATAACTCTCTGCAACCACAGCTCAGTGATTTAATATGTAGCCATGATATGTAGAACTAGACAAAGGTAGAACAGCACATTCATTCTGAAGTATGAGCTCCACTTCTCCAGACTGCACAATGGCACGTGCGCTGCTGTAAATATTTCTGGCATGGCCTTTGTTTTATAAACAGGACTCTTGCCTGAAGGTCCCTATGTGGTAAAATAGACCTGTCTCTCTCCAGCAGCTTCACCATGCGACCAGTGAGAAGTGCAAGGGTGTGTATGAAACGGGGTTTTCGGTGGTAGCTCATGCAGGGAGACAAAGAGAGGGAGCCGGACTTTTAGAGCAGAGAAGGAAGTTTAAACACAGCCAGCTCCTGAAGAACAAGTCCAGTGGACAGACTGTGATGCCTGGAGCAGTTTGTCCATGATAAATTGTACTTGAATCATATAGAAATCAGCTTTCTATTTTTTTTAAACTGCATTGCACTAAAAGGGGAGTAATAGAAGACCCGAAGAGTTTAATTTCTCTGGTGTATATAATGACAAATGCGGTGTAAAATCAGCTGAAAAGCTGATGTGAAGAACTCCTGTTCCTGCAGCATCTGCTGTGCCAGCTGGCGTGACCAGGCAGCCCTGCAGGTGTGGCTTGGGCCCACCATGCAGCCAGGGAACAGCTCACTGGGAGTGATGGGTTTTGGTGCTGTGTGTGTCAGCTCAGCTGTAAGAGCCAGCCCCAAACCTGGGTGAATCACCAGTAGGCTCTGAATGGGTTTGTACATGTTTATGCAATGTCCAAATTTAGCTACAGCTCAGTATCTCGGATACTGGCATTTCCAAGAAGCAGCTGAATAGTTAAAGTTACTGTCCCAAGCATTTCTCCTTTAACAGCTTCATTCATCTTTGCTGCATCTGTCTTGGTCATAGTCCAGCTAACACATGTAGCCACCTCTTGCCATTTGGGCAGGGTTTGACTCTGTCCTCCTTTCAATCCTTCCCTTCTGTATGATCTTTGGCTGGGTTCCTTCTGTTAATCGTGGCTGGAAACAAGCAGGGTTTCACCTGCAGGTCTGGCAGTGTTGCAAAGCAGTTGCAAGCCACATTTATCCTTAAAACAAAGAATGTGATCTCTCCCTTCCTGCTGGCTGAAAATGAAGCAAGCTCTGGACAGCACGGACAGACTGAAACACACAGTGCTGCAACATGGAGAGAGATGTCCCAGAACACTTTCTGTATGTGACAGCTTGCACTGCAGCTCAGCAGCCACCACTGCTACCTTTCCTACACCTCTTATGAGCCAGAATTCCTGAAGATACTTGCGGTGCAGCCTTAGTATGATCTTGCCATTGGGTTGTTAGCCGTTAGTAACTATGGCCCGGGTCACTATGGGCTTTAGGCACATTAAGTGCCTTTGTGGATCTGAGCCAAAGACATTTCAAGGCAAAATAAAAATAGGGCACCTCCCTTGCCCCCCTCCAAAAAAACCCCCTGAAGGTATCTATAAAAATGTGAAGTATAAATGGCAGAGGAATTTCTGCAGCGAGTGCAGCTGTAGCTATTCAGCTATCCTTACTGCTCTGATGTACATAGGATGATGTGTTCTCCTCGTGTTGCTCAGATTTTGTATTTGCAGTAACTGTTATTTACATACAGAATGCTTAATTTACCACCTGCACAACCTGGCTCAGCCTCTGCCCCATCATTTCTTGTGGTGTTGTGTTCAGACATGTGTCATATGAGGCCACCCTGTACTGGAGAGGCCCAATCGCGGAGCATGGGCAGGGATGCACAGAGGTGGAAGGAGCTGGTTCACCCAGCACTGGCTGCCGTGCAGAACAGGGGAGCAGCAGTCTCCTTTCCCCCATGTCTGGTGTGACCAGCCTTGCCTTGCCTGCCTGCATGAGGTGCTCAACTTGTCTGAAATGGGTCAATTGAAAAGCACAGCAACCAGGGTGATGCTTCCAAAGATCCTGCAGCATAGTAAGTACAGTGGAAACACCAGTCTCGAGGTGCTGAGGGGTCCCTGCCCTAGTCCCTGGTACAGGTTTGGCAGTGATGAATCAGAAACTGCAGCTGCAGCGTGGCTCTGCCCTCACTGGCACTGCGCACTGGGCTTAGGCAAAGCACAAGCAGAGTTAATGAGGTTTAATGGATCGCTAAGAGACCCGCTGGACTGTTTGTATCCCCACACCACAAGCATATAATATTACAGATTAGTTCAACCACCTTCAGAAACCCCAAGAATAGCCTAAACAAATGAAGCTGAAGTCAACACAGGCTTCTTAACATTTATTAATTAATCTACCAGTTCAAGGCTGCTAATTAATGTCAAACTTGGCCACAGCACAGGAAGAAACCTACCAGCCATGATGAACATTTGACAGCCTTGTAAATACAAAAAATGCCAGCTACAGAGCCGGGAGGGTACACAGAAAGCACATCCATATGTGCTGCAAATCCTTCATCCTTCATCCTCTTCATTAGCCAGTAAGATGTTTGTGAGCTGCTCCTCAGACACAGTTAGTTCCTGGCAGGCTCCCATGGCCTGACTGAGGTAGACAGCAAGTATATGTTTGCACTGCAAATAATAGCACAGCCAAGTTAACAGCAGGAGCCACGCAGGAATGTCAGTGCTCTATCTGGAAGCTACAAGAATCCAGCCCGGTTTAATGAAGAGCTCACCCCTCCTAGGAACATGGTTGTCTCTTGGCACATCAAGCCCTGGCACAGGCTGGTGCTCCAGTTGGCCCTGGTCAGTTCTGCCATGAGGATAACGTAATACAGGGATCTGATACACAACAAAGCGTTACTGGCCTCTGATGCCCTCCCCACAATTGCAGGCCAATTGGTTACCCTGAGCCCTTCCTCACTGGCACCAGGTGAACTGCACCATTTCATCAGCTACACCCCATGTGGCAGTCCCATTAGCAGCAGTAGCCCTTGCTCCAAGAGAGCAGGGATTATTCATCTCTTGAAAGTCAGAACAGTAATGCCTAAGTACGAACAAAAGCCTTCTCTAGCCCTTGTAAGGCCGAGCTCCACCCAAAGACCACGACTCCCAGAGGGCAGATGATGCAGTGGGTCAGGCAGAGCCTGCACGGCCAACTCAACACTCATGCATTTATCCTTGGAAACTTCAGGCTGCTCAGGTTCAATGAGCAGAGCACAGCTTCTCCCCTGCTCCCTGTCCCGGCCCCAAGTTAAGGCAGACAACTTACCAGAAGGCTCTCGCTCTTCTGCAATACAGTAAACCCAAAAGCAGGACACGTGCAGTAGTGGCAGGAGCTGTAGCAGGTGTAGAGTTTGCCTGAGCTACCAAGGACCTGAAACAAAGGCAGATGGAGGAGGTGAAGTTAGAGGCAGCATCCACTTTTAATTTCCCTAACTCTTAGCCTGTGTCTGGCCTGATGTCCCCTCCACAATGACACATTGCATGCAGCTGGCAAGTGGGTGTCACAACACAAAAGTTGTCTCAACACAACCCATCTAAGCTTGAAGCTCCTCAGCCTTGTCTCCACACCTCTCTCCCTGCAAGCGAGGAATGCTCCTGACTTGCAGCAGACCTCAGCTCTAGTCACTTCCCTGCTGCTAAGAGATCAGGAAAAGGGCAGTGGCACCAAGCACAGAGCCCCCTCCCCTGATGTCCCACAGCACAGCGAGCCACCAGCTCCTCCAGCGAGCTCCCTCCCCCTGTGCTGGCAGACACAGGATAGATGAACATGATGAAGACTCTCTTGTCACAGAAAGCCCATTTGTGAATCCACCACAGGCCTGGGGGTGGAAGGAGAGCAGCAGCGAGCACTTGCAGTGAAGCCTTTTCTAACTAGCTCCGGTGGCTGAAGGCTGCAAAAGCTCTTGCTGTTCTGGTCCCAAACCCAGCTGCAGCTATTGGAATCCAGTTTTGCCTGAATAAACAAAGTTGAAGTCTCCAGAGAAGAAGCCTCTCTGCTACATCTCCAGTTTGGGAACAGCACTGCCTCCTTTTCCCACATGCTGTTCCTCTGTGAGGCTGGTACTGAGGCGTATTCCCTCTGCACCATGGGGATGGGATGCGGGATACCAGGTGTGGGGAGCATTTGTTTCCAGCATGAAGAAGCTGACAGGCAATCTGTGAGGTGCTGGAACTGACTGCATGGTACAGGAAAGCCAACCTATGGATTATTTCTCTTTTGGTTTCTTCAAGACTGGGAAATAGCTGTAGAAAGCTACTTTAAGAGCTGACTGCTCTCCCTACTTCTATTGCAAGGGAAGGGTCTGCAGGAGCAGAACACACAGACTTTCAAGCAGAAACTTGCACTCAATAGCATGGGCTTCACTAATGCTCTGAGGCCTAAACTGAGTGCACTCCATGGCTAAGACAAAATTACCACAGAGTATTTGCCATGATGTGTCTCTTATCTGCCACACCAAGTACTTTATGTCTGCTTTGTGGCCCAGGTAGCTGGCACTAACTCTTCCTGGATATTCCAGAAAATGATGGGGATTTACATGGGTGTAATCACCAGCAGTGCCCTCCTCTGCACACAAACCCTGGGCTCTGGTGGCACAACACAGTCCTCTCTCACACCAGACTTTAGATTCTGGTTGGGTTTGTGGTGCACATACACCTAAATCCAAAGAAAACACAAGTGAAAAGACAGTGGAGCTCTGCAGAGTGCTGCTCCCCTCCAGGGCACCCCTGGCACTCCTAAGTCCTTCCAGAGGAACATCATCCATCCCGGTCCAGAGCTGCATCTGCAAGGGGTGCCTTCCCCTGCCCCAGGAGCTCTCTTTGTACTCCTTGCCTGACAGGTAACATTCACAAGTTTAAGCAGCACCTATGCCTCCTAATCCCCCTTTTACTCCCAGCAGAATCAGGACACAAGACTTACATTCCCGTTTCAGAGTAAAACATTTTGCTTTCAGTCTGGCCTTTACCCTGCACCCTCCTTATACTCCAGGCTGAGTTTGTTTCACTTGTGATAAGTTTGTTTTTCTCTAGCCCCTTTGATTGTTTTTTCCAAGATGAAGGATTCCAATGGTGCCTTCCCTTTAGAAGTGTTTTGCTTTGATGGGGGGGGGCAAGACACAGACACTGCCAGATTTGGGCTGAGTTTAGCATTCCCCCATCCTGACATAGATGGCAAGAATGCAGCTTCTGTGTAATGAGGCAGAATCTAAAATCCAAAGACCAAGAGAAAAAGGTGCCTCTGTTTCTGGCCAGCTGCAGCTAAGCCAGGCACAGGGATGCTCTCTTGGACCTGAGATGCTGTGAGATTTCCTTCCTCTTCCCTTCTTCCAAGCCTGAAACTTGCTGGCTGCACAGTGAGGAAAAATCACCTTTGGTGGTGTCCCTGCCAGTGTGGGGGGATGCAGGAGGCCAACTGTGACACCAGTTGCTAGGTAGTACATAGGGCTAGGCAGCACCACAGTCTGTGCCAGGACCTGGTGCTGAAACCCTTCACGGTGGGGCAGGCTGCCACACAGCTCTAGGAAATCAATTTTAAAAGACATAAAACAGAAGAACCCAATAAAAGTGCAGGATGTGAGCAGTGCAAGCAACACTTGGCAGGAGGGCTAAAGCGCTGCCTCTTCCCCTGCTAATTGGCTTCATTCTCACAGCTCACAGCACTTCTGCAATGCAGGCATAGCTAATAGGTGCCCAGCTGCTCCCTGCTCACCACTTGACAGCTCCACCATCAGCCACATCCACCATCCACCATCTCTGCAGCAGGTAAGAATTATTTATCCCTGACGCAGAGTTACCAGGGTTGGCTTTAGTCTGCAGCATAGGCAGGTGTTACACAAGCCCTTCTGGGATGATTAACAACTCTGAGGGAACACCAGCACTTGAATACCCCATCAGTGCTACTCTATTACGTAGCAAAGGCATTAATGCCCAGGCACGAAATGACAAATCATAGGTTTCATTTGACTGAGGGCTCTTTCTTCTCCCATCTCAGTTCCTGAGGGCAAGAGCTGCCTACACTGGATCAACGAGAAGAGTTCTCCAGGTCCAGCTGCAAGTGAAAGCACCACCTCACATTCCAGCTCAACCACATCTGGGTGCAAACAGCAGATTTGCAAACACTTTCTGGGGAATGAGTGAAAGGGATGACTGTGCATGTGTCCAGGCAGTGCGTGTGCCCTGCCCCTCCCCACTGCACTGGCCATGCTTCCCTGCAGAGGCAGAAGTGCACACAGCTGGGATACATGTCTGCACCACACACACACATAATGAAGAGCCAGGGACACTACCCAGCTATTCTTCAGTGCAGAATCCCACTCAGTGTTTCAGTCTCTAGAGCCCCAGATTGTGTTCCTGTCACTGCTCCAGCCAGTGGCCTCAGGGGAGGCTCTGCTCTTTGTTTCTGCATCTCAGACAGCTGTGCTGGGGAAGAATTTCGCAATGGGACCAGCCTGACACCCCCAGAGAAAATATCTCTTCAGATTCCTCTGTTAATGAACTCATCAGCAGAGCCTTAATCAGAAATCAAGCTCCACTAAAGAGGAATGCTGCTGGGAAGCACTCCTGCACCTGCAGGCAGGGACTGCTTCCTGTAGGCTGCCTGTCAGCTGGGAGGACACAGGCAGAGACCTTGGGTTGATGCAGGGGGGCTGCTCACATCAAACTCATCAGCTATGAAGTGCATTCAAGGCTGAGCTTGTCCTACATTAACTCCTGGTGATCAGCCCTGACCTACCTGTCCAGGGGTTCCTTCTCTGCTGGAGCACATGCAGTTTGAGGCAGCACTGTTCAGCAATGACCCTGCCCTACCCAGAACAGGGTGTCAGGGCAGCAGCCAGCACATCAAAGCTCTCTTGCCATGCTTCTCTGAAATCTTCCATGTTCCATGAGGCTTCTACATCTAAGAGATGCATATTAGGCCTCTTCAGATGCAGATAACTTTGCCGTGCTGCAAAATGCTGTAAGCATGTGAACACACATTTAGGCTGCCTGGGAAGACCAGAGGCTCTAAGCAGTCCCTGTCATCCTTCACACAAAAGAGTGCTAAGTGAAGGCTTTGCATCCCAGCCTGCAAAGCTCTGCAAGGAGAATGTGACTATTCTCTGCCTAGTGGCGTATTCAGCTGAGCAACAGTAAAAAAGGAAAGACCTTTAAGCTTTGAATTACGAGGCAACTGCTGTCTAAGAGTCCTGGAAGCAGAGTTTCTCAGGCTTTACCAAATGCCCACAGGCAAGCCCTCAATTAAAATCAAAGGCTGTGTTCTTGGGCCCTGTATGTTTATGCATCATGCCTCTCTGGAGGGGCCAATGTCCTCTCCAAAGCCCCAAAACTGATAAAAGCTCCATGTACAAATCAAGCAATGCAAGCTCTGAACATGTGAAAAACGTTTGTGTCATTACCCAGGCCTGGCTTCACAGCTCTTCACTTACCCTAGATGACCCCAAAGCATCTCAGCACCTCCAGGGAAGGAGAAGGCAGCCCTTTGCAGGGAGGATATTTGGAAATATTCCTCTTGGCTGCTACAACACTGAGCAAAGAGATCACTGATGTGTGAAAAAGCACAGCACCAGGTTCAGTAGTGAAGGGGGTTGTGCTGTCTGAGGGGTTTAGTAGTGCTAAATAGAAGGAATTGGGTGCTTCTTCACCAAAATCTTATAGGCACAGGATCCCACTGCTTTAGCTAGGGCACAGCACACAGTGTCTCTCTGACTCTGTGACCTGCTGTGGCTGCTCACTGGTGCTGAGGCACAGTAGAGCAAGAAATTGTGCATACAACAGGAAAGTCAGAAAGAAGTGCCAATGGCTTGTCTCCTCACCTAATGAGCCTCAGCTCCATTTCCAATCCTGCGCTGTAAGAAGTTTGATCTTTAGGGCTAAGGTGAGCTCTTCTCCCTAAAATGCCATTTTATGAAGATGTTTCTGTGATTCACAGGCTTGGCTACAGTGAACTAGCATGAAACCCACGGATTTGGCCTGCACTGCTTCCTCCAAGGCAGCAAGGATCCTGTTGCCAAGTAGAGGTCATGAGTGTTCAGGACACTGAGGATCTGGAGTGCAAGAGGGAAAGAAATGCAGTGATGGCAGATAACACTCTATTGCGTAGTTTGTCAAGAGGAAGAACTGCCTTTGCTGGATAGGATGGAAGTAATAAAGCAAAATTAGCAATCCCTGGAAAACTTCCTCTGACCATGAAACCCACAGACATGTAAAAAATTGTCTTTGACTGGCTGGGAGCCACAAATGAAATGGTAATGTACCAGGCTGTTCTAATCCATGGCTAAGCTTTCCAGTATCACTTCAGGAGTTTGTAAAACAACACTGATATTCTCTCTGCGTTTATCCAAGTGCCCTTCCATGTACTGCAAGTTAGCAAAATATTGGCTCATATATCAACTGGAAACCATCAGAAAGTGAGACTGAAGAGGAGCGTGTACCTGGTATGCAGTCCTTCCACTGGGGGATGTGACTCGGGTGACAGAACGCTGATCCACCAGATCCAAAGCTGGGACAGCACATGAGCCAAATATGAACTTCAGCCTGAAAGAGAAAGTGTCTCTAGTTAGGTCACACCACAAAAGAAGATCACTTGGCTTAGCCTTATCGTAGGATTTAGCCCTATGGAGTCCAGAAAGCCTGTAGCCAAAGGTTCCCATTGCCCCTCAAAACCTCATCAGTTATAGCTCCATTGATTACTCTATCAAACAATGAAGTGCATTTGTCATTCTCAGCTCTGCTGCCTTTCACTAAGTGACCATTAATCCTTGCTCTGTCCCTCTGAGAAAATCCCAGGACTCAGTCCTTAAGGACAGCCTCTATCCCGTGGGCTATTCAGACCTGGGTTTTGATACTAAGATAACTTCCAAATTTCCAAGCTGCTCCTAAGCAGTCCCACATTTCTTTGCAAAATCCCACTCAGATTTAATTACATGACATTTTAAAGATTTTTCTTACACAGGACATTACAGCTTGTGTGTTTCTCCTTCAGCGCTATGACCCAAACACTATTCTGGCTGTCTGCTGCACAAACAGGACATGAAGTGGTTCCTGTCCTGAACTAAAATGAGACAAAGTGCATCAGAGGCACAGAAGTGAGTCTTTAGTCAGTCTCTATGACTGTAACACAGCGTTAGCCATGTAGGCGAGGAGTTATCTTTGAGCAGCGTTTCTGGCTTAACAGTCACTTTAGAGATCACTCATTATTGCAAAGGGAGGGTAGGTGAAATAAGAGCCACAGGTTGTCCTTACAGTGATCTGAGCAGCCTTTTTGTTAGTATTCCCGTAGTCCTTCCGATGCAAATTCTGTGCAGACAGAGCATTGGCACTTCACCAATTTATCAAACAGTGAATCTAGACTCTAAAACTGGAAACTCTGCTTCTGCCCAGCACCCTAAATACACCAGGTCTTCTTCAAGGGAAACTGTACCTCTGGCAGCAAAAGCAAGACAAGCTAGCAAAGAGAAGATGCAGGAAGGAAATCCTGGGGGATGCACAGCACTGGGGTTACAGGCAACAGGCAGTGTCGCACCCCCAGCCCAGTTATCCCTGTTGCAGTAAACTGTGAAACTATCACATGAAGGTAATGAGCATAAACAGGGGTTTTAGTGGGGGCAGCATCAGGTAAATAAGAGCACATGAAGCCAGACTCACTAATTCTAAGGGGAAAAGGGGCTCGTGCTCTGGGACACCTTAATTGTACCCACAGGCTGTCCTGGATGAGTTGCCCTGGGTCAGATTATTGATCAGTTGGTCTTGAATCCCATCTCCAGCCATGGCCCACACACCGTGCTTCAGAGCAAGGACAGAGCAAGGCTGATATGTAGCTCCTTGAGCAACAGGAAATGCAGCAGCAGGGCTCCTTCCTCATCCCAGGGAAATTGGTTGAAACCCCAGGGAACAAATGAATCATTTTGTAGTGATTGCATCTCCTCTATCACAACTAAGGTCTAAATTATTCTTTCTCTAGCCACCAAACTGCATCAGTAGAAAGCTAAAGACCATCAGGGAAATACTTAAGACACTCCACTGCACATGGAGCCACTGGATAGTGGTAGTTTTACATTTGTAATCCAGCTACCAGCAGGGCTCAGAGACAGCAAATTTATTCCAGATAAAACCAGGAACAGCACATCCCTTCTGTCACTACACCCTCCCTAAATCCCCTTTCCTTTTCCTTTCCTTCCAAGCAGGACACATTATCATTCAGGGATGCACTACTGCACAGGCTTCATGGATCAGAAAGTGGCTGGGGTGGAGTAAAGACAAGGTTGGCCAGGTTTGCTTAGGTACATGTTTGCTTCCTGCAAAACATTGCCTTTACACAACTCTCTCCTCAGCCTTGGTGCTGCATATCCTGGCAAGGAGGTTTTTATATCCTGCTGGTGCTGTATATGATAAGCTCTATGTCAAATATGGACATTGGTACCTGTAACCTATTGTCCAGACAGCTCATAGACTTAAAAGTTATTCTAGACTTGTATATCCAGCTGCTCTGAATGTGTCCCAAAATGCTCAGGGGCGACTCAGTTAACTTTACAGACCTTTTATCCGCTGAGAAAAATCTGTGTAGTCGAGATTAGTTACAAGGGTAAACAACAAGAAAATCAGCAGTGATGAAAAGATAGCACAAAACATAAGCAGGAGAACAAGAGAAAGCAGAGGAATGTTTCCAACTCCAGTGAAGACACAAAGAGCCAAGGCAGAGCCCTGGCGTCTCAGCAGCATGGCTGACCTATGTGTCTGAGTCAATCTCATTGATAACAAGCCAAGCAGACAGACTTATTCCAGGAAGACCAAAACTTCAGTTGCACAAACTCAAGGCAATAAGGATTGGCTTCATCTGAGGACTAAGAGGTGGGTGGGGGAACACTCAGCATAAGACATTCCTTAATGATTAGGTTTGGGACTATAAGGGGGCTGAGTTTAATGAGTTTCAGTAACTCTTTCAAATTTAGGGAATTCTTTTTCCATGTATATAATTCAATCAGTCTAACAGGAAATAAATAAGGGAATGCCCAAAGGAAATTCAAAGACTTCAGAGATTTGGAAAAGATTCAGAAGTTAAATCAGAATTACTTCTGAGCTGGTGGTCATGGGGGATGGAAATCTGACTGCCAAGAGTTACCACCCGACCGTTATTAAACTTAACAAGGGAATTTCTTTCCTTCTCTTTTCTTTTATGACAAGAAGGAAACAAAAAGTTAAGAGAGTTGTCAAATATAATCCTACCCTTCAAAGGCCATTGTGCTTCCAGAAGAGGAAGCCCGCATGCATACCTTTTACAACTGTTCTGTTAGATAACTTTAGACTCAAAGATAGTAAGGCCTGAAGGGTTCTTGGTGATCTCTCCTGGCTCAATTACAGGCAGGCAGGAACACAAAGTTAAAGATGAATCTGAAAAGCCTTTCTTACTGTGATAGTGCCTTTTCTCTACCTTCAATACCAATTAGTGAGGGTCTACAGAAGTTGTGAACCTTGGTTCTCTTACGAGACCATTTGGAAATGATTGAAATATTCCCCAGTTTCAATCAACATCAGGGTGACAAAGCTGACCTGAGACCTCTTCTAAACAGAAGAAAACTCTCAGGGTAATCTTCAGTTAACAATTCCCTTGTGCAGAGAGATGATACGTTCACTTCTCCCTTTCTATCACACATGCCCATGACTCAGATGGAAGAAGGGATCTCAGGATGTTGCTGTGCTCACAGTGATATGAACACAGTGGAGATGCAGCACTCCAGCGGCATGAATCACTCTGAAACACAGTCCACTCTCACAGAAAACTCATCCCAGATGTGAGGGTGGACTCAGAGCTCAGGTTAAACATTCCGGGCTTCTGCATGTTTAATCCACCCAAATTAGAGCAAGTCATTAAAGGAGATTCAGCAATACAGAGAATTTCATTAATTTCTGGAAAAATCCTTGAGATTGTCCCTTTGGACCTTCATTTTCACTACCACGTAGCAACTCTGCATGAGAAACACGTACTGGTCAACACGGGAGAAAAATAGTGGTACTATGAGAGCAGATTATCAACTGCCCTTTAGCAGGACACTTGGGACAAGAGCTGAAGCAACGGATACTCACCCCAGCAGCAGGTCATCGGGAACTGCAACAAAAAGAAAATGAAGTGTGATTTTGCTGAACTTCCCCCCTGTGAGAGACATCGATATCACAGGCAGGCTGGTGTCCCCCTAACGTACCCCTCGAGCCACACAGGACTGCAGTGCTCTAGCCATCCTCTCCAGCTATCAAAAAGCAACAAGGAGCAGCAAAATGATCAGCTATGATAGCACTAAAGCACTTATCAAGTACAGCAATCAGAACCACAGGGATTATTTTTCAAAAGTAAAGCAGAATCCCAAATCTACCTACTTTTCTAATATCCTACTTTTAAAAGCATGCAAGAATAGGCATCAGGCCTCACCATCTTACCCTGCCACTTTAAGAAGTTGGTTAAAAATATATATATTAGTTTCCCTGAAACTCTCTTGGCATGAGTTGAGAACTCTGGCATCAAATCTTTAAAAATGTTGTTCTTTTCCCAGCACAGTCTTGCAGGGCGCCACTGGTTTATAGCTTTTAATACAGCTACAGAAACATAATGTCTTCACTTATTGGAACTTCTTGTTAAGACGGAAAGTTACGCTTAGGAAAATTTGTTTGTTGTAGCTAACAGTTTAGGCTCTGATCACCCAATCTGATCTTTCTGTTCTCACTAATGGGACGCAGTGTACTGTGTCTCTGTATTCCAGTAGAAGATCAGGACTTTTGTCTTGAATATCCTTTGTTCCAACAATTCAAGGTATTCTCTATAATTTAAGCTTTTGGTTTGACTTTGCCAACTTTTCTCATTTACTCTAACTTATTCTAATTTAATTCTCCAAGATGATTGATCAGTTTGTTTCTGCAGTTACGTCTCAGTGCATGTCTTAGCACTATCCTGGTGCTTTAAGGAGAAGTATACCTTAAAGGAATGTTGACCTTTTTTTTTTTCCCCTCATTTACAGCAGGATTTATATGGCTCTTTTAAAAATTGACATGTAGATTTTGGATCTACTCTACCCTGACAGAAGCCACACAGCAAGCATGCCAAAAAGCTGTCAATGTGGTCACTCTGCCAGTTTAGACATTAAATCTCTGCCCATTCCCCACTCAGATGTAGTGCTCAGACCTCTCTGAATGTTTATTTGCTTGAGTTTAGTGCAGTTAAAAACACTCCTTTCCTTAGGAAGCACCATTCTGCGCTACTTATCATGTAAACACAAACAGTAATATTCTTTCAGCACAGATTACAGAAATACCTTAGTAATCCGAAGGGCAATGAAGGTAATTGTTCTTATCTACCTGTCAAAATTGGCCAAGATCTAACTGCTGGCTTATGCTTGCTTCATTCAAGCAACCGGAAAGTTGTTCTTTGCCCTGGCTCACTAACACCACACCCTCTGCCGGTCAGTCATGAAACATCATCGTTTCTATGAAGATTTCCCTTTCAACTCTCGTTTTGAAATTAGCGAGTCTGTAAAAACAGGCGGACAGTAGGCACACCAAAATGCCTGCCTAGAAATATGGAAAGCATCGTCCCTTGAATGCAACCACTTGCACTACAAACTCTAAGCAAGCAGGATCTTGAATGTAGGTCTCACATTCAAAAACATGTCCAAAAGGGACATGGTCTGATTTCCAAAAGGGCCTGACTTTGAGAAGGGGGCTGCTCCTCATTATCTGTGCTTCAAACCCCTTTGCGTTGGCTCCACACAGGGACAGCTGGCAACACCTGATACAAGCTGCTGCTCCTGAAGGTGAAGGCCACCCCTTAGGCTGGAGTTGGAAACCAGACGATGCCAACAACCCTCGCTTCTCGCTGAAGGTTATGACTGACCCCACCACCTGCCAGGATGGTTCTGTTTTTTCTTTACCTACCGTGCGAGGTCTCCTTAAAAGCCTTTTTGATCTCTTTCAACAGCTCTTCTGCTACTGCTGGCAGGGTACTGTCCATCTCATCGGCTTTGGCCTCATGACTGGAAGGAAGGCAGAAGAGAACAGTGGGAATCATTACACTGCAGATACTATAAACCAGGACAGTTTATCTGGGCACCGCTATATCTCAACCCTGCAACGAGGCAGCAAGCATCCTCGCCAACATTTGAAATGTGTTTTTCACAGGTTCTCAGAACAAAGGGTTTCTCCACAACAAACAGGGGTGTCTCTCAGACACCCCCACGTGTGAACACACCCCCTGGAAGCGGACGGGGGCATAGAGCTGGCAACGGCGAGAGGCCCTGACCCGGGCCGCCCCGGCGCTGCCCACTGATCTCTCATGGAAGGGCCGGCAGCCGCCAGCTCCTAGCAGCGGGAGCCCCGCCGGCGCCGCCCGCTCCCCGCCGGCTCCCTCCTTACGGCGGAGCCGGGTCGGAGCTACTTAGAGCGGCCGGTCCCGGGACGGCGGCCGCCGGGCCGGGCCTACCTGTGTCTACGCCGCCATGAGGGCGCGTCTCCATAGCAACAGGCGCCCTTTGCCCCACGTGACGCACAGCCCGTCTCACGTGGCGAGGGCGCGCTCTTAAAGGGCCCGCGGGGGACGATGCTGGCAGCAGCGCTGCCGCGGGCCCTGGGCCGCCTGTCCGCCCGGCGCTACCCCGCGGGGCTCCGGCCACCCCGGGCCGCCTGGCGCGGCGGGGCCCGCGGAGAGGAGGGCAGCGGCAGGGCGGGGTTTGAGCGGCGGCGGTGGGCCCGGCCGGCCGGAGGTGCCCTGGGCTTCCTAGGAGGTGAGGCGGGCCGGGGGCTGCGGGCCGCGGTGGTGTGTGGCCGGGTGGCGCTCACCTTCCCCCCGCAGCCTTCTCCCTCTTCCCCAGGGACGCGGAGGAGGACGGCGAGGACGCCATTATCCTCCTGCTGAAGAGAGCCAAGGTGAGGCGCCGTGCCCTGCAGGGCCGCGGGCATGGCGGGGGTTAGCTCAGCGGGGCCCCGGCCCGTGAGCTGCCCCTCGGCTTTCTCCTGTGTCTCCGCAGCTCAGCGCCATGAAGGGTGAGCTGGGGGAGGCTGAGAAGCTTCTGCACGAAGCCTTGCGGCTGTCGCACCAGTCGGATAACAGGAAAGCCATTATCTACACCTACAGCATGGTGAGGCTCGGGGGGCCGGAGGGGCCACCCCATGTCGTGTCTAGTTCACGTTAAAAGGTGCTCTGGGACTCTGAGTTCCCTTCGGGGTGTATTGCTGGGGCTGTGGTGGAGCTGTAGGTAGAAGGAAAAGCAGTTGTGTTGAGCAAGGCAAGTCCCTGCAGTCTTTGTGGAGCTTCAGCACTCTCCGTCTCTTCCAGATGGCAAACGTGGCCTTCATGCAGGGACAGCTGGATAATGTGAGTAACTCTGGTTTTCCTCTGAATTCTGAGGCTGACATCTTGTGCAGGGGCTGAGAGTTGTGAGACAGAGGCCTCCCAGTAAAAAGCAGAGCGATCTGCTTTGGAACTGCAGTCCTGTGGAGCATGTTCTGCTAAGAAGGATGCTTTTGCAGTTAGTCTCTGAGCTCCAGGATGGTGCTGAAGGGAAGGAATACTTCTTACTGTCAAATGCCACTGTCAAATGTTTAGATGGCTGTCCCAGGACGAACCTGGGAAAGCCCTGACGGCACAAAGATGTGATAAACTCATGGCTGATGTAGCAATCCTAAAGTAAAAACTGAAGGGACCTGCTAGTTGTTACTATGTTGGGCTCTGGTTAGCTTTTCACTTCTAATTTTGATGTACAATGTAAATGCCACAAACTGTAGGACAGGTTTCTCCCAGTAGCCTGCCTTTGTAAAGGGTAGAGATCTTTTAAGTGCCATTATTCCCCAGTGTTCTCTTCAAAATTCTCATTTCAGGCAGAAAAGCTCTACAAAGCAAGTATGAGCTATTTGCTTGCAGGGGACACAAAGGAGGTATGTTCTTCTCATAAAGGCTTTCAGCTGGAAGTATTAACAGTGGTGCATGTCTCTTTGGTCTATTTCTTGTGCTGTAATACCTCCTACTGGAAATTGGCAATACTAGCTATGAGCTTGCTGGCTTCTCAGAAACTTCCTTTAAGGGATGGTAGCATTGGAGTGAACAGGATGGGGATTTTTAAGCCCTAAACTTGTTCTCTGACAAAGTAATGTTTCTACTGGGGAGATGCAAAAAGAATAACAGTTGCATTGTGTGTCCTCCTGGCAGGATGACAATGCAATCCTTGAGATGTCCCTCAAGCTGGCCAGTATCTATGCTGCTCAGAAACAGTGAGTTCCTTGCTAAAGGCATCTTTTGCTTTCATCTCAGCTTCACAGTGGCAGTGGTATCAGAGAATAGAGTGCCTGAGGAAGCTTTGATGTGGCAAGATGCCATCAGCATAAAGGTTCCCACAGGCATGGTATTTGCCTACTCACAGTCATGTAGCAGGGTTTGCTGCAGATTACTGTTAGGACCTGCTCAGCTTAGGGCAGAAGTAGCCATAGAGACATCACTTAAAAGCCTTCTTTGCTGTGAGGTGTGGATTTGAAGTGGTTGGTAACTTGTAGCTTCATTTTTCAGTGGAGCATTGGCATGGTTTGTCTTAGCTGGCCTTGTCTGGGGGGAGGAGGGGCCCTCTCCACCGCTTGGATCTCTTTGCCCAGTGGTCAAGAGAAGGGTCCAGGCTGTGGAAGTGAGCACAGAGGGCAAAAAGGGTCCTGTGAAAGCAAAAAGTTGTCTTGCAGGCCCTCTAGAATGAGGAGTTGAAGGTGTTCACATTTGTCCCTTCAGGGGTGCAAGGAGCTTTGCTTTGCTCAGTTGTTGCACTTTGCAGGCACAAATTAGCCCTGGCTGGATATGAGTTCTGCATCCTCACCTTAGAGGAGAAGATTGCCAAGCAGAAGGACTTGCCTGAGGATGTGTTACCAGGTGGGACTGCCTTGTCTGCCAAAGGCTTCTCTTTATCTTTTCTCCATTTCTCTGTCTTTGATGTGGCTTTCCCTGTATTGCACCATCTTCACGTCAGTCCATTGTCTTCACACTGCGTGAGTTTCTTGCTCTTGTAGGACGGAGACTCATGCTTGATCTCGTAGAAGTGATCTCTTCCACTCCTCTCTATTTGCAGCTGAAGAAAAGGCCAACACCCGTCTCTTGCTTGGGATGAGCCTAGACTCTTATGCTCGCTATCTCCTAAACATTAACCAGCTCCCAGCGGCCCAAAAAATGTATGAGAAGGCTCTGCAGCTATCAAAAGATGTTCAGGGAGAGACTCATCCACAGGTGACTTGTATAGTGGACTACTAGGGAAAGAATGGCTAAGCTCCTAGGGAATGAGGCAGCCTTAAAAGCAGTTTTGCTGGTATCAAGCATACACAGCACTAAACTGGGCTCTGCTTTCTTGCCAGGAAGAATGAGCATGCAGCATGTTAATACAGAAATACAAGACACTGAAAGCTCCTCTGGGAAATACTGTTTTTACTAGTGTGGTGGGGTTATGAATGTGGTGCCTGTGATGCTCCAGACTTCTACACAGGTCTTGCCCTGAGGTTTCCTTTTCTGTCCTGGTGCAGACTGTGGTCCTGATGAGCGACTTGGCAACTGTACTGGATGCTCAGGGGCATCATGATGAGGCGTATTCCTATGTGAAGAGGGCAGCAGAGCTGGCAAAGGAGACTCAACATCCCGAGGAGCACATGGTGCTGAACAACCTTGCAGCAATTCTGATGCACAAAGGTAGGTAGATAAATGTCTGGCTTCTGTCACTGTGCTTGTGCTGACTGCAGACACCTGTATTGTAGGATCAAAGTATAGTGTTGGTTTTGTGTTGCTATTTGTAGTTTAAGCAGTAGATCTGCTGACTCTGTGTAGCAATCTGTGTGGTGTTCATATGGAATTCAGCTGTTGAAGGATCCTGCCCAGGATAAACGCAGTGCTGGTGCATCTGACTCAAAAGGTTGCCAAGGGATCTTGTTTCCCTTGTCCTATATGTGCAGTAACTGGCTCCAGAGGAACAGAAGACATGCTGGAGACTTGTTTCTATGAAATCTTCATGCTGAAGCAGCACCATCATCATTGCTGCTGTCTTGCTCTCATAATTGCCACCAGTGCTGGGTGTTTTATGAACCTATCTAGTTCTTGATGTGTTCCAGTAGTCCTTGCTTGTCCTTTGCATATGGTCAGCTTCAGGAGGAGACTCTGAGAATGCCTCTTTTTCCTCTTGCTACAGAGGACTTTCTGCAAGCAAGACAAGTGTACAAAGAAGCTCTCAAGCAGGCACAACAGAAGGGAGATGCTGCTTCTGTTCAGCATATCCAGGAAGAACTAGCTGAGCTGGCTAAGAGGAGAAAAGGCTCCAAGTAAGTTTGGCCAGAGAGTCCAACCTTGAGGTGGCCAACAGCAGCAAGGGCTGGTCAGTACAAGCAGCCTTGGTGCGATTCTCCAGGGGAACAGCAAGGAGTTTAAGGACTGTGTAACAAGAAGGGCTGCTATTACCTAACGACTTAGCCCAAAATAAAGTTGTGAAATCTTAACTGGGTAGATATGTGGTGTACTCTATGGTTAGTGAGCTACCATGCTAGTGATTTAACTTGGTCTGGACTGCCAGCAAAGCACAAATCTAGCCAGGCATTAATACTGGCACTTAGAGTATTTATTTGCTACTCCAGACTGATCACAGAGGTATTCAGTTTCAAAACATGGCTGTACTAAAGTGAAGTCATGAAAAAGAACAGGTAGGAATTGCCTCGCTCTACATGCTGGCTGCCACAGCAGGGTGTGCTTGTGTCAGTGCTGCAATTCAGTGTGTATTAAGTAGAGCATTTCCCAGGCTATACCTGCACTATGACAGAGCTGTACCTCCATGTCCTTTTCAAGGATGTTGCCTGAAGATCAAGTGTTTTTCTTCAAAGCATTTAGCATCCAAAGATAGAACATGTACTCTGTGAGGAGGGGTGAGACTATGTTACCAAGCAGAGCTGTTGTCAGAAATGAATCACTCTGCCGCCTTACCCCAGTCAAGAGCACAGCGAGTGCCAAAGCTGTCCTCCTCTCTTGGGTAGGTCAGTGCTAGAATGCTGAGGCTCCTGGTGGAAAAGGTGGTGTGTACAAACCATCAGGTCTGTAAACTACATGTGACTCCAGAATGAACAGCCTGCTCGTACAACAGAGTGTTTCAGTTCTGCAGGGAAGCCTAATGTTAAAGGAGAATTAAACCAGAAGATATCAAATCTGTACTTAGCTAGGATGGAATAGAACTAATTCTGTCACTAGCCATGCATTATTTTAACCTCTCATTTGTAAGAACTTCAGCTGGTTGGTACAACCCTTAATGTTAATTGCATTATCATTAGTTTACTTACAGTAGCATTAGTGGCTTCAGCTCTGTTTAACTTTGAGCTAAGAGGCAGCACGCAGGTTTTCTAGAGCAGATGTTCACTGAAGCTGGAAGAATAAGTCACATGTACAGCTTTGTTCTCAGCAAGCTAGGAAGTAAAAATACAGCTGTTACAGGCATGCTTATACTAACAGACAGGCTCTGACACAGTACAACCAATGTTCTTCAAAGTTCTGGGTTCTGTTTTTGAAATGGCAGACCTTAGCCACTCCAGCAGTGTTAACTGGGAACCCTGCAGCACTCCCTGAGGGAAGTGTTTTGCCTGTTCTCAGAGCTTGATGCTGCGAAACAAGAGGGAGACACAGGAAAAGCAAATGGAGAACTGATCCCCTTTATTGATTGGTCTGAATCCAGAAGTCACTGTCTACTGAAGACATTGTGTGGGAAAAAAAAAAAAAGTTGTTTTATGATGCATGGGTTTTTCAAGTCTTAAATGATTTCATATCAGAATCACGAAACATATCAAGATGAAGCATTGTGAAAGCGCTGATCAGAAATCAGTTAAAAATTTGTAGTAAACTACACTTTGTAAACATGACTTACAAACACCTTCCTGTTTGAAACAGGGCAGATGTAATTCCATACTTGAAGATTACTGGAATTGTGGTAAACCCTAACTTAGGCTCTGGAGAGGTTTTTACACTGGAGAAGTTAGAACTTGGATAACAAACAAAAAAGCAGCAACATTTTATGTGCAAATGCCACTCAAGCTGTAGCTTAGGAGAAAGTGACTATCCTACTTTGGGAATCTTGCTGCTGCAGCAGCAATAACATGAAGCTTTGCAATGAACATGCTATACTTACAGTTAGCAAAGACATTTGTCTGTACATGCCTCTTTCACATTGTATTTGTTACACTAGGAAAGTGAGAACAAGTGAGTTTTAGAATGGAACTGAACTCTCCACTCCAAATTTAGATCTACAAAAAGGGCAGAACAACTCGTTTTCCAGTATATGTTGCTGTGGGAACAAAAAAAGTTAAGAGCACAGGTCTACAGACAAGATGAAAACTTCACTATGTTAAGCTAGAAGCGTAAAGGATGGGAGGGTGAGCAAAGTCTTTCTTAGAGAAAGACTGGAAGGAGATTTAAGATTGCCAACTGATCTATTCTGATGCAGTTTAAACAAAGTAGCAAAATAATTCTGTATTTGCAACACAGCGTCAAGTTTCCAAATGAGTTCCTTTGGATCTTTTTCTTTCCCACATTTGGGGTAAAAAGGCTTTCCTCTCAAGTACTCGAAGTGAGTTTGTATTGATAAGTAGTTCTTCCTGTTTGTAACTGGACCTTACAGTCCTCCTGGAAGATGTAGAGCTTCCGTACAACATGTCACAAATACAGGGTTAAATTAGAAATATTTTGACTGGAAAATAACTTCGAGGCAAGGACTCTGTTCATGGATGAGATGCAAAAGCAGTTTGGAATCTGACAGACGGTGCCACCCCCCAGCTCAGTGCTATCATCTGTAAATCAGTCCTTCTACCCCAGAAGATTTCAATTCACTTCCTGAGGTCAGTGCAGCAAAAAATAAGATGCTTTTGAAGATGGATGTCAGGACACCCTATGGTATCACTGACCAGATGTATGTATACATGAGCTATAAGCATATCATAGCAGGCATTGCTAGATGAGTGATTAAGGAGACTCTCCTAGTACCATATACAATTTAAAAATCACCCTAACAAGTATTGCACACTTTAGGAGTTAAGCCAAGCATTTGTAAGGACTTCCACCAAAAGCTTGCTTACAGGGCCAGGGATTGGGATGCAGACTTTAAAATAATTATTACATAAAGATTTTAAAATCAGGCTGGAGGAAGGTAAAAATCACAGTACCTATTTCAAACCGGTTGTAACAGAAGCCAAGTAGTTGACTCATATGTTGCTCACTTATTCTATAAAAGCATTTTGTTTTATTTAAACTTGGGATGTGGAGGTTTTTCTTCTTAAAGGATTTATCAACCCACCCAGAGCCTCTGTTCAGATAAGCCATTTGCTGTGGTTAAATGTGACAGTAAAATTTAGTAGCCTGTCTTGACTGCATACAATGCAGAAACAGAAAACACTTAAGATAGGCTTTTGGGGCACAGTTAAAATTCCCAGTGTGCAGAAGTGAGGTATGCCTCCAGAAGCTGTTTTTGCTTTTTTTATATCCTTTTAAAAATGAACCATAACATACCCATGCAATAATAGTTCTGCAGTGTTGCTAAATAAAACCGACTGCACCAAAAAATTTACAATGTGGCAGAATTTAAAATTCAAAGAAATATATCATCTTATTCCAGCGAACTGGGCTATGGTAATGTACAGAATTCATTAAGGGGTCAGTCTTAATAATCAACATTTTCACAAGAGCTTGATCACCACTGAGAAAGTGTGTCTAGGGAAAAAAAAAAATGATATAAAAGCACAATGCCTGCAAGAAGTGGCCCGGCAATAACTGGGCAATGATGCTAGGCTGGTTGGGAGGCTAGGTTATGGTTAGGCTAGGCTGGGAGGGAGGCTAGGGTTATGAAGAGTACTCTACACTGGAGAAAATGCCTAAAAAACAAAACAAAAAAAATTACAAAATGACCCCCAAAGTTTAGGCAATGATTTGAACATAAGTACACCAGATACTATAGCAAGGGAAAAAACACTGCAAAAAGTACTCTCTATTTACAGAAGAATGATTTAAAGACATTACGGTTTTCTTTACAAATAGATGTAGAACAGGAATAGTCCACATTTTTTAAAAACTCTTTACATATTTATCTTTAGTAAGTCAACCTTCTTGTTAACAATCCTCCAACACACAGCCTGTGCAGAAGGCATTTAACGGACTCTCCATCAATTCTTCATTGTGTGGCCCTTGCTCTCTTGGAAAGTCTCTATGGGCCCAAGTCAAAAATAGATTTCTTTTTTTGACCCGCAAATAAAAAACAAAAAGAATCTGCATAGTTCAGTCATCACTGTCAGACAGAGTCTCATATTGTGCTGAAAGCAGTGGTGCAGGCTCTCGCTCCCATATCCTGTTCTGTTGGTGAGTGGTTGCTTGGCTCATGGACGGTGGGGCACACGCAATGGAAGTTGGCGGTGTACTGCTGAGCATCCTCATTGTCAACGGGTTGTAAGGAAACTGTGTTGAACCTGAATAAAAGAGAGTTTCTCCGAGTCAAAACCATGAGCTCTTCCAAGAGACCCATATCTGAAAGATAGGCTGGGTTTGGTTGTGACAACTAGCAGAAAATCTGTTATTTCTGAAATTCCTCATATGCTGTAAACTCCTGACCAATGCAGAAAAGTCATATGTAACACTGGTACAAGCATCACATCTGGTGTGTTACGTTTGAAAGAAACCCATTTCATTTCTCACCTGTTGATGAAGGCCTATCTTCCCAGGCCCACACTGGAGTCTGCCTGTGGTAGTCCCCTTCTGAATGTACAGATGAGACAGAAGAAGGTCTTTCGGTTCCCAAATAGCCCTGTCCAGGAATTGGAGACTTTGACTTCCTATTATTCGACTTGCTGATGAGCTTCTGCTTGCCCCCTCCTGGAAACAGAAAGGACACGCTTTACAAAGATGTTACACTGCTATTTAGCCTCTGTGTTTGTTTCTATAAATGACTGTGTACCAGCAAACAGGAGTTTCACACTGGTGCCTTTTGGAATGCTGATTTACCTCAATTAGTGACTTAGTCTTCTGACACAGTATTGCTAGAAAATCCCTATTCTTACTATAATGAAGTTATATTCCCATGTTTAGGAAGCGAGATGTTGTCAGTTCAAGCTGGCACATGTTCCTTATAGGTAAACATCAAACCACTGAGAAACTTCAGTTATCTAATACATCCTGTTATATCTTCCCTATTTCATTAGTGTTGTCATTCTCCAAGAAATACTGGCTAATGCTCCTGAAGTTCCCAGCACTATTTTGAAAGCCAGGACCACTAAAGGGAATGGAAACACCATCTCTATTCTTTCCAGAGGAAAACCACTGATTTTCAATGACATCAAGTTTACTCAAACCCTTAATTTTTATTTTAAGACTATGAAATATTTAGGAGTTGCAATAACCCACCTGAATTTGGTGATGGGTTGGCTTCTTCCCTACGCGTCTCGTTACTTGCTGATACTGCAGCACTGGAACTGCCGGGTACTACCGCAATAGATTGTGTCATTACAACTCCATGCTCCTCGCTCTTGTCATCAAAGTTTCCCATCAATGCTTTCCTAATAATGTCTTCCAGACCCAGATTACTGGCAGGATCTGCAAAGGAATGACCCCTAGAACTGACTGCACCTGGGAGATAAAAGAAAACATACAGGGAAAGGTGGGAGGGGAGGCAAAAAACGTATCTCGGAGAAATTACAATGGGATTTGGGAAAAGGTTTGAGAGAGAGGCAGAAAGGTGGGGGGAAAAAAGAATTTTTTAAGCGCAAAGCGACATACTCCAAAGCAGCTCACAGTGGCTACAAGTTAGGCATGCCAGCGAACACTGAGGAGCTATGTCAGTAGTACCACTGAATGTCAGAATCCTTGCAAGAGGGTGTATCTTACTGTTTTGTTGGTTGGGTTTGGGTTTTTTTTACATAGCAGAGGAAGCTGAGCATGCTGATTGTGATAGCATATTAAGTAAAATCGGCAGCTATGATTCAGTTGTAAGACAAAAGACCAGAAGAATGCTTCTCTCATTAGTAATTCATACTAATTTGGCTTATGAATTGTGATATGTGGCAAGTATTTATTGCAAAAACTTCTTTTCCATCTAAATTAATGGAGATCAGTACTTTCTCCATTTAGAAGACAGAAGCACTGTACCAAAAGGGGCAGTGACTGTCCAAAATCACGTAAAGTCAATCTGTGCTACAAGTCAAGATTCAGATACAGCAGCTCTTCTCTCCCACCTTTCCATTCAATTCTCTGCCTCACTTTCCTCTTTAATACAGTATAAGTATAGGTTATATTTAATTTTTTCATCTCATAGAAAGTTGAGGGGGTTTATTATGTATTCATCACAGGACAAAACAAAAATCAGGAAGTATTTTAAATACCCCAGTTTATAAAGTAAATTGCATTTGATAAAATAAGCTCAACTATACTATATTTAAATTCTTTTTAAGTGAGAGGCAGAAAATTAACCAATTTCTCTGTGTAAGATTTGCAGAGCATACAGAAATCAATCACTCCTGCTTAAGTTCCCATTTAAATATTTTCTGAAGCCTCCTTTGGTCATTTTTCTTTTTCTTACAATACAGGAAACAAGTTTTCATGTAGGATATTACCTTTTAAATTTTCATTGTCTTCCTCATTTAATGGACTCCCCAAAGCATATAAATGAAAGACATGACATGGATTTACCTTTTCTGAACCGTACGTTGGTTTTTCTTTACTGAAAGACTTACCTGAGGTAGTGACTGCTGGCAAATTAAATATTTCAGTCCCTGGCTGAGCAGTTGCTGCAATTCAAACACAACATTTCATTGAGTTTCTCAGTACTGATGATCACTATAAGTAATTGTTTCTAGTCCTAATGCACAACGTGTAATTACTTTTGAACTATTTTCAATGTTCACTTTTTCTTTCTCAGTCTTCTAGGATGAATGTACATCTATGTCTTCTCAGGAAAATGATCTATACCAGGGTAAAAGTATGATCATGGCTGTTAATTAAGGAAGTAAATTTGTGAAATTTCACAATCTAAATGCTTTAAAATGCAAAGCTGCATTTGATCGCTAAATATGAATTTTAAACACTACCTGTATGATGACCAATTTGAGAATAAAGTTTTTAAACTGTAACACTGAATTCAATACAGAAATGAAAAGTCTGCTGGCAGCAATGGAAAGTGTGCTTGTGTGCCAAACATGCACATCAAGCTTTCGACAGAGCAAAATCTATTGTGCGCACAATGAGGATCAGTACTGCAACCCTTACTGACACAGCTTGTTTCTCAGAATGAGATTCATTTGTTGCTCAGTGCAAGAGCATGTACTTTCAAATAAACAGTCTCTATTAGGTACTGGGTTCACAAACAGCTTTAATTCTCACTACTGATAATTTTGATACAAAGTGCTGTTAAGGTGTCTAAGAGAAAAACCAAAATACAGTTCTAGTATCATATTCCACCATGTCAGAATCTGTTACTGAAACTGTATTAAAATGGGTCTTTTTAACAGCCATAATCATAAAGGTCAAGAAAACACAAAGCATTCCATTTCAAGACACCTTTCCAAAAAGGAAAACGTGTAATAGCTAAGGGTGATATAAAGCAAACTACAGACACAAAGTTACCTAGAATAATGTCAGGTTTTAACAATTCTTTTGTTAATTATGCGGTTTTTTCCATGGTTTTCAGAAACCATTTCCATCTCTTGAATTAAGTGTTAAAAAGCTTTACTGTGACAAGTCCTACATCCACCAGAATTAAAAAAAAAAAAGGGGAGGGGAAATCTAACACAATATTCCAGTTCTTTAGTCATAAATTATTATATACTTGTTCTTTATTCATAGATGTGTACTCATCCATGTGTTATTTGAAACATTTAGGTTGGGACATTGTCGTGGGGACAGACATCTATGGACAGCAGTCACATAAAGCTTAAGCTGGAAAAGTTCAGGGAAAAGGCAAGTCCTGCATACCCATGTCAGAGTCACCTCCACCAGATGAGTTCAGCTTTCGAAATATCTCCTGTTTCTTGGATTTTACCATTGGTGAAGTGTTCTCAAGTTTGGTGAAAAACGAAGGCAGGTAGCTTATACTACCTGGAGAGCGAGAGTCAGTCCTGCCAAGACCAACATGTGTCAAAGAGAGAGAACGTTTTCCAAGACGTACATTTCAATCTTTCCAAAAGCACTCAGGCAGAAACCACCAACATTCACATGAACTTTAAGACTCTTTCCTCAGCCTGTTTTCTGGGGACTAGGCAAGTCTAATGACTCTCCAAAAAACTTCTGCTTTATCCAGGTAACAGAAAAAGTGATCATGTCATTCTTTGTGCATGGAGAGGGGTACAGAGATGATGTTCTTAGAAGTTACCTCCGGGGTGCCTACTTCTGCCTTGCAACCTGCACACCGGCTGAAGTTTGCACTGCGAATCGATAGGTGAAGAAATGTTTAAGCTAGAAGCCCAAATACTCATCCTAGCTGCTCCTATTTACAATCTTCTCACTCTTTTCCCCAGTATGCCACTAAAAAGACTTACTGCTTTTAAAGTCTACTCATCCACCCTGTCACAGATGGTCCAAGCAAATAAGCTATTTCAGGCATTCTTAGAAACCAGGTAAACCAACCTTATGCACTGGAATTTGGCTCAAGAGCTGGCAGTTAGCCACTCTTGCTCTATGGCACAAATTCAGACTGGGATCCACGTTCTGTATTTCATACCTCTTACCAATTTTACATTCACAGTGGCTGGCACACTTTCTGCACATTATTTCTGTCACAGCGTAAAAAAATGGCTGAAGTAAATGTCAAACCAACTTTATCTTCAGATCTTAAAATATGCAAAGTTTAGGCTGTTTATAAAGATGATAAAAGCAGTAGCATTCCAACTACAGAATTTTAAGGAGAAAAACGCCCTAAAAACCCAAGCTAAAGCATGAAGAAATTCAGGTGAAAAATCTAAGCTAATACCAGCGTCCTGAATGACTTGCACTGTTTTGAAAAGTGGATAAAAATGATCAACTGTATGTTCACTTCTAACAGTTGAGTTTATTTAAGCAGCGGTAATCCAGCAAATCAGCTTTAAAACCCCCACCCCATAAAAGTGCAATCTTCTCTGCCATGTTCCTGAAAATCCCTTTGCATCCAGCTAAACATCCATCCTGGACTGTAACAACCCTGCCAGCAACTGCAGAGTGGAGAGGGTAGGGGTGAAAGAAGAAGAAAAGAATCAATTTCACCAGCATGAGCCTTAAATAAGTACATGATGAGCCTGCTGGGTGCTATTCCTTCTTCAGCAGGCAGCAGAACAAGCATCCATTCCAATGTGCATCTGCCAGATGTTTGAAGACACCAGCCCTGATGCAGTTTGCCAGGGATCCCATGTAGTTTTATGTTGCAGATCTGGAGACTGACAAATAGCCCTGGGAAACAGGGCTGCCCGATGCACGGGCCTCCTGACACCCCACCTTCACACCTCCCTGAAATGAAACTCCTTAGCTTAGTGCCATTTCACGAGATAAGCTGCTCTAGAGTCACAAGCGTTGGAAGCCTGGGTTCTGCCACACTTCACCAGGACAGTATCCAGGAAGCCAAGCAGGCAGAAGCAGCCTGAATTATTTAATAAAAGCTGTAGAAATTGGACCTATCCCAAAACCACTTCAGTTTTACAGTACTGGCACTCAATGAGGAGTTTTGTTATAGTGCTTTCTATCAGATATGACATAGAACCCACTGCTTGCAGCAAGAAACTTGAGACAGAACTGGTACAGATTATGTTTCCTTCAGGCTTCCCAAAGCACCTCTCAAGTAGCAGGTTGTGAATGCTAGTGCAAAGGGATCAACAGTGATAAACTACTCGCCTGTGGCGCCAGAGGAAAATCACTTAAACTGCTCTTTGATAAAGATACTGTTTGCAGCACAAAGATCCAGAATTATGTTTTTAAAATTCAGCTCTACACATACCTCTGTTCAGTAGGCTCAGTTCTTTGGGAAAGCAAAAGAACATTTTCCTGTTTCTCATGTACAACCGGGACCTGAGGTGGCGAGATTGGCTCATAGGGCTCTGAAGAGACATGACTCCTCTCTGGAGATTTTCCAGGTCTACATCCATAATTCAGAGACAGGTAAGTGCTCTTAATGCATGTAAAGCAGTAGTTAACACATGTAACTGCATTCCAGTTGTTACATAACTACTTCTGTCTAGTTATGTGTGTTACATGCTTTTTAGTATGTCTGGAGATCTAGAAAAGATGACTTAGAACTTTATCAGAGTCATTATGGACAATTCAAAGTAATTAAACATTATCATCCCTCTAAAGACTGGAAATTAAGCATAGGAAGTGAAGGTAGAAGAGTTACAATCTATGTTATGGAGCCAAGCAATTGTCAAAAACAGTGCAAAAAAAGATGTTGCCAAAGAAAAGGACCAAAAGATACCTCTATGTCTGATCTACATCAAGATTACTGTGCTATATTTTATAAATATCAGATTTGGGCATTAATTAAACTTGCAGTTAAACTGAATACATGTGTTACCTTCCCCTGGACTTGTCAGACAGGTTTTCAGGCGACACTCTAGCTCCTGGCCGCTGATGGTGGACAGACTGTGTCTGGGACTCAGGGCTGTAGCGATTCGATGTCTTTGCCCGGGTAGCAACAGGCGTTGGAACAGGGGTGGAATTCTGGAATGTAGTGGTGGGAGGCTGCAAAGAGGCCTGAGAAGCTGCTTGGTTTCTAGCAAAGTCTTGTGTAATAATTTGCTGATTGTGGCCAAGAAAATAGAAGAAAGATCTCGGTCAGACACTGGCCAAGAGACTATGTATTCATGAACTAGATGAATACGAGACCGATTGCAACAAATGAGATGATTTTAAGTTCAGACACATTGTATAATAGCCTCAAGTAAAACTAATAATTACAGAATTGGTATTATGTTTCAAAACATGTGTTTTCATCATCAAAATATAACTTTTCACATCTGAAAAGATGCATGCAAATAAACCTACACAGATGTGATCAGCAAGGGTGATAAGTCGATGGGTCCTGGGCACATGTGCCATCCCTTCTGCTTGGGAAGAGGGAGGTGGAGGTTGTTGGGGTGAAGGGGGTTCCTGTTGCGTCCTATAGCGGTGAATCGGCCCCTCGTATTGCCTGTTTGGGTCATCTAGTTGAACAAGAAAAGGTCAGTCTGTTAAGATGGTATTACTGAAGCTTCAAGATTTGAAACTTCTGTGCTTACAAATTTAATAGAGGAAGTGTTTCTGCATTAGATTTTTGATATCCTGTGTGATAATCACCTTCTCCCCCTTCATATATAGGCCCTACAATTTAGAATAGATAAAATAAAGCTTCATTCCACAATGTAGACTAATTGCAGCTCCTTTCTCACCTGCAAATTGTTCTGTAATAGTTTGAGTTTTACCAATAGGTAAAAAATTGTGGGAATCAACACCTATGTGCAGGAATTTGAAAGAATAGATTGGAAATAAATTTCTTATTAAATCAGCTACCGTGTAATGTAAAGGAGCTCCGTCTATTGCCAAATGTCAGTGCCAATACATTTGCTCTAGTTTTTCCAGATCACTGCAACAACATACTTCCAACAAAAGTTTCTGAAAAGTTAAGAATGTGCTAAGCAGCCACTTAAAGACTCCCAAGATATTTATGATTTCATGGAGCTGGTAAATATAAGCAAGATAATTGTGAGAATATTTACATATGCAGATAAACTTACTTTCTGCCTGGCTTTGTTTAGGTGTCTCTGGCTGATAGGGCTGTAGCTTTTCTTGAGTAGGTACAGGTGAATTTGCAGGGCTAATCACCTCAATGGCATCTCCAGGAGCTTCATACCGGTGGGAGGATACTGAGTATCAAGCAAAGGTTGTGGAATAAGGTGTAAATATCACAGAAAATTTCTGTTTCCTCTACACAGCAACAACAGTGCTTCCATTAAAATTACACCAGTGAAATGAAAGTCAGAACACTATCTTTTTCTCGTGATAACCATGGTGATACAAATGCTTCCACAACAGTGTTCCAATGTAAACCAAATAATTTTAGGTTTCTTGACTTCTGATCAGGTTAGTCTTATTATCCTGCATTTTCTGTTGTAGCAGGGAATCTGAATAAAGCGAACAACTCTGATTTTGCAAGAATCTTGAGTCACTATATGCAAAAACTGTATTTGTCTATGAAGTGTTTCTACTGTGCAGAGGTATTTTATCATTGAACATCAGAATCATTTCACATCTTATTATTTCCCTAAAAGGCTAAGACAGACAGCAAAGAAGTAGATAGTTACTAAGATACGTACAACTACTGGAAGAATCTGAACTTTGAGAGCCCCTATCTCGTGCATCCTTGTCTGAAGCAATCTGTCGAGTGATGATCACATCTATGAAGTTAGCAGCAGTAATTGTGGTCTTTCCTCGAGTTCTCAGCTCTTCCTCGTACCTGGATTTAGGAGGAGGTCCTTTCTCTTTACCAGCCTCTGAATAGACTACTGAAGACTGTCCCTGGGACTTGCCACCAGAAAAGTTTGCAGATGTATAGGGGCACTGGACAGGCCTCTTTTCTACCTCCAGAGTCTTCTGTTCCATCTGCTGCTGTTCAGTAACCACAGCTGACCGGCGTCCCATATTCTCTTCTATTCTGGTGCCTTCGTGCTTGTTCTCTTTTGCTTTGGCAACTTCCATCTGAGGAGCAGAGGCTGCAGCATCTACGAGTGCTGCAAGGGCATCAGCAGCAGTATTGTAACGGGAAGCTGGCAACCCTTGAGTAATAGAGGGAGCTCCAGGGGTGAGCTGCCTGTTGGCAAACATTGAATATTCTCAATTATATCACATGAAGAAGAGAACCAGAGCCATATCACGCATACAACAAAGTGAAGCTTTTCTGACACTAATTTCTATTCAAACTGGACTAGTGAAAATGCATTGGATCACTTCCAATAAATCCAAGAGCAATCAGATAGCGATACATCCTCATCTTGTATTTTCCTCAGGCTAAATGCACCTTTTAATAAGCTCAAATGTTAGAACAGATATCTCTGGAACAGTAACTTATAAAACATACATGATACGTAGCTGAGCAGCAGGATCCAAAGGTGTGATTACACTCGTCCCGTTGGTTCCTTGAAAAATACTAGGCCTTTGCTGCAGGATGTTTTCCTGGCTTCTAACTGAAGGGGACGGGGAGCGAACATATCCATGACTGCCAGGTCTGCCAGGCTGCTCTGTACCTGTGGAACACAGAGCAAAGGGAAACAAACAAATATATATAGATCACTCTTACAACAATGCAGAACTATCTATCGATGTTGTCTCCTCCACATCCTTCCCCAGCTGTTTCCACCACTCTAGCTGTGACAGTACATATCAAAGGTTTAAATGGCAGCGGTATGTTTACAATGCTATGAATGACATGCAAGCTGTGCTAGCGATAAGTGGGATTCACACCATTCCCCAGGTACTACATTGCTGTGAGAGAAAGATCAAGAAGCAGTTACAGTCTACAAGACAACTGATCCAAACATAGGGATGTGTACTCACCTGGTCGAAGATAAAGTTCAGCAGGGACTGAAGCAATTCTCTCCCTCTCCCGCTCTCGTTCTCTTTCCCGCTCCCGCTCACGTTCCCTCTCCCTTTCCCGTTCCTTCTCTCTCTCCCTTTCCCGTTCCCTTTCAGCATTTGCAGCTGCAGAAGCTGCCAGATGTGTAGGGTGTCCTGGAAGGTCCACAAAAGAAAATGAAGTAGCAGAAAGAGACACTCAAGGCTCAACAGCTTTTTACTAAAGTGGTTTCTATACAGATAGAAACTACACAGCTTACAGACCCAAATTCCACCCTTCAACACATACAAAATGAGGTTAGTGAAATCATAATCAAATGAGTATAAATAAAGACCTGACAGAATGAGGCAAATCCTGAATTTGTCAGTGCTCCTAATGTAACTACAAAGGATATCCTTAAGAAAACCTGTGCTATCCAAGCAAGAAGTGCATGCAAAAAGCATCACCTGAGAAAACATCAAAACATGACATTAATGAAACCTAAAGAAAGATGGTTAATTATTTCAGCATGTCAGACAACTAGAGATATCAGCAAATCACAAGAGCTCTTACCTGGTGACAGAGAAGCAGGATTGTAAGGCCTGGGAGGGAACGTCAGTTGGGTACCAGGGATATACGTGATTCTCTCCATGGGTGGTGTGCTTGTTCCTCCAGGATGAGGCACTAAGATAGTGGGAGCCATATTGTTCAGGTCAATAATTCCTGTTAGGAGATGACACGTGTAAGAATGGCCATTCAAGGATAGATCAATGGCCCACACATATATTCTGTTCATTAATAAAGGTCAGCAGTGAATGCTTAGTGGAAAAACACAGAATTAGGCAAATGCAGAGCTATATTCCCACTGGTTATACTCTCTTAGATCTGGCAATCAATTTAACTTGTCCAGATTCACATTTTCTCTGTTTGAGGAGTTACACTTTCAAAGGATGTCTTTTTACTTTTAGCTCCTTCCTGCTGCTGTTAAATGTCCAGATTGACTTAGGCTTTTCCCAATCCTGCAACACCTCACACACATTTGTTAACTCTCTAACATAACACCTTTAAACAATCACCCTGTTTTTCACAAACCTTACCCTTTTAGGTGTTGCTTTTCTTTTCATTTTGAAGAAGCTCTCATTTTGATACAATTCTCTGTTCTGAAGTTGAAGATGAGTTAAATATGCTTCCGAGTATCAATTTAAACCAGCAAACCCAGTTTAGTTTCTTGAACACTAATAAGTCTTACAGCCTTCCCTTTAACAACACTGATTACATACGTAGTTTTCCTTTATACCCACTGAAGCTAGTTAGAAGTATGACAACACATTTGCAAACACATCTCTGCCTATGCACTTGTATGCATACACACAAACACATATATTTATAAGCAACAACAAAACAAACCAATCAATCACATATCCAAAACATGCTTTAAAGAACATCAGAATAAACACAGGCATACCTCTTGCTCCCGCATACGGGAGAGCTAAAGTTTGCTCTCTAGGGGATAATCCTCTCGTTACATCGGGACGTAAGTTGACTTGCATCTGCTGTGAGGTAATGTAGTCATTTAGGATTGTCTGTCGTGTGTTCTCCATTGCATAAAGCTGATACTGACTTGGGTAGCCTGGTGTAGGTGAGAGCTGCCTTTGGAACAGGTAAGCAGCAGCAGCTGAGGGTGAAGGAGGAAAAAAACCCAGAAGATTTAGGAAGCAGCCTGGGTGATATCAAATGAAAGTTTCAGATGTCTATGTAACTTCAATGAGAAGCACTATCAATTCTCTCTAGCCAGTGCCAAATGAATTCAAATAGCATTTTAATACTGGTGTTTCACTGAATTTATGCATTGCATGCAGACAGATTGGAGATATGTGTAAGAGACTTAAAAATATAAATCCTGAAGTTCTGAAGATGTAAAGGGCTGAAATAACTAAAGAAGATTAAAATACCTCAGAAGTGGACTGATGGCTAGGTTAACAGGAAGTCTACTGTATTTAGCATCACCAGGGATGACCTGATAATCCCTCAGTGAGAAAGAATCACAATCTTGAATGGAAAGGTCCTGATTACACTTTAATTCTACAGCATCTTCCACATCCCTCTCCGCACAGCTTTCCTGAAAGCTTTAATATATTTCATGAGTACTTATCTAAAAATACTGTCTGAACTTTATAACAAAACAGAAGCAAGCTGACAGCTTCTAGAAAAAAGTTACAGCCTTACACAATTATATTTTCCATAAGTTTCCTGACTAGATAATAAACCTGCCCCCAAACTGAAATCAAACCACAACAGTGTATATATATGACCTCTTATCAAGTTAAAAGAACCCAACACAGAAGTATTTACCAGGATCCAGAGCCCTGTGAAACGGCATAGCAGGATCTAAGTGAGGAGGGAGGTGACTCCTATAGACTTCAGGAGTTGCTCCTCTATGATGAGGGTCAAAAGGACTGTGAGTCACTACAGGATCAACCCCGGGGACTGGAGATTTTGCTGGCACGCTCTCCCTCTGTGTCGGAGTAAGTGTGTTTTTCCTTTCGTGATTTGCTGGCTTCCCAGAAGATATTCCAGCTAAAACCAAAGAAAACCTCAAATCAATAAAATGCCTATTTTTCAATAGACAATTCAGCTGTAAGTATACACTGGCTCCCAAGGAACAGTCTAGAGGATCTTGCAATGTGATACAATAAACCACAGAAAGTATTTTATATCACAAACTATTTCTGGTGAAAAATCTAAATCCTAAAGCTAAGATTGTTTAGCTTCACCATATTACCTTCCTCATCTAGATACCTCCATTGGAATAGCTTCTGCCCTTAAAACATTACTCTTGTAGGTAACTCTTTCAATATGATCCACAATCAAATGCAAATTGAGATTGAATTGTCTTCCCACCTCCATGTTACAATATGGCAGATTTTAATTTTCTTATTTCAGTTAACATCTTACAGCATTCTAAAATTCCTTCTAGCCACGCTCCAAATTGAGAGAAGCCATTAGAATACAAGAATGGATTACAGAAAGAAGTTTAAAATTAAGCTTAAAATGAAATCATTAAAACTTCTTGTCTTACTCTGGATAGGAATAACATACCCTCACTAACTCTATTCAGCATAGGTGAACTCCTGGACATTGGACTCTGATAGTTCACAGGTGTCCTCCGAGCATTGGTATCATCATAAATCCCAGGGCTCAGCTGTGATTTGGGAGTTTCATGAAGAGTTGACCTGAGAACAGAGGGACCAGAGCTGACTACTGATGTGTGACGGGAACGTACTGCATCCCCGGTCTTCACATCTTCATATTTTCCTCGCTCCACCACCTTCACGTTTTCTGGCACCATTTCCAGCTGAGGCATTCCACGGGGAAGCTTGCTTGGTCCAGTGATTAAAGATTTTACATTATGTTTGATGGCAGACTGGCCAGAGTTGCTTTCATATTTTATGGGTGTGCCCTGGAAAAGGAGAAAAACCTCAGGTAAGGTTATCCTGCAATGTTTCACGTATGGTAAAACCCTCACATTGCTGACATTGTAGTTCATTGCTTGCATCACATTAACACAGAATATAATTGAATCTTAGTGACTGTTACTTGTCAGTTCTCTCACATTTGCTTGCAAATATGTTCCCTACAGGTGTATCATCAGGATTTATCTAACACACAGAAAATATTGTGAAGCTTTGTAAGTTGGTAGCTTTCTTAAAACAAAACGCCCCCCATTTGAGATTATTCAAATATCCTGAATTGATTCACTCTTGGGTCTGTAAGCAACTGTGTGAGTGTAGCAGTGCTTTTTGTATTCACCTGAGATATGGAGCCTTCTATGATTGGCCTGGTCGTCTGCACCATTTCAGGAGTCTTGCGACTCTCCTGGCTTAGTAAGTCCTGTCTTGGGATTTCATGGATGGAACGACCCATTTCTTTTATAGTAGTGACTCCATCATATGGTTTCCCCTTAGTAATGGCTCCTTCAAATGTCCTTATGGGAGGCGACTCTCTCTTAATCTGTTTAGGGTATTTCAAGCCTTCTTCAAAACTTTCAGCTGTTGCTCTTGGTGTACCTTTTACAGAAAGAAAAAGTCACATGGTTGGTATCAGTAATTACGAAGTCTCTTTTTTCATAAAAAGAGTAAATAACTACATGTCATAATACTGGAACTTTGGTTTGCTGTAATCTCTGATATGTTCTCAAGACTAAGAAAATCACCACAGAAGAAATACTGAACAAATATTCAATACATTACTGAAAGCAACCCAAGCTATTTCAGATGCTGAAATAAAGGAAATAGCACACATCTTCACAGGTTCGGGAAGCTATTAGTGTTCATTTACAAAACAGAGCTAATTGCCAAGTATTTGTATTTAAAAAAGCCTGATTTCCAAGAAGAAATAAAATGCTGTATTTACACACTAGCTTTGTATACAGCATATCAGAAAACTGCTGATTTATGCTCTGAAAAACATGTTTAATAAAGTAAGCTCCACCTTTAACACAGCTACCATTGTTAACATCAGTTTTAAGATTCAGAAATCCAGACTTTTGAGGTTGCAATTAATGTTTGCCTTCTAAACTCACAATATTTTACCTTGCATTATAGAGCCAGACAACACTGTTCTCTCTTTTAGTTCAGCATGTGGGCTACCCCTAGGCAGTGCACGGCATATTAAACCTAAAATTAAAATGAACATAATTTAGAGAATTAAACAAGTGTTCAAAAAAACCCAACAAAACCCTCCTCTTTCTTACATACATCACAGATCGTATCTGTATCAGGGTAGTGCCAGAGGGCCTAGCCTCAGCATGCTAGGCATTGTAACAACATGTTATAAACACCATCCTGCCCTAAAAAAATAAGTCTTTCAGTTGAAGTATTCGTGCTATTACATTCCTGCAAGTTTTAACATTCTTAGAAAACACAAGGTATTTTTTATAACTAAGCTTAACTCTTGCCCCAAATGCAGCCACTGCTTCTCTTACACTTCACTTTACTTACAGAAAGGTGTTCATGATGGGAAGCAGAACAAAAAGAAAAAAAAACTTCAAAATATACCTCAGCATCTTTTATCAATTAAATTAATTGATAAAATTAATCAAAGTTCATCAATTAATCAAAGTTCATACTGAATCGTCTGGGAAGAGATGAATTTACTGTTCTTACAGTAGGAATCTGAATCAAACCTCCAAAGAACTCATGATTTTCCACAGTATGAGGACAGAAAATGTGTCAGATGCCAAGATACAGCATATATGTATCGGAGCAGCTTCTCATAACCCAAAAAACCAAAACCCGAATATGAGGCAAATGCATAAGCAACTTAAAGGCAAGACTGAATTTCTAGATTCTAGGAACTTCTTATTCATATTGCTCCATCTGCTGAAAGTGTACATGAAATAGCCTCTAAGGGCTACCCAAAGATGGGGAAAACCCCCTCACACTTAAGGAGAAAGACTCCATAGTTCAGGTATGCAACATTTTCTTGCATTTGTATTTTTTAAAAACAATCAGAAAAGTTATATAATGGCCTGACTTGACCTTGGCAGCCTTGGTTTCATTACAGTTTATTAAATCAAAATAGCACTAGCGATGCCCTGAAGCAGGATATAGCAGCTGTGCAATCTTCTTCTTGGCATAATCGAAGAGGTTTATTGCAGGAATGCAAAAGGTCATGCCAGAGTGTTCCCAAGATACTGCGCCATGGCCAATATTTAACTAAGGGGTGTGCCCATGGAGGCCACACTGGTGGTGTTTGAGCTCTACATGACCTGCTGGGACTGTGATTCAGAGTCAGTCGCACCTGCCAGATGTGCTAAGAGGAGTAAGCGCTAGCTGAACTCCAGTCGTATTTCCAGCATGCTTTAATTGTACTGGTTATTACATGGATTTGGTTAGTAGTGTAAGATTTAAATCTCATTTCTCTTTTCGTCTGCTCCATAAAATAACTCTAAATACTCTTACATCAATGTAAAATATTTGGATAAAACACAGAACACCTTGGAAGCAGTTGTTTTTACCTTCCAGTGGTGCAGACACCGGAGACTCCCGCATTGACATTCCTTGCTTTATATTCCCTTCCATTGTATCATAGCTTCTCTTTAAACCAATTTCATGAGCTGTTCTTGGACTCCTTGTTCCTTCACGAACATTTTTAATAGCTGGAAAAATTTATAAGAGTGTGGTTAGGAAACAGGGATGATAAGTAAGAGATACACGAGCATTACATTTAATGACACCACAGGTCATTAATACTTTAACAAGACAACTTCAATTGAATATTGTAACATTAAATCTCAACCTTAAAAAGATCCTTTATAGTTTGTTAAAAAATATATTTAAGAGTTACTCATTTATCAGTATCTCAACCGAAGTTCACACTTAAAGGATATATTTATTCTGATTTTAATACAGATCATTTTAAACATGTTTAACCTTTCAAAATAAAAATACTCCATGACAAATTGGAAATAAATGGCAAAGAAATTAAATAGCTTAACTATTATTTTAAATACATAGTACAAGAGACTCTTCGTAATACCAGCACAATTTCTGGATCACTTTAATTCTTAGACTCTCAAAAACACATGCAGGTCAATACTTCTCCCAGATGGCACCCCAGTGATTAAGGTTTATTCCTACCACTTGGAAACAGATACACTTCAGCTATGGACTATAAAAGCAGAACATGCTGCAGTCTTGCCTTGGATCAGGTAGAATATACAAATACTCACCATCATAAGATAAAATATGCCCACTTTTGCCTTCATAAATAACATGGCCTTTGGCTGAAGCTTCCTCTCGGCACTTTTCTGGGCTGTTGTCTTCTGTAGCTAGCCGGGTGATGGTTCCCTTCAATAACGCATCAGCTGCTATGCCGGGCTGGGACAGAGCTGGTGTACCCTGCAGTTCAATAAATCAAATGTAACTCAGAACATGGGCACTTATTTAAGAGAACAGAGAGCAGTGAAGGGGAAAAAAAAACCTCCAACCAAAACCCACAACGTTTTTTAGATGTAGAAAGCCAACTACTTTATCAAGCAGTATGGAAGTTGTTAATAAGCCTTCACCTAGGTTTACCAAAGGCTCTGGTGGTTTTATTTAAAGACTCATATACATGAAGATGAAATCATGGTAATGACGACTTCAGCAACAGTAGGATTTGGCCATCCGATTGTGTTAAAATGTCTTTTTTCAAGGCAGTTCCTACTTGTGATAACAACTTTTTCAGTCATGCAAATACATCCACAGTGACAGCTTCAATATGCAGGTTTGCCTCAGCCTTCTCAATAAGCAGAAAAATACCTGAGTTATGGAGCCTCTCAAAGAAGGAATCGTCTCAACAGAAACTTTATTGGTTGGAGTTCCTCGTGTTATACTTCCCTCCTGTATCGTTGCTGTACCTGATTTGAAATAAGACATCTTGATATATAAGAGAATAACAAAAAAGTAGCTACTCTAGTTGAAACAATTAAAAACTCTAGTGAGAACTATTAGCTTACATTAAAATACAGAGAAAATTTCAGTTTAACAGCACGCATTTGAGCAGTCATATAATTTCCTCTTTTAACATAGCCTTTTACAGACTGAAAGCATTTTGCAGCATTAATCCATGGTATTTAGTTTCTTTTCTTTTGATGTATTTGGATATTTGACATGTACTGCTCTGCATATGCTCTAGTGAACAGCTCCGTTTTGAAGCTGGCATGCCTTAAAACAATTGGTTTTAAATGAGACGCAGACAGAAGGAGCTAGCTACAAATACACATGCCTTGGAAATAGGGAGCAGATTAATCATATAATCTTATGGTACTTATATAACCATATAATACTTAAAAATAACACTTCAGCAGTTTGAGCTCTAGAAGTTAATTCCCTCAGTTTTCTCAGGCTCTGACAAAGTTTCTTAATCTCTGTGATTTTCTTTACCTCGAACCACACTTTCATGTTGTGCCCTAACCAGGAGTCCCTCAGGTTGGGAATTCTGGCTTCTGGGAGAGAATTCCTCTTGTTTGATATAGGGCAGGGAAGCTATTCAGAAGAAAAAAGAAGAAAAGTTTGGGTTTTTTTTTTTCTTTAATTACAAGTCATTAAACAGTCTATATAAAACACATGTTAGCTTTTCTTTTGTTACCAGATTTGGCTGACTCCTGCTGCCTTGGCAGCCCAAGAGATATAGAACCCACTGATGGCTTTGCAGTTTCTTGGGTGTAGGAAGCTTGACTATGGGATGTTAAGTAAGTGCCAGGTGTTCCCTGAAACAATGAATATATGTTAATTCTTGTTTGTGGAATGAAGATTCACATCTATGTTTGCAGGAGAACATTAATACTACTACGATCCTATCTTAAAATGCTACAGTACACCACTGCAAAGGATTAAAGTCAGTCTGGAGATGCAGTTCACTCAAGCTGGACATCCTCAGCCATGCTCCTAAACGTAAATAACCGCAAGATGTTCTATTTCCTAAAGCACCTGTAATTCCTGGACTTTTAGAGGTGGCATGTATAGGTCTTAAGTGTTAATGCTGTGAACACATAAGCCAGTACAAGATGTTGAAGGTTGGCAAAAGTGCAAATATTGATGTAAGCACAGATTTTCAAATAATGGTTTTCTTACTTGTGAGATTGAGCCTCCCATGATGAAGGAAGGCTTTTCTGATGGCACACTTGTTTTGGAGGATGGAATGAGTGGTGGTGGTGGTCTGGTGGGTCTGGTTGTTGGAAGGCGGACTCCTTCAGGTATATTGGTTATTACCTGGTGAGGTGCTGGCTGGAGAACTTGGGGGGAAAAAATTGTACGTTAAACATTACGGTCTGTTTCAGCTCTACTAGTTGTTAGAGAGACAAGAGGAACGGAAATAACAAGTTCATCTGATAATTTCTGATGGGAACACAATAGCCAAAAGCTATCTGGCTGTATTTACAACTCTGAAATTCACTACGTCCAAGTGTATGTTACGCATAGAAACTGAATGGAAAATATCTAACCTGGCATCAAAGTTCAAAAAGAAATGGCAAAAGCTGCACTGTAGAATTGCAGGGTCTGAAAACTAAACTTTTAAGAACAGCAGCCCAGGGCACATTCAAGTTTTTTGCTGTTTTCGTGTTTTCAAAGAAAGTTCTTATTCTTTGAATGGAATGCAACTGAGTCAGGAATAATCTAAGCTTCCCTGCTTTTGTCTTTTCTTAGCATGACATTACACTCTGAAAGGTAAAGCAATAACCCACATTTCACGATGAAGATTTGTCAGTTATTTCAGTGTTTTATAAAACACTCAGATTATAACATTATGCAATTACAGTCAGAAACTAATGCCAAGGCTAGCGGCAGCTTTCTCTTTTCCTTAACTCCTCCCTTCATAAGAAAGGCCACCCATGAATATGACAGTGCTTGTATTAAGCTGAAAAACTCTTGATGACTTTGTCCCAATGCTGTCCTAACACTTCCCAGATCATCCTATTTGCTTTAATAAAATGTGTTATGCAGCTAATGCAGCAACAAAGAACAAAAATACAATCTCAAAGGAGCTTGAAATTTACATGCACAAGGAAAACAATCTGTTTTCTTCTCTTGTTAATTTACAAAGCATTTAGAGACTAATTTGATCTACACCAAATTTCAGCAGTCCAGCTTCCAAAGGAAGACTACATATCCCTATGATACCCAACAAGGTACTTACCTGGCGGGACACTATAGCGAGCTGCATTCATATCAGGCTGGGGAGAGGCTTTATTGACTTCTCTTGGAGACAGCCTGTACGGTGATGCTGACCTTGTTGTTGTGTTTTGCACTTGTGCTTCCTGTTCTATTGCTCGCTTGACCTCAGCATAAGGCATATAGGCCACTGGTTTTCCTGTGAAGGTTAAAGTTATCAAAAAGGCAAAAACCCCGGATTAGAAATTGGACTCAAAAGGTTCAGTCTACAGCACAATTTTAACAAAGGGCCTACTCAAATGTCAGATGTACTCATCAGGTATAAATGTTACAATTAAATGTAGTATTAAGGTACAGCTTCATTTAATATGCTCTTGCTTCTATACTTCTATAACCAAAGCTTTGAAAAACTCTCTCATACTTTCTGTATGTGAAAAACACTATCTGGATCCTTCAGGTCCTTCAAGTGAAAGCTCTACCACTGAAAAAGATTTCATTTCAAGAAGATTCCTTTCCAAGTCCTGTGCACCAGCCAGGTTTACACGCAAGTACAGCCAGGCTTACACACCAATCCCACCAGACAAAAGCCTCCCTTCCTTGTTTGCCCAAAGAAGTTACAAATCAAATTTCAAATATCAATATTGCCCATCAGTGGTGCTTAAAGGGAAAAATGGGTTTTCCCTGAATTTAGGCAATTAAAAATCCAGCACCAGAACTTCAGAAATTCCTTTTCTCTGGCAATGGACAATTTCAGTATTCAAAATTATAAGCCAGAACAAGTCTACTGCAGCTGTAAAGTTGTATCTTTAACCTCCATAAGGAAAGGATCTTTAATATTTTATCTCATGGTATTGTGTAGGTTGTCAGGCTCTTTAGTTTGACAAGATGCTCCACAACATCAGCAGTGTTCTGATGTATGCAATACAAGGTTTCTAAAGAAGTCTGTGGGCTCTCTGCTGCATGCAGCAGTTGGCAGACAAGGTTCATATGCACAGTGTATCTTAGGAAGTAGCTGTTGTAATCATCTGAAGACAACCTCAGTCCCTTTTGGTTTTCAGACTAAGATGTCCAGGCTCGTAGAACTCATTTACATTAATCATGTTATCCCTCCCTCTCTGTTTGCCTCAATAACCACCCAGATTTTTGCTGGCAGAGACTTCACCCCAGAACTTTCCCACACTTCATAATTGCGTACTGCCAATGCCAAGAGTTATTCAGGTACTTTTTCAGTTAAATTGTACTTTTAAGCAACCTCAGACCTTCCACCTAAAGAAGCAACTTCCAAAACCCACAATCTTACCCTCCCCTCCTCAAATCTACCAGTTCCCTTCTCACTATTTTAACAGGCAAAAAAAATGGATATGTTACTTTCATTTTACTTTGGTAAAAGAAAAAAAGGTGAAGTATTTTCATAACATAATTTAAAATAGTTATGCATATTAAACATACTCAAGTTTCAAAGAACGTGATAGTTTCTGTTGCTAATACTGTGGAGACAACAGAACACGAGCATATAAAATCTAAAAATGCAGAATTATGCAACTGTGATGACATCTCCAACATTGTAACATTCAGCACATTAATCTTACTCGGTTTAGTTCCATGTTACAATGTACGGTTTGTGGATCTATTCCTTTTCTAGTAAGGGAAGTTGAGGCAAAAGTTACAAACTGCTGAGGTACAGAACTGGGCATCCCATAGGATATGCTTTTCTTGCACACAAAAACCCCAATGTTCTGCTAAGCTGTTTGTAATTTGCAAGCTGTTGATGAAATAGCTTCAGTTCAAAGAATGAAAATATAGCCAATATACACAGAGAAACCCCATAACATGAATGTCTAAGGAAAGCTAATAAATGCATCCTGTGGCTCTCAAGCAGCAACTTGGACAATGTAACATCTACACTGTCCATGTGAATCAGGTTCCTGTAACCAGCAACTGTACCAGACAGTTCCACATTTGGTCACCCTGACAGGTTCTGTGAGCAGTTTTAGCCTTGTTCTGTACCAGAGGTCACACTAAGAGCCACATTCACTAAACACAGGTCCAGATTGCAGAGTTCAGTTCAAACCCGGCCTCCATGTATCCTCTATACATACAAAAGCAACCAACCATCATATCCCCAAGAGAAAGAACCTTTCACACAGCCCTTCTGAGGACACACAGGCTGGAGTATGACAGTTCTTTTATGCCCTACTCCAGGGCTCAATGTCCATGTATGTACTCCAGTGCAGCAAAACATTCCTCATACTCCTTTAGCAATTCCCTCCCATCTTCACCTTAAGCTTCTGAAAGGTGCTTCCCCAGAACATGCAGTTATCTGGGTCCTCTCACCTGCACACTTAATCTTTCTGAATCCCTCTCTGTAGGAAGAACCCATGTTTGGATTTCACCTGAATAGAGCCTTTTTTTTTCTGCCTTATCTAAAGGGGCTACGAGGTAGTTCTCCAACACTGTAACTGCAGCAGGTTCTCTGTAGCAGACAGGTTCCTTTAATCAAGTGCCATCAGAAAGCACTTATTAATTATTGGTACACTAAACTTCCATTCTTAAATGAGGCAGCATTGTAACACAGACATAAAATGCAGGGTTGTTTCCATAACAGATGTGAAAACGCCTACCTTCCCACTCGACATTAGGGCTCTTGGACGTGCCACAAGGGCTTACAGCACTTCGATACTCCATATCCAGCTGCTCCTGCCTCTGGCGTTGCTCCTCCAGCAGTGCTGATTCATGCATTGCTTTAATGTGCCGTTGATACAGCGCGTAACCACTCACTGGTGTTCCAACGGGAACAGTACAGGGACTGCAAGAAACCTACAAGGGCGGGAAGGTATTAACATCAAGTACATTAATATAGGTACTTACTAAAGTAACTATCTTGCTCAATGCCTCCACTGCAGCAGCTACAGTCTATGTATGAGTGTTTCAAGTGATCCACACCTGTTTTTTAAGCTACTACTTGTGTATTTATTTTCCCCCTCAAAAGTACGAAATAAACCAAATGATGTATTTCTTCATTTGTTTCACAATTTTTTGCTGCTGTAGTGTTGCAAATAGTTTTAGGGACAACAGATACCCCTTCAAATATCACTTAAAACAGCCCGTACCATAGGCGGTATGACAGCAGCTCGGTGGTGAAGCTGTTGTAGATCCATCTGCCCTTGCTTTATCGTGGATGATACCAGTATTGACCCAGTGGGATTTAATAGTGAGGGCTTTGACTCCCTGCTGAAGATACTGGAAAGAGAGACAGAAAGAAAGGAAAAAAAATCACCATAAAGACAAAGATTAAACATCTTAATAAATTTACAGGCAAAAGTATGCCTCTCAACTTAGAAAAAACACCACATTTAACACACTGGACAAACAGCTGAAAAATCAGAGGCCTGCTGTGTTTGTCCCACAGCACATCTGGTAGAAGAGGCAACAGATGCTGCTGTATTTTTATAATACACAGAAATACCAAAAGAAGTGTTCAGAACCTCCCATACCAGAAATTTCTGTATGCAGTCTCTATATGCACAGTACTGCAACAATGCAACTTTCTTTATAAAGAATGTTTTGGGGGAAAAAAATAGATAGGAAACATTAGATATAGCACAGGAAATAAATAAGGAGTAGTATACAACGGACTACTTTCACACGGAGGGCTAATATATTTGTGAAGTGGAAAGCTGACGTCTGAAGAGGCAAGAGAGCGCAAAAACACCATCAACTGCACTTTTCCAGAGACCACGTGCAGAACAATGATACTGGATACTTTTGACATTTAACATCTACCCTTGGCACTGCGTGTATATTAAGGCCACTGAGAGGGAGGGAGCATTGGGTCTGGTGCTATGCTATGGTTACACAGGAATTGCACCAAGAGAATACTAAAAAGACTTTAAATATTATCAGTGGTGTGTCAGCCATCCCCAAAAGATAAATGGTTCCAAAGACATGCAGTGTTGTTCATTTACAGCCCTATATATATTCATGTGGGTTATCCAGAATACTTAGGGCCAAGTTTCCAGGAACTAGGAAGTTTGCATGAAGACAATGGAGAAAGTGGCCATCCATTTCTCAGGACACTTGCCCATTAATTTAGGGACACTGACTGGTAAGCGTGAGAAATACTTCCACTACTCTATCATTAAGAGCCTTCAAGAGATTTAATTCTTCAAGAGAATTCTACTGATTGATATAACATGGTTCTATAACAGTAACTGGGTACAGGACTCCAGAAGTTATACAAGCAAATAAACATGGAATGTTAAAAGGTAACTAAAATGTCAATATTTTATGCCCCTAGATTATTATATTTTTTAAAGCAATTTTTGTCTCCTACTAAAAGCAGGAGACAAAATCCCTGTCAAATTCAAGGAGGTTTGGATGCATTCTACTAAACTGAGTTTGTGAGAGCAAGAATCAATTATAACTTCATCTCCAAATTTCTGGTTCTACATTCAAACAGCTTTTTCACTAAAGGCAAGGGAGAGCCCACGTACTATCCCACAGTCATCAATCACACTATAAAAATAATAGATGGCAATATTTGAACACTAAACAATTAAACTCACCCCTGTCTGTCAGGTTCTCCATCAACCTCCTCATCAGCACTACAGGTGGCACTCGAATCATTATCTGAATGGGATTCTTGTCTTGCTGTATTAACCTGTTGTGACAGACTATAATCCATTTCCTCTGGTTCTGACTTTTCCTTGGGTTTTTCCATTTCTCTCTCTTTGGTATCACTCTCTATTTTCACTTGAATATTCTCTGGTAGCCTCATTTCAGTCTCTACAGGTTCTACTTTGGTATGCACTGGAAGAGTAATCACAGGCTTAGCTTCAACTGGATGGCTTCTACTGTCAACTTCCATAGGCTCTTCTGCCTCGTTATTTATTTCCTCCTTAACCTGTGGTTCAGGGTTCTGACTTTCAGCTGCTGATACACTTTGGGTTGCTAAAGAGGGAGATGTGCTGGTTGCAGGTTTAATGGTAGATTCTTGTTCTGTTGTCACCTCAGGGGTTACTTTTGAAGCAGCACTCTCAGATGGAGTTTCTTCACTTGGCTTAGCAGGTTCTGCTGGAGTTGGGGATGGAGCACTTTCTGTATCAGAACTATTTTCAGCACCTGGTGAAAATGAAAGTTTGACAAGAAAATCAGTCACTTCTATTGACATGCTGACTTGCAATTCTTGCTGTAAGTTAACAGTTCTAGTTTACTTCCTTTGTGAATCACCACTGTTTTATTGAAAATGCCTTCTTTGCACTGTGAAAGGTGTAAACAGCATTGACAACTGGATACCAGTTATACAAGGGTATTGATATTTATAGTAAAGAACCTTCCTCCTCTCTTTAGCCTAGTTTATGAACTCCATTATATTATAGATGCTTTTAGAAAAATCAAAACATTTAGGAAAACCTACGGCAACACCTAGAACATAGATGATATATTCAAGTCTTCTGATAAGAATCTTCATTCCTTAGAACCACATCATAGAACCATAGAAGGATTTATGCTGGAAAGGACCTTAAGATCATCTAGTTCCAACATAAATATTTTAACATTTGTTAAAAAAAAAAAAAAAAAAGGATGCAACAAGGATCCATCAATTTTAACCTATCAACTGTAAAAACAGTAATTAATTTTTACTTGTAGAAACGGACAACTTGCTGAATTGCACACATACACACTGCAGCTTAAAAAAATACCAACAATTAAAAACCAAGACACCCACATTTAGCCATATGTATTTGCGCATTACATTATGGAGTGGAACACAACTTTCTGAGTGTATAATTGGCACAAAACATAGGTCCCTTTCTGTGCATGCACAAGTTGCCTTCCTGGAAAAAAGTTACCTTCACTGTCTTCTGGATTCTCTTCTTCATTAGATGCTTCAATATCTTCATCCTCCTGAGCTGACACAGTCGAAGCTACACTCTCACACTGTGATACATCTCGCTCCTCACGGGGCCTTCGTGAGGACTGGTAAAAACATAGCATTTAGATTTGCAAATATTATTTCCTTTTACATGCATTCTCATGTATCAATCTGAGGTTGAAATGAAAGACAGAATCTCTGTTTAGCACAGATTCATCCACAAGAGCACGCTCTGAAGCTCAGGCCAGCTTTTGTTGCCTCTCATCAAAAATAAGTTTGGGAACAAACTACTGTCTCAAGATATGTTTGGTGGACAACAGAAGTACTGCAGCAACACACTGACACTTTCGCTTAAGTGAGAGAAGACTAGGACAACACTGAGTTTAGAGGATTAACACTCAGAGTTCTACTTTAAATGCCCCAAAACTTTCAGTTCCTGGGCTTCTGCCAATTCTCTTGCTCCATTTTGCAAGGTTAGTGCTTACTGTGTTTCAAGGTAACTGCTATACAGTGATGACCTGAACTTTTATAGTTGCTGATGTACCTAGGAGGAATGTGGATTTCAGAGCACTAAAGAATTCTTCAGGCTAGAGTGTTCTGATAGAAAATTTTCTATTGAACTTTAGAGCAAGAATTGATTAGTGTCACAGGTCAGTGAGCATCAACCACCTTTTCTAGGAGATGTATGTCACAACACAAATCCAAGTGGTGATTGCAAAACAGTCTTAGTGAAGCGTGACGAATGACTTCAGAAAGATGCCAAGTTTTCCCCTGCAAAATATTCAGCGCCCACCGTCCTTACCTTCTGTTTGTGCTGTTGGAGGAGGCTGTCCAGATTGTGTCTCCTTTTATAGTTGAAATAAAAGTTCTTACACTGAGCTTCACTTTTTGTCCCAACCATTTTGGCAATTGCTGCCCAGTTTCGTCCATGTTCCACTAGGCCTGTTCAAACATATAAGAACCAATATTTACTATGATAAATAATTCAGCTCTCCAAATCCTAATAAATGCCTGTAAGAAGGTAAGATACAGAAGTACTGCTGTCCGTAAGAGAATTCTCACTATGACAATGTACTTGATAACTACTTACAGAGTGAAAAAAAGCGGTGTCAACCTGAATGTCTGCTTACGAAGCCTTCAAACTTAACTCTTTGCTGTTGCTAATATGTAAAACTTCTGCTAAAATACTGATTTTATGCATAAAATTTATGGGTAACAGTATCTGCCAAATGAATAGACAAGTTATAAACTACATTAGCTTTTCTATGAAAGGAATGTCTTATACAAAAACACATTACTCTAAGAAGTTACATGACACACACACCTTCACAACATGGACATGTGTAAGCCCATGTTGTACTCCATGGACCAAGTGCAACATCAAACAGTTCTAAGTGAGCCACATGAAAACAGTCAACGTGTCTCAAAAAATTGATTCTGCCTATCAAAGATGTCTGCCTTTTTTTAAGTAAGAAACCAACAGCAAATCTTGAATTATTCATTCAGGGTAGTGTTGCAAAATATCACAGCACTCATATTCTGTAATTCAGTAAATAATTGTAATTATGTAAAAACAAGTATTCAGAAGTAAGTCAAAAGCTTTACAAGGTTTACCTTTCTTAGCAACTTCCATTTCTTCTTCTGTCCAGCGGGATGTCTCCACAGGCTCTGAAGAAGCTGAAAAAGAAACAAAAACACTGATCAGAGAAAGGACAAGGATTCACTATTATGGCACCAATCGTGCATCCCCCAGTCAACTAATCTATTTACATTAAGGCTTGTTCAACTCATTTAGGAAAGCTGCTTTGGTCAGTGGGAAGTAGTCAATCTCCATTAAATCAAGTCAGAGATATCATAGGAACCACCTCAATGAAAAATAAAAGAAAACCAAAAAACAGTAAGTAAAACCAAGCAGGAAACTAAGTAGAATTCAAAACAAAATACTTTTCCTTCACATATCTGCATGTGTATCATTCTGTTTAAATTTCTGAATGGCATTAACCTGCCACAGCCTCCATTTCCTTTTCATAAATTATGCCATTATGCACAGCATGCAAATGGACCCTTCCCCACTTCCATCAAAAAAATAATAAAAAGTAGGACACTATAAAGCATCTGATCCCTTGAAAAGCTATTTTGGATTTTCCAGAAAACACTGCAAAAATGGTTAAAAAAAGAAAAAGCAAAGCCCACTAGTGCCTTAGTCTAGCTGCTGACAAAACCCCACCACCTCGACTGAGCAAGAATGTCTATCACAATCTCTGATGTTTACAGTTAAATACGAACTGATTTGCCCACTTTGTTCTTTAGGATACTCAAAATATCTGAGCAACAAAAGAGCTGTTACAAATTCTAGAATAGCAGCTGCCTGAAGTACCCAGCTGAGGAGCCAGGAGCAAACTGCCACAGCAGAGCACTGCAAGAAAAAACAACCAAACCTGCCCTACCATCCTAGATAATTATTTACTAGCCACAAGGTACTCTGTTTGCTGGTATTTCTGCACCACCACAAATTACGTTAGCCTTTTCAGAAATGCAGTCAGAGACAGCATAGTCTTTTTTAACCATGTGCCAAGAAAGTAACATTTTAAAGAAGCTTCTTGCCATCTAACGCAGAAACAACAACAAAAACAACTTGCTAGGATCTATTTCAGCTTATGAAACTCCTACAAGTACTCAAATATCAGGTCTACTTATTTAATGATATCCTCTGTGAGCTACAGCCTGTAAGGCAATCTGTGTCAAAGGCTTTTGGATCTCTACAGATCCACCCTTAACCCTGCAAAGAGAGAAAATGTAGTTATCACAGGTCAAACTGCCTTTTCCAACCCTCACATGATTCTAACAGAGTCATCTGATTACACATATACTATTCATGAAGTTACACTTGTGAAGATTAACAGTACCACAGAGTCACAAAATACAAGCAGCTCTAAGAAAAAAGATGCACAAAAAAGGGCATAACTGACATAACAGTGAAGAGCCTGATGACCAGATGGGTCCCCAAGTGTCCTATAAATGCTACTCACAAGGTTCTGGTGGGGGTGGAAGAGGTGGAGGTGGTTCTTCAGTGGCTGCAGCTGCAGCAGCATTTGCTTGTGCAGCTTCATTTGTCATTGATCTGGTGATTCTGCCCTTACGACGACCTTGGCTATTGGCAGTTTTTCGGCCCCTAGGAGCAGCCTGCTCCCTTTCCTCTGTTTCCTCTGGTGCAGCTTCAGTTTTGTCCTTTTCTTTGGTATTCTCTCTGGGATTAGTTAAAATAGAATTCAGTCAAATTCAGATAGCCATTATGGACAGATATTCCTGAATACCAACGTAAAAAAAACCCATAAAGCCAAACTAAACCACAAACAAAACTCCACAAACCCAAAAGACGCCTTTAGTGAAATAGAATTCACTTACTGTCCACAGTTTAGAATTGCTAGAGAATAACATAGATACACATTATCAACTCCACAGAAAAGATGAACTGTGGTAGAACATATGAAAAAAGCCCAAACCAGCAAGATATGAATATTATTACATGTGCAAAAAAATAATCCCATAGCCTTTTTCACCAGTTTGATTAGTTCAGCAAGACAGAGAAATTCATACATCTAAAAAAAATAGTTTAATGCACAAAACCTAACCTAAATAGGAACAGTTTTCAGTCCAGATTTCACTGCAGGCTAATGTGAATCCCGTTCTGATCTTTGCAAAATAGAAAAATGCAATCTAGGCTGAATGAATGCATTTTCAGTCCATATACTTACTTAGATTCCTCCTTCTCGTCCTTTTCCTCCTCATCTTTCTTTTCCTCCTCTTTTTTCTCTGCTTTGTCTGCTTTTTCCTCTTCTACCTTTTCTTCTACCTTTTCTTCTTGAGAAGGACGAGCAATTTGTTGCTGAAATGAAATGGGATTTACATATTATAACAACTTGATCACACAAAGATGCAGCAACTCGTACAGGCTTCTTTTGCAGAGTGAGCAAAGAGGTGATAACGAACACGTACATGTGTCAACTATTACATGTGCTGTTGTATGCCACACTAAAAAAGAGAGGTCTGACCAACATCTTGCATAGTAATGGTGTTGCTCCTCTCAAATTTTATTTTTAACGTTGTCCATTTTGAAACAGTGAAACGTGATAGCTCACAACTTGGAAGCAGATCTCGTAGCATGAAAATTAGGACCAACTCTAAGTCACCTTCTCAACGCTGTCGTTCGTAATTAAGAAATATAAATGTTCAAAAAATTGGGTCAGGCATTTTAGACTTACGCTTCCAGTAGAAGTCTGGAAGGAAAATTGTAGCCTAGAATTTCATTTTTTGAAAAAAACTATAGTCTTTATTGAGATTATAGTTTTACGAGCACATTGAGCACTGGCAAATGACAAAGTAATTACCCGTTATTATCCTAAGGAAAACAGCGCACAACACTATTTACACATTCCTTCTTAAAAGACTCTCACTTCTTGTCTTTCAAAGCAATCCAGATGACTACCATGTGCAAGAGTATCTTATTTTAGAAAGCACAGAAATTTGATTTAAACTTTCCAGAAGGTACAAACAGGAATTAATGGAAGAAATTTCTCTTACTGAATGTGATTACACAGAATTACCAGCATGATCCCTTACAGATGCTAAAAAAATAAGTAAATAAAAAAACAAAACAAAAACCTTAAAAAAAGGTACAAAAAGTATGGCATTGTTTTTGCTATTCCTTATCACACACACAAAAAAGCTTTTGCATTTCCTTTTGCTGTTAGAGGTGGCCTAACATTAGGCAAGCCAAGTATCCTGTGGTGTTTTAAGAAAGCATTAGAAAAAAAGACACTGCTCATACAGGGAAAAACGAACAAAAAGTATCAGGAAAGATCTATCAAATGTGCCTACAGAAAAGATTTAATTAAGATTTAGTGTTGGTATCCTCCCTAAATACATTTAGGAGCCTAAATACTGCTTTTTGCCATCCTTCATGATGTATCCGTACATGGCCAAAGCATCTCGCTTTCCAACACCACTGCATTTCTATGTGCATAGCTCACCTGCAAATCCCTTCCTCTCCAGACTAAAATCCCAAGCAGGAGTTGGCTACCACTAAATAAACCATGTAGCAGCCTACTCACCAAATTACCAGAACTCTTATATGAAGCAAACAACACATGAATGAATACTGCTGATGGGCCTCAAAAGCCAGCAACCCATCAAGCATCTGATGCTTAATCCATATTGCACATTCATGCTGAACAGTCTCCGTAACAAGGTGATGATTTGAGTGCCACCAAAAAAAATCCAACCTTTCTGTACTAGGCACCATACAAAAAGAATGAGAAAAGAAACTGAGGCTGCAGGTGAGGTTTTAGCAGGCAGACCTCTATTTAAAGGCAAGGGGAGTGGGAGGAGGAAGAAAGAGCTCTCTTCCTCCTCTCTGAAAATATCTAAGTTTATTTAAAATGTATGATTACAGTTTAAATTCTGCCATATTCTTTAAATATGTTTTCATAAGAAACTACAGAATGTAAGAGGAGATGGGGAGTCGGATAGGGCCACACAGGAGTTTACACTAAAAGGGCTTGAATGGGTTAAAAACCCACTGCCTTTAATGAGTCATTCATTCAGAAGGACTGCAATACCCAGATGGTCTCACTCAAATATGGTCTGTGCAGAACCAATCTGTTCCTTACCAGGCATTAGACTCTGCAAGTCTACTTCAAAAAGCAAGATATATGTAATATTTATATAAAGCTACATTTCAAACAATTTCCCAAAGTACGTTTGGCAATTCATGGAAAGACAATGACAGAGAACTATGAGATTGCTGATCTAGGACTTCATTAACTCAGATTTTACAATCCACTGAAAAATTCCTCAAAATAGGCTTTTCTTTTTCAACAGAGGAACCAACCTTCCTGTAAGCGTAGCAGCAGGTGTCACTGTTCCACTAACAAAACTGAGGCTGGAAATAGTCACAAAAAGGTCTTGGTTTTGACATTTTAAATCATGTGAACTGGAGCAGAAAGCCCAAACACTAACTGCTATCATCCTCCTGCAAATTATTAGCATTTAAGATGCTGCCATTACTTGATTATGCAAGAACAAGATGTCAGAGACATGCTAAGATAATTTATTTCCATCGTGCTAGATTGGCCTCAAAAGCACAGAGTTAAAAAATGCATTTTCAAGAATAAAAGAAAAAATTTTTAAAATAAAATCTGTATTTTACACATAATCTATTCAGAGAAGTTGCTGAAAATCCTCTGTTCTTTTTGCCTGACTAACTTAACATCACGCTTTGTAAATAACAGGGTTCTCTATTTCACAGTGAATTTATTTAACATGCATATCAATAGGTCAAGTGCAGGTTAAACACAAACCTTAAAACAGTCGAAGCCTCGGTCAGCGACGTACCTGCACATTCATCTGTTGATTAAAACTTTTACTATCCAGGCCAGGGGACGGGCTTTAACTCAGGGCTCAATCCAAAAGGACAAAACCCACACCGGCACCGACATCACACAGCTCTCTAGCAGGGGCTGCCTGACCCAGCAACGTGTTTATTCCAGGAAATTGTGTCATTCTGCCACTTAAGCTGCCTACAGCAGAGTTGCCCATCTCACATACAACCTTCTAATCTCACCGGAGTCACCAGAGGTAATCCCCACCGAGCCAGGCTTGATTGGCCGGCACAGACATCCAGCGAATTTCTGTCTCGTCAGATCACTGGATGTACCAGCTGCTCCGGAGGCACACGGCTCCATCTGCGGCCATGCACTTGTGCTGAGCAGGCAGCCAGCACAGGAACACAGCCCTGACCCACCACCGCTTCTCTAGGAGAAACTTTACTCAGAGAGAACCTCCGTCCAAGGAGGTATTTAAGGAATTCTCTATAACCAATGCAAAAGCATCGTATAACCATGTTTTCTTCTGATACTCCATTAAAAACTTGAATTTGAAGTTTTTGAAGGATCTTATTTGAAGGCTCATATTTGGTTTACGACGCACTTGTTAGTTGTCTCAGTGAACATTCTGGAACAGTTCAGGTAGCATTTTCTAAAAAGCCCTTGCTAGACATATTTGAGGACACAAAATAGTATCAGAATTTAACAAGCTTTACGTCTCTTGACGGGTTGCAATCTAGTATTTAGCTCCTCTAAAGTAAAGGTGTCCCCACTGAAATTTGAGTCAAGTTGTACTCGCTACATTCTCTGAAGGATTTCACCATTATTACCACGATTAATATCTTCTTCTCCACTGCAATATTCCACTTGCTTGCCTTCTAATTTACAAAAATATATGAACTATTAAGAGTTTAAACTGAAGCACCCGTTACTGGCATAAGCTCATCTTGGAGCAGATCATAAATCCTACATGACTTGCCTTTGCTGATCAGCAAGGAAGTTTCAGGTTGCTACTCAAAGATATGAAAAATATCAGCTTCAAAGCTGGGGCACAGGAGGGAGAAGGGGGATGAATTGCATTCTGCAACCGTAAGATAAAAGTTCTGGCAAGCAAGGCAGTTCAACACTCTCAAGTTCTTTTTTTACTAGCTGTTATAGATGTTGGTAATTAATCATTAATGAAATTAAGAAATGCAAGGATGATTTTTGGTACTACGCAATTCCTTACTACAGCATTACTAGAATGCTAATGACAATACTTCTGAATTTAAACTTCCAGATATGGTAAAATTTGCCATTTAAAAGGCTTAGACTATTTCCTTGAGTTTGCAAGCATACTTCAACATTCGTCAGACCTATGAAGCCTGACACTTATCTGCATCCTTAACAGAGCACACACCAAGCCTGTCTAGCACTTTCTCAAATTTTAGTCATCTGCTGTAGTACTTAACGTGGATCAACAACTAGCAATTAAGACCTACAACCCTGCTAAAATTCAAAGGGCAAGTAATTGGAGTTGAACAAACAGCAACTTCAGTGTTCCTACTCACACATTGAGTTATTCACATATAAATTAGCATTCACAGGAGCAGTTACAAAGTCAGGCAGAGCACCTTGTGTTTCCCTTTATAGTGTGCTAAATTCACAAATCTATGCCCTTGTGTACAGGGGTGTAACCAAAATCTTTCTGGTTTATATGCATTATCCAAGAAAAACAAACAATTTATGGGTTGAGAAATCCAGTTGGACTTTGAGCCTGACCACCAAGTAAACATCACTATTAATTTCTGCTTTTTGACAAACACTGAGATTATGAAGTGATTATATATTCCCCACAGCAAGCCACATGCTACACCTAATTTCTGTTGGTCCCAACACAGGATTTAATGATGGATTCAATACAATGTCTATGGCAGGGTCCATAAAATGAACTGTCATAAAAAAAGCCACAAATATGCAAAGGAAGGAGATATTCCACAGAATTACAAACAAACTACCCCAGAACACCCTTGAAGTCATGATTACTTAAGTTTAAAAAGGGAAAAAAAAGCAGTAAACGAAAAATGATCATTTTTCCTTCACCTCCCACCTCCTGCATGTAATATACTTGCTGTATCGGGCAGTAAGGCAGTTGTAAATATGAAACAATAGAATAACAATACCCAAGTGATGAATAAACTTTAGATACCTGGTTTCTTCCTCTGCGTTTACCATAATTTCTTCGCACAAGGGCCTTATAATTTTCATTTTTCTTGGTCAAATAATAATATAATACACAGTCGGGAACATTCTAGAGTGAAAAAGTAGTAAAAAATTAGATTAGGTTTTACTCCTATAAGAAACTATGGGTTTGGTATTTAATATCTCTCAACACTTAAACTATTCAGCCCCTAGACTAAAATAAGATTCTATTAGGTTTGTTTACTCAGCAGGGAAATGAATTCACACACAAATATAACAATATAACTATGCATAAAATAAAAGTGTTAAACAAGTCTCATGTATTCATAATATCCCTTGGCTACTTCAGTCTGCATGATTTAATCTATAGGAGACAACCTGCAAGTTTGAAAGCTTCTATTTATCATGACAGCTGTACATACTCAAAATTCTGCAGTAAGTCTTAGCAAATCCTAATTCTCCATTAATTCTTACACCAGTTCTGCAAAATCAGTTCTAAAGACTACAACTAGTTCTAAAGACTAATTCAGCCAGCAGTAGGATCCCACTGACTTGAAAGGTGGTGGCAAGACTTCTTAGAGTTAGCACAGTAGCTTGGCAGAGCCAATTATGTCTTTATTCAAGCACAGAGATAGTTAAAGAAGCTTACCTGCTTCAAAAAGAAAGTAAGATCAAAACTCAATGAAGTGTCATTCTCTTTTATTGTTGTCAACAGTGTCATTTCACTAACTTTTGTTAGATGTTTGCATGCACTGATTATGTTACTGATCAAGTATTATAAAACCCTGTCAAAGCAGTAACTTTTTTTGGACTTAATTTTTTTTTCCAGGAAGAGAAAATGATGCTGGGATAAATGACTTACATTTGCAAAGTTAGGGAGCCCACCCTAGGCTCTACTTATATTAAAAAAGGTCTTACCTTTCGTTCCAGGTAGGAAGCAATTAGACCAAAGTTCTTGGGATGTTGGACAAACCTTTTGTAAATCAGAAATTATTTAAGTTTAACAACATAATTCATGATCAAATAAGCAAAGCAGTCTTCCAAACAATCTGTTCCATCAGCAAGCCTTTGATTTACACAACTGAAATTAGTCTAAAAAGCCCAGCTTTTGAATTGTGCAAATTTAAAACTAACTACTTAAAATTAGCTGATATAATGAGATCATATACCTACTCTTCTCACTTTAATCTCATCACAGAACTCAGTTTCTTTTGAGAGAATTTCTTATCTAAGGACTAAATGCATGTGATGAGCCTACTCAGGTGAAAAATGAGTGGCAAAGTCTAAAACTTTTATGTTTCATTCATCCAACAAAGAACATTATCAAATATTACTGCACAAAAGCTTCAGCATTCCCGATTTAACTGATGTTTACTATGGGGTTAGGTATTTAACTGTCATTTGCAATGTAATAAAAATAAAAGGTAAGAAAGCCCATTACTTTTCCTTAAAAATCTCTTTCTCATGGTCGGTCCAGACATTCATGAATTGTCTGTCTTTATAAACTTTCATGGGATCCTCCATCAGACCATTCATATTAATAAACTTCACTCGTCTTTGTTCTGCATCAAACATCATGGGAGGAATGACAGAGAGCTGACGCATTTGTTTTTCATTATTCTACAGGCAAAGAAAGAATAAAAGAAAAAGTAAAGAATACAGAAAGTTGCTTCTAATGTTTACAGTTCTTGAATTACACAACTCTTTAAAGCTCCACCACAGTATACATTCACAGTTAGTCTGAAACTTCTTTTTGTCCACTTAACTCTTCTAGAAGTTGCCACTACCCCAATGAGCATTTACACAGTCAGCTAAAGGAAATAGTGTTTCAAATGATGAAAAACTAAAATGGTGCAGGGTTTTAGAAAGGAAGAGTTTTCACATTTGTTAGAGCTGTAAAAAAACAGGTTGTAGCAAGCCTGCAATGAACACAAGGCACAGGAGGAAAATCTAGGACAGATACAATTAGGAAGCATAACCCATAAAAGTATTCGTAAGACTTGTTTCAAGCCAAACTTCACATAAATTCTCTCAAACCAGCCCCCAAAGTTTTCTCTTATCAAAAAAATAAACCCTCTGAAAGAGACCTTTCACTGACAATAAAAGGATATTGAGTTATTTGCTGTGCTGCTACAGCAAAGTACAGACAATAACCTCACCTCCTGCTCAGAAAGTCCATCAATGATTTCAGAAATCTCATGTTCACTTCTAGCAATAGTTGCTGAAAGTCCAGCTCCTCTTTGACCAACTCTAGAATGAGGGGAAAACAGAAGTAGTGAGGATAAAGTGGAAAATAGCTGTATTTTCAGATTTTGTACACAACAATGACAACCTTCAGAATTCCTTAAAATCCTGTTACCAGTCTCCCAGATCAGCTAGGACTGTTCTTTTGCAAGTAGGCTCAGGGTACAACCTCTGTTCATGTACTGCAAATTCTAACAACTGCTCAGTTTTACAGGCAAATGTGCAAAGCTCACAAGAAGGGTATGCTCGAGTCAACATCCAAGGAGTGTTACCAGTGATTCCACTGCAAGCATGTGTTTTAGACACATTAATACGCTTCTGCTGAGTATGAGAAATGTTCATCAGTGGCACAGAGATCACGACCTTAATCAATACAACTGAGACACTGAAATACAGCTTTTTTTTTTTTAAAGAAAAAAAAACACAAAATTTGCCTTTCACCAATTTAATCAAGTTACTAACACAGTGCTGAGACCCATCACAATAAAGGAAAATTTTCAACTTTATAATTGATAGGGAGAGCTGTAATTTGGAAGAATTTTTCAGCCAGTGATCTTTACACTTAAGAACATCATAATACATTAGGGCACACGGATCAAAAAGCATTTCAGAGTTAAAAATCACTGACAGACATTAACACTCTCATTTGCTCACAGGTTTTACTGAAGTAATCAGTTTGCACAAAATCTGTCAAAAAAACCCCTTAGTATTTTCACAGCAACAGAATTACAAGCACAGCTATAGACAAAGATGCCACTACATTAGAGAACATAAATACAGTGAAAAGAGATAGCCCCGTCCCAAGCAGTTTGCAATTACAATGGTGAGATGTGTTTTTAAAGTAAAAGCTTCTCATAGAAGTGCTGTTTCCATTCTAACAGTTTACTTTTTCCTCTTTTCTTGATTCCCCAAACCCAGATCCTGCAGTCTTCATGATAAATTGCAAACTATCCGCTTTTCCTATGTTTTATGAATTAAGGTGATTTAGACAGATGGGTAGGATGAAATCTTTATGGGGCTTGAACTCTCAAAGGTGTATTAAAATGGTTTCAAACATTGGATAAACACATTTTAACACAACTGAATCAAACTTGACCTAATTTTAATGCACTACCTACACTACCATAGATAAAGTGAGCTCTCAAATGAATTGCACTTCATTCCTTTTCAGACTTTTTGTACAATTTCCATTTAACAAGTGTCTGATAGATTAAAATTAAATAATAGGGACTTAATACTTTATAGGCAAACCCACATAATTCAAAAAGCAAACGTGTCTGGAATAAAATTACATGGCAAGTAGAACAAAAGATCACTCAAATTGTTAATTAAAGAAGTCAAATGATTTTTTGAGTGTGTAGGCTAATGAATATAGGGATCATGAAACACAGGAGTAACGGAGACACCCAGTGACAGAAAAACACAAGGATAAAATAGGGCGTAGGCCCAAAATGAACAGGCTCACGTGAAACTGATGCTCCACAAATCTCTTTGTGCACTTCAGCAGCTTAACTCACAGTCTCACTGAGCACTACAACCTATGAGCCTTTGCTAATTACCCCCTTTTCCGTATTTCTTTCGGAAAATACGGGGTTTGAGCAGGTCTAAAAAAGAGGGATAAGCAAGCACCAATTTGGACATCACTAAAGCAGCCCAACAGGACACCAAACTGATGAGGTTAGCACTGCTGACAAAGCTGATAGGGAGGGACAGGAAAGGGTGAGACATAAGACAGTGAATATACAAGGACAGTCATGAAGACCCTGAGGATGTGAAGTGAAACTTGAGCTCAATGCCATGAAACACGGTGAACAAATGAGAGAACATTTTAGTTTATATTGTATGATACACTGACATTCCTTTTAAAGGAAAAAAGTGATGAGCATAAACCAACCATTAAGCTGAACCAATTTTGTTATAAATAATTCTAAAACTGAAGTTCTAACATGTATTTTGTAGGAATACTTCAAATTCATGGTAATACCTTTGGAATCGTTCTTGCTGTTCTCTTTGCTTCCGGATTTCTGGAAATTGTTTTTCATAGTATTCTCTTGTTTTGCTCTCCTTTGCTTTCCTGCGTGGATTATTTTCTATCCTGTCAACTTTCTTCTCCCATGCCTCCATCAGCTGATCATAACGCTGACAGATTTTCTGTTCCTGTTAAATTCCAAAAGTAAGCCTTGAACTAAACAAAAATACACTAAGACATCAGTCCACATAACATGGGTAGGCTCCCAGAATGAACAAGCATATTTTTCATGCTCTAGTGGCTTCCATTTTGAAGATGACACACACCCAATTTTCAGCAGAGAGAAGGTGAGGAAGTGGATATGAAAATGCAGATTTTGACTATTACACACTATTTCTTTGCTTTACACATCACAACAGTATTTGGCAACTGTTATTACTGCCTTCCAGAAATCTCACATCTTCTGGTACCAGACTTTTCATTAGTGGAATTGGTTTAATTTTTATTTAAATGTTTAATTAACAGAGTGGGGTTGGAATGATCACAGCATATCCTCAATCTCAGCCATATGTAGGGAGCTGCTCCTACATAAAAAAATCCTCTAGGACTGTAAGAAGAAAAATACTTCATTACATTTTTATGGTGGAATCTTCCAATTCAATATATAATCTTCTGCTATTCATAATAACAATAATGATCTTTCAGACATCATCCAAAAGAGCCTTTTGACTTTGTATACCACTTGCTACAACAGCATGCAAGAGAAAGCATTAAATCAATTAATACTGGTATCTAGCATATACGAGTTGGATTAAAAATGCTGTCAGACTTCAAAAATCAGAAATCTGCCCTATTTTCTTTCTGATACTATAGCTACTATACTAGAAAAGAAGTTCAGAGAGAAGCCAGGCATGACAGTTAAAGATTTTCACTGGGTGTCTTCATGGAAGAGACATCCTCTTTAAGAAGAAAAGCTTTTTCCTTATTTTAGTTCAGATGGTTTTCAGTCACATAATCAACAAACCAGTTGTAAACTTGTAGTTTATTTTTCAATAAATCAACAGAATTTTAGCTTACGATCTTTTTCTAATCGACAGGATTTACATGACATTTGGGGATGCAAGTCAAAGATCCAGACAGAAAACCAGCTACTATGTGCTCTTTTTACAAAAACATGGCAATATTACCCGTTGTTTTCTTGCATGGTTTCTTCTTTTAAAGAACAGTATTAGCTTTTTCCTCATCACTTGGTTTCTGGAAAACAAAATTAGAACAATGTACATAAGAATTAAGCACTTCAAAACTACTCAACAAAGCCCATTAGGTGTTAGAAGCCAGATCATTGTTATGAAAAGTATTTATTTTTGGGTATAGACAGCAGAGAGAAAATTCCTGACGAAGCAATCATCTAACTAATACTGTATTTTTTCAGATAGAAGATTCTTGAAGATAGGTAAGACACGCAATTGAGACACAAAAGCTTCCAATTTCAAGCTATGTGCTCTCCTTCACCACAAGAAAAATAATTTGCTAAAATGAATAAATTTGGCTTAAGATGATACACTTTGGGGGAGTGTAATTGTAATTCAGCCCTGAAGCTGAGAGGTTTACAGTATATTGCTAAAAAAAAATAAATAAGTATACAGCTACATTTGAAGAAGTGGAGCAAGTGTAGATCTCTTACACGGCACAATGACAAGAGATTAAAGCACTTACGTTTTGATGTTTTCATGGTAGACTTTTGTGTCTGATGGTTGGTTGTAAAGTGGCTGCAATTTTGGATTAGAAAAGGTATACTTAGGACATCTCAATGTATGTAATTCTAAAAGTACATGCAATGTATTTAACAATAATTTAGTATTCTGCTAACAGTGCACTCAATCTGAGATGCAGCAATCTGGAAGGACTAGAAGATATTCAACACAAAGCATAGGTTACTTAAAATTAGATTATAACTACTTATGTATATAATAGTATTTATTTTATTTTTTGTTTTCATATTTCAAACTGTTCTCTCAAGTAGATTCCAATCTGTTTTTAAAATGACACTTATGTGGTCAATCAGTTCACTCAAGCCCCAATTCACCAGTGCATTTAAACACACGGTTCCTATATACATAACCACAGAACTACATCTGTTTATCACAACAGAATTACAGCAACTGGCAACACATAAAGGGGAGGGGGGGGGGGGAACCAAAACCAAAACCAAATCCAAGCACAACTTACCAGTTCGACTTTTGGACCAAGACCTTCAAATATCTTGTGAGCTTCTTCTGCTTTTTTCTGCAAGTAAGATTTTTGTATAGTCTAAGTAAATAATCTGAAATTAGTGTCAAAAGTGTATTTGAACTCTTTCACTTACGCTAGGTGCTAAACCCCTCTCTACCCAAACTATATCCTTTTAAATCTACTTCTGCAATGTTGCCTCAGCAAATCAAGAAACACGTACTTGAATCGTGCAGTTACTACTCCGACCTCTGTGTTTGGAAGCTGATAGAGCATAAAAGCAGAAACTGACCTCTGCAGTTCATTTAATAAATAATACAGCAAATAATTGTTAAGAGGAAGAGAGGGGTCCAGTAAAACAAAGATTAGCTAACTTTGAAAAATTGAATTAATAGACTAAAATCCTCCAATTGCCAAGTCTGAGAGTGTGAATCAATGTGTACATATACAAACATGAAGGTACATTAAAGGTCCTCCTTCCCTCACACTGGGTCAAGACCTCAAAATAATTCTGACCCTAAAGGAGGCAGCTCTAGATAAGACAGTTGGCTTTCAGAAATTCATTTCAAGCCTGTACAGTCTTCCTAAGCCCTTTCTCAGCAGAGAAGGCTATCTGAAATAACCCAACAATCTAGTTCAAATTTGCTTCTTTCCCTCCAGTAGCTATATGTGCCAGCCCTAAGGCATTTGTAAAAGAAAAATATAGAACAGACTAATCCATAAAGCAGTTATTATTAGAAAATGTTCTGCTAAGTTCTAACCTCTTTCCATGTAAATTCAATCTTGAGGAAGTATTTGGAACTCACAGCTGTACAAAATAATGATATATCAAGAAAATATTATAGTATTACCTGGGTACAATGTTTTTTCTGGCCTCAAAAGATTTAAGTCTAGCCCTATTACTTTAACCAAATTTTAACCAACAGTAGCTGACTATTAAAAGTAATTATCCTAAACTGCATGGTTTGAAGATGAAAGCTGCCAAGGGACTGTCCTCTTGTACAGCTGCAGAAGAAAAGATACCAAACAAGTGCTATGTACACAAATGGCTTAACACATCTTTAGTAACCCTTTAAGTAACACAGAGAGTATTGGCACGTGCTATTAGTATTGAGCCAATAAATATTGCCATTCTACACTACGTGTAATTCATGATATAAGAACTCAAACCAAGTGTTAAATGGATTCACAAATGAATCAAGCTTGGTAATTCCCCTTGTATATAGAATACCATATGAACAGCTGCACAGACAGAAGCAGCTAATAGATTACTATATATTGACACATTACTCCACCTCAGGCAACACAGAAATGGGCTTCCTCATCTCCTAGCACATACACAACATGGGGAGTGCAATAGCAGGTTCAAAATTCTGTTGTAGAATCCACCACTAACCAGTTAGCACAGAAAGAGTAGCACAGCAGCCCGCTAAGATGTACGTATTGCTGTACATTGGTTACATCAGTTTTTATAACACAGTAATTGCCCCTAAGCCCTGTATTAAGTAAATACATCAAACTTCAGAGACAGCTGGGGGAAGGGGAGAACAGGCTGGATGGAATGCTTGGGACACAGTTCTACTTTAGAAGATCTAGTATTGTGTTGCAGTTTTTTTACCACCTCAAACTTTCAAAAATAGCCTATTGTAACAGAAGTTAGCTGTTCCTCTAAACTACAAAATAGAATTGGGAAATAAAACAAACATATACCACTCTCACAAAAGATCATAATATGTTCAAAACCAGCGGATATCCAACTCGCTAATCTCAAACTACCAGGGGAAAAAAAAGCAGGAAGCACTTTGCTGCTGTTTGTGATCTACTGAGCTCTTGTACTTTTCTCACCACTTATGCAACGCAAGCTCACAATTCACCTACATACTGCTGCTTCTTATCTGTTCATTTAACCAAAGTGCCAGAAGTCAGAGTTTAAAGAGAAGGCATGGAATCTTACAACATATGCAGTTTTCCCCTCCAGCCAATTTAAATGGTGAGTCTTCAGCCAAGCTTGTCAGTATTTATGTGAGGAAAAGAGAATTTAAGACTAATTTCTGAAGCATTTTTTCATATCTATCATGTGTGTGTGTTCATATATACCTATATCTACCCATCTCAACACCAGGTTCTAGGGATAAGACCCACAGATGTGTTTCTCTAGACTGCTTGCAAGATAAAAGGATCCTGTGATCACCAACAGTCATGAAAGTGTCTTTCATTTAAAGAAGTAAATGAATATTAAAAGAGGGGAGGGCAAATCAATAAAGCAGATGAAGCAAAAACTGCCCCACGGAAGTAAATGAAGACATAATGAATTTTAGCAGTGGGGTCAGATTCACAGCTACACTATTCAACTAAAAAGCACTCTTACCCGATTCTCATCGTAAATGATTTGGACAATACTGCGGTGTTTCTGTTCCACTGGAGGAGGGGAGACAGGCCTCTCTGGCTCTGGAGGCTTAGCAGCTTCTTCTTCAAGTTGTTGCTAAGAGACGAAAGAAAGAAAATCAGCCATCCGTACCATGTTACCCTTACCAGTAATTAGTCACCAGAATAAAATATGCAGCTGATCAACAGTTAGCACCGCCTGTTATTTCTCTTCTTAACTGACAAGGAGTGAATGAAATAGTTTTAATGCCAACAAGGATGATAACAAGACTATTTTTTGTACTATTAGTAAACCAAATTAAGTGTTTACAAGACTCACCTGCCTTGAATAAGACTTGTTTTAGTTTGATGTTTAAAGACACTGTCACTTTTACCACTATTTAAGTTTAAGAAAAAGTATTAACTTTGGAGAACAGTTACACCAAACCTGCCTTTTCACAGAGGAAATCATCCACAGCACTGACTTTCTACATTCCAGATATTCCAGTGCCATTATTACTACTGTCTCATTGTTTAAAAAGGCACAAAAAGTCCTAACACTCCTCATCATTCCAAATGCACTTCAGAAATAAATCATTCCACATGTATTGAAGTTCCAAGACTGTTACAATACCAAAGCAGCAAAAAATACCAATAGCAAAAAAAAAACCACCCTGTAATCTTTTCCTAGCTGCTACACTGCTGTGATTTGCCTTCACACCAAATAAATCTGGTTCAGTGACATCTTCACTTTTTAATTGTAAATATCCTTCATCCATGGCTGCCACAAAGATGCAACAAAGAACTTTGACACCAGGGATCCATCCTGTCATACAGTACTGGCTAGAATGTGCTATACTGCCACATCAGATTTCCAAATCTAACGTTTTTGCAAAATACCATAAAAATCCAGGCTCAGTTACTGCAGGCAACAGAAACTCTGTCATTTTTTTAAAGTACAAATGTGCACAAATGAACTTTCATAGTTGATATGCACAGTACTTGCTGATTTTGTGGAAAAATGAACAAACAAGAAGATAAGCATCATTAACACACAGCCAGGTACTTCGTGACATCCTTGGGATTTTTCTGCTGAAACTCACTTTACAGGTCACTAAAATTCAGACATAATTAAATGCTTCCAGACCATAAAAACATACCACTCCAGAGTTGTCTATTTGTTCTCCTGGACCTACAAGTTAACGAATCCTACCATGCAACTCATTTCCTACAGAGGTCTCACTGAAAGAATAAAAAGGTAAAGCTGGTACTACATCTATGGATCTTTGAAAGTCTTAAAAGGAAAAGGAGACAAGGACTTTGTTTTTGCCAATGAATAACAGATGCCTAAATTGAAGGGTGGGTTTAGTTGGCCACAACAGCTAAAGGGAAAGCAACGACTACTGCCAGTAAACATTTCCTTTGCCTCCAATGGCTGAAATGCAGTTCTCTGATGCAAAACATAGCTCGGACCATACTAAAAAGGTGGTATTTCCTTCTTTATTTCTCTGCTGTCTCTGTTTACACGCATCCTGCCTACCACTTTCCCCAAGGCTGACCTTAGCTCCAGATGTTAGGATCTCTTGCCCTTGTGAAAGCAGATGATCCAGGGACTTTTGTACAAGCTCTGGTTTTGGAGATGCATGCAAGGGATTCTCCCCTTGCACAGACTGCGAAAGAAGAAAGCTGATAGTCTCCCCTCACTCAGCAGTCATCTTTAAAGCTGAAATTACAGCCACAGTGCCCTTGCTTCACTAGTCATCTAAAAAAAGTTCAATATAAATCCATCTACTGGTGGTGTTCCTCTATGGCTTCCTCCCATTTTCAAAAATGCTTAAAACTACGTGATGTCCAACCTATTTAAATGTTCTAGCAAAATCATACACCTAATCTTCCCTTTTTAGCTTGTTCATTTGGTTCATGTACCAAAAAATTTCACCACCACCAAAAACGATGCTTTTCCACACCTTTTTCACTGGCAGATAACAACAGTAGTGTCTGTTATGCTTACTTGCTTTTTCTTCAGTTTAAGGATTTGCTGTTCAACTTTCGCAATTTCACGATCTACGCGGTCCATGCTCTGTATCAATTCTTCCTTTGACAGCTTTGAAGGTGAAGCATTTTGGTCCTCCCCACAAGGCTGACCAGAAATTGGAGAAGATGGTCCCTCATGCTTTCCTCCAAAAGCTGGGTCCTTTCATGGGGACAGGGTGGTGGGGGAGATTGAGAGAAACCAGTCACACTGATAACATGAATAAGTGTTCAGTAACTAAACTAACATGCATGAATTTAAAAGAATTTCAAGTTATATATATCTCTGTTGAGGAGCTGAGTTAAAGTTTAATATTTCAGTTTACTAATGCTCTAAATATTTTAGAATTAACTGACAGCTCATTTATGATACTGTAATTTCAAAGTCCACCTTCAAAAATAACAGCACACTTCAGTGTTTACCTTGAAACTGACATAAGATCAAAATATCTCCCTTATCTTCCTTAAAAGTAAACAGTATCTTTTATCTTTAAAGGCAAGTTACTTGAGAGCCAATCCTCAATACTCTGCACATATACTGATGAGGATATCCTTGTAACCATGATGAGCCTGATAAAGTACATCTGGAGTTAGTTGTGGTTATAAATGTGAAGTTCTCTTGAACTTAACACAACTTCAAAATGATGACTTAAGAGAGGACAGGTCACTATTTATTTGGCTTTTGATTTTTTTTGTCTTTGGGGGGTTTTTTGTCTGTTTCCAAACAACATAATTCAACGTGCTTCATGTTCTAACATCAGCACTGATGTACCTTCTCTTTGTTTATGTCCTCAGACCATCATGCGCCATGACTACCTAGCTGGCAAATGCTAGCTCAGCAATACAGCCCTCATTCAAGGCAATTTGACTAAAAGATGACGTGTCTGAATGCCTCTTCTCCTCAAGATAATACTAGGCTGTATTTCTAAATCGAGACAGTAGATTTCCACACGTAGCACCTGGATAAAAACTCAGTTACATACAAGCATGTTAATGTCATTTAGTTTCTCCAACCCCTTTTGATCTTCGCCATGCAATACAGCAAGTTACTAAGAAATCACACGCTATCATAATTTCACTTTACTTGACAGTTTATCCACATGATAAAAGGAATGGCAGAGAGAAGACAAGTAATCAACTGTTTAAAAATCTGGTGCCTATTAGATTTTGAATCCATATGGTGAAATTTTTCTTTACATGATCTGGGTCTAGAGACTTGAGCACTCACCTTCATAAGTCACACCCTTTACACAGCACCTTTTTGGTGTGTGAGGCTGCATGCTTGTGTGTGTGCATGAGAGAAGGTATTTAATATTAGAGAGATTTGTCTGCTCTATACAAATAGCTTTCATCAATATTCAGTATCTACAACAGATCTACGCCAAAACTAGATTGTCCTACATTTACCCAAAATGAGACAGTGATGATTAGTGTTATGTAAATAAGCAGATTCATTTTAAATGCTTAAGAAAGGGAAAGAGGGTGGAGGGGTGTACTTTGACCATTCAGTACAAATATTAATTACAGAAAAAAACCAGATCTGCATTCATCTGCCAGCAGCTTTCAATTGAAAAGCAGAAATTTTTCATGCACTATACCTTAATCATTCTGCAAATGAGTTTTTAACGACTTAAGAGCGCAATGGCAACTCAGAACACCAGTATCTTTACTGTGTTTGAGGCAGACTTATCTCCTTGTTCTCTTTATAAGAGTAACGTTGACTCATGACCACAGATTGTGATAATGCGTAACATTATATTTCTGGGGTTGAAAAATGAGCCTAAGCAAATAAAAAAATTACCTAACAGTAAAGAATTGATTTGCTCACTACAACATAGTGAGTTGCACCTTCAGCAGCGCAACAGAAAACGACTTTACCTTCTTAATATCTGCAGATCTCAACCCTTCCTGCAGAGGATGCACTAAAGGCAAGACAGTAGCTGCACTGACACGCTGAAAATGGGAATCGGAGACTTGCTCAAGACGTGGTCGCTTAGATTCCAGTGAATCATGATCTGTCTGAGATGGACCTGGATGAAATTGCTGTTCATATCCAGTTCTCCTTTCCTGAGGCCTAATATACAGAAGAGAGAAACTATTAAAATACACACTGTCCATACAAGAAAAATATTTGGTGTTTCTCAACCCTTTTCAAATATATAGGAGATGCAATACAGTAAATCCCCTTCTAAACAGTAAGGCAAACAAATGTTTCTAAGTATGACCTTCCAAAATACAGGTTAAAATCCAGTGAAAAAAACAAAGTTTACTTGAATTTTAAGAGATGGTTTAAATGCATGCCCATCATTACAAACACCTGATGAAACTCAACCACTGCTACAATGATACTGTTCAAACCAAAGCTCTGATTCAAACTGTAAACAAAAAAACCCATGAGATAAACATAGTATTATATTCCACTGAACACAGATGGCCACAACAGCTCCATTATTTTCTTTTTGCAGTCAAAATGATTTTTAAATATACACAGAATGCTTGAAATGGGCTACGAGTCTATTTGGAACTTGATCTCTACTAAAACACTACTCTAAGACAGAAACAGTCATTGATTCAATCCATGAGTCATCTAAGCCCTCCTCCTCCTCCTCTTTCTCCAAAAAATGCAGAACACATTATCACTACCTTCTTCACAGAGCAACGCACAGGATGTCCATAAAAGAACCTCATATGCTTCAACATCTTCCTATGAAGTGCCACTGAAGAGATGACAGTAGTTGCCTGTATTTTGCCAGAACTACTGAATAAGCTTTTACAAATTTACAAAGAGGGGGAGAGGATTTATTTCTGCTATAAACTGACATTTTGAGAACTCTAAAAGCTATTATGATTCTCAGCACTAAAACAGAGCCTTACTGGCATTTGGTGACAAAAGACAAAGGCAATACACAAACCCCAGGTTTCACTATCACCAAGTTATTTCTGGGAATATTCTAATGAGATTTTAAGCTATACCAATATTTAAACAACATTCATCACTGGTATTTGTTCAGAACTAGGTATCTCAGTTATAACCAAAACAAACTGCTAGCAGTAATCCAGCATATAAAGTTGACCCTAGCAGATATACTCACTAAGAGCCTAAGTAAAAAAAGAGCTTGTTATAAGCAATAATACTTGCTTACGACAGCACATCAGCATACTAATATGCTAAAGAATTGAGGTGCATAAACCATATAGTAACCTCTTCCCTAAACAGCAGCATATTCTTGGTAACTTACTACAATCCAATTCATCTTACCCTGATCTATAGTTGGTTTTTAATTTCTAAACTTGATTTTCAGAGTACCTCCAGTATTCTTCAGGTATACAGTCAAACAAATGCTTCATATGTCCTCAAAACTTTCTTGAACCTATCAACCTTCCAGTAATACTAATGTACACTTGAACATTCATCAGTATCCACCATGAAGTAACGCATTTTACTGAGAAGATACTACCAATCTAAAACTAAGTTAGAACGTATGATTCAATGTATCTGTGCACTCCACTTGTCCTCAGTTAACCTACTGGACCCAGATCAGTTGCAGCTACTTACAGAGACAGGAGTGGTATATGAGACTGACAAAAAGGGTATTTAAAACAAATGATATGGAGCTGTGAAGTGTCTTGCCAACAGGAGCATACAGTCTGATTTAGTCCTCTGTGCCTAGAAGTCCATTTTCTGCCACATTTCAGTGCTTTATAACTCTTACAACTCAAACACCCCATTAGCTCTATTGTTTCTTACTTGCCCAGCCACACAGATATCATCTGTTGAATAAACAAGTCCAATCTAGAAAAGTACGACAGGTAGTATTCACTCTAACAACTCTGCACTTGTTGCTTCTACTCAGTAAGATCAAATTATCCAAAGGTACAAACTCTACACACTTCTGGCCTGAACCGCATTAAAAACCTTGTGCTGTGCACTTGGATTCTCAGGAGTTTGCTGTTAGGAGAGGTGTGGGCAAAGTGAAGCAGCCTGTCACTTCCTGTCTGTGAAATAAATGCATTAGTTAAGCCAAAGGGACTGAGGAATTACACAACAGTTACAACACTCAAACACAGGAGACCAACACTACTACGACGGAGCACCATAATGAAGTCCAGTACTTAAGACAAGAACTGGGAAACACAGAAACCTTTCTATTCAAAAGTTGAAACTAACTTTACGGAAAGCACAGATGCATAGAAGATTCATGTCAGATACTTCAAAACCAGCATCCTCACCTGTCCGAGCCCGGGTGAAATTCGGAAAGCAAAGAAGGCCTGCGCCGAAGTTGCTGCTGCTGTTGCTGCTGCTGCTGCAGGAGCTGGGTTGCCTGACTGACTTCCAGGTGAGACGAGCGATAATCGGGAACTGCAAATTCCTAAATGAAAGACACTTCTGATGTTAACAAGAACAAAGGTACAGAAAACAGGATCAAAAGAGTTTGGTGTCCCAGCATGATCATTTCCAAAGATACCAAATACAGACCAAGACCAGATCACTAAAACCTTAATCCAGCTCAAAAACTAAAAGCTTGTAAATGGCAGTTCTAAGTTTTGAATGAACTTTAAAGAGACTGAACACTTCTGCTAAGAATTTCACCCAACAATTTCTAACAAAACACAAATGAGTCAGCAGCAGAAAAATACCCATTCAAATCAATTTTGTGCATCCAACCACAAAGTGGTAAAATGAGAATGTATTTCAGTAACCCTGAAGCCATTTCTTCTGTTATCACCTCAAAACATATTTACATCAGACACTCTTAATTAGAACTAAGAGTCAGACAAGACACATTTCATTTATAGTCAAAGTGAGGTACAAGATAATTTATTTGTGTCTATGGGTCTTCAAAAGCAAAAATTAGCTTTAAAAAATGGTATGCAGCTGCCATTAACCAAAGAGAAGCTCTACAAGACACACAATAAGTCATTACCCATAAGATTTAGTTTTTACAAATTATCTGAAAGTAACTATGGAACTTGCCAAAAAGCTCCAATTCTTGAATATCCTTTTGCAAACATATAAGTAGAAGAAACCATCTTACGTATCCGTAGCAGGAGGAGAATTTAATTAAACTGAGAGAAACCTGAACCGTTCTAAAGCCAACAGCTAGCTCTCCATTGCCCACCATGCCACAGAGAGCACGGGATGGCAGAATGAATGCTCAGCAGGAATGACCAAGCATGAGATTCTTAGAAATCACTACCCCAATTCTGGCTAGCAGAACACAGCTAGCTGGAAGCACTGGTATAGCTGCTTCAGAAAAAAACCAGTGTAACACAACTTTTTACACTTCAGATTCAAGCACTACAGGACGTAAAGCACTACTTTTAGCTTACAGAGAATCTAGCCCAATACTCCTTACATAGGAGGAAAGATGACTGTGGGTGCATTTCTAATGCTCCTGGGCCTAATAGGAGATTAATTCCCCATAAAAATTTAGTACCCACAAAAGCCACAAGAGCCCAGACTCTCAAAGGACTTGTTACACCCAGAATGCTGCATTCATATTAAATGTACACTAACTACAAGCAGATTATTCACACATTCTTGGAAACTCATTGCTATCAATGAATATGGACTCAGGCACACTAACACTGGACAAATTTAGTATGATGACTAACCATTAATAAATTAAAGCAAAACTACAGCAAAAGTTCATGAACACAATCCCTAGTGAATTTATTCAAACTACGAGAAACCAATGATAAAACCAGGAAGTTTATATTAATTCCCTGTGATAAAGGTCTAGAATTATAAAACTCGGATTTCTGACACTAAAGAAAAAAAACCCAACATAAAAACAAACAAGTAAAAAAGCAGATACATATATAATCTTAAAGAAGCAAAAAGCAGTGCTTTCAGCAAAAAAAAGAAGGGCAAACCAAGCCACCCCCCATCCCACAACTATCTACCTAAGCAACACTGGCAGTTCTCCTCAGCAGGGCATTTGGTCTGCAACTCCACTGTTTTCAAATGCGAACGACTTTTATTACATTGGTTTAAAAAAGAAACAAAATACATCCCATTTGGCACAGCAAGCACCTGAATCATACTCTTGTTAGATTTGTAAGGCTCATGTCTCCTTACCTGCTGGTGCCGGGTGCTAGGGAAGGTGTACTGGACAGAGTGAGTAGGATAACGACTCTGTTCTGTGCTGAATGCTCCTTGGTTAGGAGGGTAGCCTGAACTTGACATTATCAGAGAAGAAGTCTTCACAAAGCTGTGAGATCAAGACCAGCAAGCAATCATGTTTCTAGGAAACCGCCTAAAGGAAAAAAGATCACTGATAAGCACCCAAGTACCAGATGTACTCACAATACATTACAGCCATAGTCACCTAAGCAAAACAACCATTACCAGTAAAAGCTTTTTCCTGATGTATTTATTTAACAGGTTACTCTAGTCTGAAACATGCTAACGGGTCTTAAATGGGCTCAAAATGAGGCATGTCAGCATTGTCTGCTTGAAGATTATACTGTTGGAATACATCATTTACCTTACCAGATGAATTAGGAGGATTTTAAAAGGCGAGTAGGTTACTTAAAATAAATGTTAGAGAGGATATAATAGTCTATAGATGGACTCTTTATTTACAGTAAATTTCTTTAGCACAACATGAAGTTAACTTTCATTTCTTCTACAGAGTGTTTGGATTCTATGAACTGTTTCTTACTTTCAGATTCAGGTAATCTTAGGGTTCCTCTACTCAATGCCGCCTACAGTTTATTACACCACAGTGTATTAGTCAGGCCCTAAAATACTATAACCATCTAAGAGCAGCTTTACAGAAGTAGTTTATAAAAAAAGGCAGTCACAAAGAGAAAAACGCAACACTTTCGACTGACACCACAGTTTGTCTCACATAGGATACCAGAAACTGAATATACTATGAAGCCTTACAACAATCTTGCTTAGTTAACATTTGATGGCTGCTTTGCCTCTATTGTATTCTCCAGCTACAGATTAACAGTGAACACTGCAATGCATACTGATCTGGAGAAGAATTTTAAAGACTGAAAATATCCAGACAACTTCACTAACTCCAAGTATCTATGAAACTGTGTATTGTTTCAGCTGCTGAAGATCAGAAGATATTGATTAAACGCTGCACCCATTAGGCTTTGAGTGGGTAAGTTATGGGTCTAAGGAAGAGAGTAAGACATTATATATATATACATAAAAACCACAAGATATTTCTCCCCGATAGCTCAAAAGACATAACCCTTAGAAGCTTAGGTCTTACATACAGGATTCTATCAGACCTGTAGCAAATTCTCAAACTCTGGTCCAGAGCACAGCAGACATATCAGACTTTTATATGAAGTAACTGTTGATCCCTGCCTAGATTGCTTCATTTCAAAGCGCATTCATCTGCAGCCTTTCACAACCACCACATGTGAAGTTGTACTTCTGAACTGCATTTTCCATTAAAAATCAATAGACAAAATCAGCTCAGGAAAGGATCAGACACAGCGAGCTACGCAAACAGATCTTAAAGTTTATCATTCCTCTTCCGGTTGGGATTTCCCCCGCCACGTCTCCATCAAACAAAGGAAGATAGTTACACACTGAACTATCAGAATGATGAGACAAATCTAGATTTACATTTTACACCTAATTTTCAGATATGAAAAATCTAAGAAAAAACTGCAGTTTCTGTTTCAAACCAGTACTACAGATCACTAGTTCTGTGATTTACAGTACTATATATCTATTATAGTACCTGTAATTTATATCTAAGCGACAAGTTCTAACATAGAATTCTTCACCATTAACATTTATTATGCTTCATCATTCATACTGCATTCATTAAAGTACATCTTTACCAACTATGTGATGGTCTAATAGGTCTGAGTCATATGGTTTCCATTTAATCAGGAAACAGCATCAGAAAGCAAGCAGTTTTAGTTAACATACATTGTGAGAGTTAGTTGCAAGCTATAGTACCTGAACACTCAGAAAGTCCAATGTACAGCAAAAAGAAAACCTTTGATTTTTCTCTCTTAATTTCTGTGAAAGTCCATGTGGAACTATGGCATAGAGCTAACTGCCAGCTCAATCAAATGTTTACTAATGTGGTAAACTACTCCCATCACAGCCTGCTGAACATCTATTATTAAATGAACTGCTGGCTCCATGGTATAAGGGTGCTCAAACAACTGAAGGTTATAAATGTACAAATCTTAGTTTGGTGAATTGCTGATGCCCTAAGTTGTGCCACCTCACCAGCTTCATATGCAGTCTTCATAAATATGTGGAAGATGACTAACTGGATTTTATATACATATGCAGCTGCCATATATAGAGTGTATATATGCCACTATATATAGTGTATATAAGGATATGTGTATAAGGATATGTTCATCTCCTACACCTTAAAAACTTTAGTGAGGAATAAAGACAGTAATACTGGATCTGAACAAAGCTCCTTTAGTTCAATATGCTGTGACCGACAGTGGCCAGGAGCAGGCATTTAAGAAGCATGTACCAGTGCCTTCCCAACAAACTCCAGCCTTCTGGTGGCAACCCAAGCAGCAGCTTCTGGCTCAGGGATTCCTTGAGTCAGAGCCTTTCTGTTTAAGATTTCTCAATGGCTTTCTCTTCCATTGGTTTGTCCAGCCATTTTCTGCATTAGTATGAACTCTCAACATTCACAACTGGTTGTTGCAAGAACTTCTACAGTTTAGCAGCACTTCACATGAGAAACTATCAGCTTTTGTTTGCTCTGGACCTGCTACGTTCCTTTATTGCAACACACCAAACATCTATTTCATATTCTTATTTGCCACATTGCACACACAATTTCATAGACAATATCATATCCCTCAGCTCTATCTTTTCCATGCTGAGGAATCCTAGTCGACTTGGTTGTTCCTTGTCAGCCACTTCAAAAGCTTCTCTAGTTCTTTGATACCCATTGTGAGGCACAGGGAGCCAAAAATGTACACCAGATTGTGGGAAAGTATCAATAAATACTCCTCCTGTTCTTATTCTCTTCCCTGACATGCTGGCCACAGTCAGATAGATCTGAATAATCTGGGGATGCAGAGCGGATCAGGTGAGCAACCACTTGAAAATCACACACAAATATAGGCCAACTACTGCATGATTCAAAGTCCTTTTTAGTTTCTCTCTGTCAGGTGACATCTTCTTATTTTTCCAATATTCAGTCAAATCCAAAAGTTGATCATTAACCCAAGTGCTGAAAGTTCAATCCACACTCACTCTGTATGATGCTATAAAGGCCATTTCTCCATTCACACGAACATGAGTGTATAGATCGTTAGGTTGGTGTTAGGACTGTTAGTCTTGAAATCTCCACCAATATAAGAAACTTTCACAAGCAACAGCAATTAGAAGTCCTGACCATCTCTCCAGACTCCATGCTAGACATGGAAAGATGAGGGGGAGGAGGGGAACCTGGCACACAAGCACTAACATCCTTCATCCATCCACCAATGTTAAGCCAAACCCCCATCTCATAACCTACAAGTTTCACACAACACATATGAAAGCTTTCAGCCCAATGGCCTTCCTGCTGGGAACTGCAACCAGCATCATGGTCATAGCACCATAATAAAAATTAAAAAAGGTGAAACAGAGAAAAGCTGCCAACAGAAGAAGGCAACAGAAACAGCATTAGAGGTTCTATTGCAGTCAATAAGAGAGGTGAGAAGCGAAGAGAGAAAACGAAAAAGCAAAAATTAGGTTATCAATGGTGGGGGTGCATTCTTGTTCCTCCCCAAGGGAACCGACACAACAGCAGGAAGAGATAAGGGTAACAGTAGAGGAAAATACATGGTTACACACTGGCAATTACAAGGTGTGTGTGCGTGGGGGAAACCTAAAGCATGGGGATTCTGCGTAGGATCTCAATTCTTTCAAGACAAAATCAGCACTGTAGTACAACAACGTGTAAGATGACATTAAAGTACAATATTTCTTCCCTCTAAGCCTCCTTCTCTCATTACATTTACATGTATCTGCACCTTTTCCTAATTTGACCTCTTTACATGACCTGCAGACCCCATCTTATCTCCCAGTCTCCTATATTATGAGCCTGTTTACACTCTGCCATATTATGGGGAATGGGGAGTTTTTGCCAATATTTGCCAAAAGAATTACCACCAATACTGCTCATTTCTCCCTGTCTTGCTACCTTAATTCTGCAAATGTGGATCTAAGTACTTGACTTTAACTCTTCTTTCTCTGCAGAAAACCTTATGACCTATCAGCTAAAAGCATGTTCCTGTCTCTTCAGCATCTGCGCGCATGCATCCGGCAGACACAGATTATTCTTCATCAGCCTATTTCCTGGTCAGTGAAGGCAATGCCAGCTTCCTGCTGTAATAGCTCCAAGTTCCATACGTTCAGATTATGTTTTAATACAGCAGTCTTTTTGCATAAAATTCTAAGTGTGCATGTAGACTGTAAACAACCTCATTGGGGCTTTCCTCACTGCTGTATCCTTCCATTAGTCATGACAAACCTTGTCTTGCTCTACTCAAATCCAGTCAGAATCCTCCTTTAAAGCTCCTCGCTATTAACTCTCTCTGCCTCTCCAATCCTTCCACTGGTTTCCTCTTCTCTGCTGGAACAGAGGCTGCTCATCTTCATTTTCAGCCCCCTTGACAAAACCACAATACAAGAAATCAGCTTCCAACTCTGCTCAGTCAATGACAGCAAGAGTCTATTTTTCAGACAAGTATTTTCCTAGCTTTTCATGTTATTCTGCAAATTTGAGGGGTTTCTCATATAAACAAGAGCTGTTATAGACTTTGGAATTTTGCCTTTACTGACTCACAAAGATAAAGTCAGGTCATGAATACTTTCATACAGCTGCCAACGAGGCTGGCAAATTGTCTGTCTTGCTGACAATTAGAAGGGACAGAAAGAAATATTTCTTGGTTTGGACCTCAGAACTCAGTTCATTCTGCTTTAGTGTCCCATTTCAGTGACATTCCCACATTCCCAGGCTCTGTGGTAAAACATATAAGGGATGGGAAAACCCAGTAGTACCAAACAGATAATATTAATATATATATATATGAGAAGCATATATATACACACATATATATATGAGCAAAGAGTCAAAACAGAAACTGTTACATCTGAAGATACTTAGCTGAGAAAAAGCAGTAACAAGTACCAGTTCCAGGAACCATGAGGAGATACTCAGCCCTGTGTTAATTTGAGCTTCTCGGGCAAGGAAATGATTTAACAATGTTTATTTCTAAATGTATGATGATATTTTTCTCTTTGGCCAGCTCAAACTACTTGAACAGATCCGATTCAGACTTCCCCTTAAAAGCTACTGTTTGCACTTGCATTTGTCACATGTGGAGAATTTTGAGTAAGTTACAAATAATTTAGAACTGGATATTACACTGGCAGCAGTCATAGTGTAATTTCAGATCTGATTTCTATAATGCAATACTAATTTGAACAATATCTCTTGATCTCCCGATCTCAAAATGCTTCAGAAAGAAGCAGAAGTTCATACTAACTTCAGTAGACACATGGGAAAACAAGTCACAGAAAGGTTAAGAAATCTACCAAAGACGACACAGGAAATAGTCTATGACTGAATCAGAAATAAGACTCAAAGTCTTGCAGCACTTTAAGCAGGCACAAGCTAAGCACTGCCTGAGAAAAGCAGTTCTTCACTTGGGAAAATGCAGCAGGTTAAAACCTGTGATTATTTTTAGCAGGCCAGTTCCCCCAAACCCTTCAATGCATGCCCACACACATGTTTATGCCAGCAGAAGGGAAGGAGTCAAGAGGCCAGATGGATTGTGGAGCCACCTACTCGCTGCTTGTGGAACCACGGCCCCACTTGCTGGAATACCCCATCTCCTCCTCTTCCATTCACCTTCACGGATAAACAGCCAGTCTCATGTGTAAGCTCATTTTTTCTTCTCATTTATGAAACAAGCCACCACTTTTGCATTTGGAGTAATTTTCAAGCCATCTTGAAGTACTTAACCAACATTTGCTAATTAAATTTCACATCCTTTTGGGAATTTTCCTCCTCTTGTTTTTGAGCAAACTGAGTGCGATATAAAGAGTGCAAAGAATTAGATTACAGTCATATAAGGCTTAAAGCGAGTTGGGGGATTTTGTTTTTAACTCAGTAAATTGAGCTGTGATGTAACTAACCTACGGCAGAACGAGGAAGGCTCTGCCATATGCGGAGGATCCACAATGTATCACAAAATTAATTCAGGGATATTTATTCAAAGTTTACTCTGGTGAGAAAATGAAGAGTGAAGGGGCTGTTTCAGCAGTGGGTAGCGAGGCTCTATCCAAAGCCTGATAACAACACTTGCGAATAATTCTTTCTGTGCAGTGAAACAATCTCATGGAAAAAAAACCAACCCCAAACCAGGCCGTATTTAAGGACCAACTTATCAAACTAAAATAACTAGATTTCATGATTTATAGACCTGTATCTGTACCTTCACAACGCAACTTTCCAACTCACATAGAGCAAGACAAAACTACAAGTTGAGAATCACGTAACTAGAAACCTTTCAAATATATTGCTAGATTTGCAAAACAAATCTTCCTCGTTGCATTCTTATTTTGTCAGATAACCATAAATCTGTTCAAACATTCCAGCAACACCATCAAATTTGCATCTTGGGGATATGCCATACACAAGGAAAAAAAAAAAAACAAGTACACTTCTGACCCATTCCTAAAAATACCTTAATGGGTCCAACCTCCATATAAAAAGTTATTTACTCAAACTATCAGACACAGTAAAAGGCTACGTATTGCCATCTAAAAGCTCCAATGCTCAGAACATTAAACGGCACCATTACAAGCTAGGACTGGCCTAACAGTCTGAAGTCTTAACTAAAAAAGCCTAACTAAAACTAGACCCTTCAGCAGCAGTTATTCATCCTTCAGCCCCTGCCTTATTTATCAGCACAGTCATATGATAGTTACTTAGAAAAACAATGAAGAAATGTAGTGACAAAGAAAGTAAGTTTGGGTTCAAACTGATCTATGTTAACCCTTCAAGTCTGATTATTCAAAGCTCTGCAAAGTATTGTGGAATGGGATGGGATGGTAAGAAAACCAGCTACAGGATCATTAGCTAGGACAATCCTAAAAGAGAAAGGGTTTTCATTCAAGAAGCTACCAGGAGGCTGATGTCTGAAGAGATTTAAGATAATTTTGTGCTTTAAAACAAGAACTGAAGGAAGTGTATTCCAGCTACAATATCCCAGCTTACAGGTGTGCTTGTAAGTATGAAAATCTGCCGGGCATATCCCCCAAAAGATGAAAGATTCTTAGCATGCTACAAGCAAAAAATGATAATAGGTCAACAGTGAAATTAAAGACAATTTAAGTAATGGCTATTTAAACACATTCCAGAATACTGTGCTTCCAGTTTTTGCATCAGCCTCATAGCTCAGGACCTTTTCCACACTTTCTTTAATCTTTTTCCACTCAGTTTTATGTTGCAGAATACTCTGAAGCTCATAGTCAAAGTACATGGGCATATGCTAGTAGAATGAATTGAAACAATGAACATATTTTCTCCAAATTGAGAACTAACTGCTGAATTTTCCATTGCAACTCCACATATGCAAATGCTTTTTCTTCTTCTGTGGCAGACATTTAAAATATACCATAAATGCCTGAGAACTTTAATCTCACTTTGTTGCACCCCCTCTACTCACAAGGTTATTGACGTAAAAATTGCTATTTCTATCCCTGCTAGAAATACAGTTAAGAAAATAACCTCTATAAGGCCGTGTTTTACTAGCAACACTAAATAACATCCTCTCCATTAATTATTAACGTCATATGATTCAAACCAGAAATACAGCAATGGGGGTATATGACAAAAGATGCTAAGAAAAGCCCAAACATCTGAATTTGACCCTTCTCACACCCTGAAATTTCCACTAACATACAATATCATCTTCTTTCTGAACATCCAAAGCATTAACTCACAATTATGCTATACAGTGTCTGACATATTCTACATGACATGGAAGCATGGTATACTTTAATTCAGGCAATTACAGACGTGACAGAAGTCAAGGAGCATTACAGCCGTCAATTCAAGATGTCACATTTACTCTACACTAGCAAGACTTTTCCATCTGCATCAAGAGAGATGAAAAATTAACATAGGATTTTCTATTTCGAATTTTAATAGAAAAAGATTTTCCATCACAGACTACCAGCTCCTTTGAGCACTTAAGTAATAGCTTTTGGAACATTAAATATTAAGTAAGTTTTAGAAGAGTACTTCAAAACGATTTTTATTCCCATTCCAAAAGGTGAATTTTGGTTTCACGCTTGCATATGCAATTTACAACCAAACTGCTGCCAAATCTCAGGATCACATTGTTATACTTCATCTTTAAATAACAGTTTCTCTCTCTCTCTCGAGCTAGGTAACTACAAATACAAATAGAATTTGTGCTCCACCAAAATGGGGTCGATCAAATTCAGTTGACAAGATACTCCAGGAAATTCTATTTTAATCTCTCCTGTAATTTCCGATCTTAAAGAAAAGTTGCTAATACATGATATCAAGACCCAGGCTATACACAACTTTGCTATATTATATGAGGGATCGTAAAAGGGAAAACTAAGACTACATCAGCATCTTAGGAAGCTTCTGATCAGCTACCCAGTTGCCTCACAAAAAAGAGGGGTGCTGAGTACATACATTTCAAGTAAGAGTATTTTCAGCATCTTCTCACCAGTTAACATGTTAACACACCAGGTTACACAGAATCCCTGAGGGAGGAAACCTCCTCTTCTGAATTTTACTGAGGAATAGCACCTGGTGATAGCGAAGGAGCCTATCCAGCTCTCTTCTGCCAAGGAGGGTCACAGGAACACCAAAACTGTCCAAAAGAGGTAGGAAGAAGTTCTCCATTCAGAAATGGAAATTAAGGATGTAGACATTTACTTGATTAAAAGTACCACTGAGCAATGATTTAAACCATAGAGTGGATAAACCTTACAAGGTTTTCTGGTTTTAAAAGTATACCATAGAAAACTAGATAGCTTATTTCCTGAAGACATTTACAACACATTTTGGTTTTCCCTGCAACACCAGATTCTTGTTTCTGATTGTCTCAATACAGCAGGCAGTTAACATACGCCACAAAAATTTTTCATGATCCAAAGACAAGAAACCAAATCTACAGAATTGAACGTCCAACACAAAGCCCAAACACTGCACAGACAAGGTCTCTCCTTCACAAGGGGAGACAGCTTTTTTCCCTGAGATAATTGCAGCAGTTCCCAAATCCCAGACATCTACCTTACCCCTTTTGAAGGATCCCATCCCTGCCACAGAGGCAATTCAATTGGTTATGAAACATCAACTGAAGCATGTAAATTCCATCCACAAATCTCTAAGGTGAAACAGAAACCAACCCAAGCATCCTCCAATGCATCAGTTTGTAGCATGCAAGGGGTTCAAGAGATGCTATGCAAACAGTGGTGGTAAGAAGTACAACAACCTTCCTCAGCAAGTCATCCTCACTCATGAATCAGTGGCCAACAACTCATAGGTTTACTCAAATTCCCCTATTCCCTCCCATTTCATTTATGATTTAATGAATCAGAAATAACCACGATGATCTCAAACTTCTCATGTACACACACACACATATATATGTATGTATATATATCATGCACTACACAAAATATTCTTTCCAAACAATTTTTGCTTCTCCCTCATGGACTGAAAGCATAGGCACTTTAAAAACAGCTACTGCATGTGAATTTATTCCTCCACTGTTAATCCATCCGCAGGTAAAACTGCTTTTGACATCATCTAACATGCAAGAAATTATGTGGTCACAGTTTTAAGTTTCCAACCTCTTCTTGTAGTTCATTCATTATCAAAAGCATATCTGTAGTGGCAGCTTTTTAAAGCAGCTTTGGCGTGGAAAAGTAAATGTAACTTGACTAATCCACACTGACAAACTACAATGTATTATGAGAGAAACCACATACGGGGCTTCAGGACAAACCAAGCATTAGCCTCATCTCTCTCCTCAGTTGACTGGGTTCAGATAAAATCAAGTCTAGAGTTTAGATACCGTACAGGAAATGCACCAGAGCCTTCTGGAAACAAAGTTTATTGTTATTACATTTATGATTAAGTTTGAGATGTTCTACTTCACAAGGAATGCGACAAAATGTAACTCCAATTGAGACTCAAACAACAGCCTCTAGGTCACAGAAAAAGGCAAAGAATGGAAGAAATCTTGAACTACGAATGTTCTAAGTAAACCTTTGTATCTGTGAAAAGAAAACCCCAGAACTTCGAGGTTCAAAATATGCCTAAGTCTGATCTTTGAGACCACAGTGAAACATCAGCACCTATACCAATAATAGCTATAATGGAGCAGGTAAGTGACTACATTTGTGAAGAAAGGCTTTGGGAATATAGCATACGAGCAGGAAAAGAGTTGAAGAATATGAATCCAAAGCAAAACTCTACAATGGATAACCAAGTGCATACAATTTTTTTGATTTAAACTAATTCCTCCTCTTCCTTCCCTCCCCCCCCCCAACTACTATTAATGAGGTGAAGAGCACAGCTGAACTGTAATAATATACCTGTCCAGTTTGCTGAACAGCACTTGAACTTGTAATGAACTTATACAGGCTTAACTTTCTAACATTGACAAACAGGAGAGGAATCAGTAGGTTTCCTAATTGATTGTTAGACATCTTCCTCGAAACATGAATGCATTCTAATCCATCTAGGAAAGAATCTGCTTTTCAAAGCAGCCCCAGGTTCTGCCCAGGAACCCAACCAGACCTTCCACATGGAGCGTGTGGCCTGTGCCCTGCAGCCAGGGAACGCTACTGTGGCTGTTTTCAACTCTTCCCAGGACAAACCTGCCTCTGACTTCATGAAAAGAGCTAGCCAAATGCACTTCCCCTGCAGCACGGCATACAGTGCACGTGAATGTATGGCACAAGAGAAGGTATTACAGGAAAAGTGTATTTTATAGTTTACCTCATCCTTTCTCATTTATAGGTGTTCTTTCCCTCGTCATCTTTGTGAATGTGTTTTCATTTTCAGTTTTATCCAAGTCTTGTCACTCAACACACACAGATTTTTTAAATCCTGGACAAGTTTGTCCAGGTAAGCTGTTACGACAAAAATTTAATTTCTGATTTTATTTTTTTTTTTCCTGCTGAGAGTTATGAACAATAGGATTTTTCGGAGATGGATGATGCATCTTTGTACCAATACAGTATGTTAATCTTGTAATACCCTTTGTAATCATAAGCAGATAAAGTCGCTCTCTTCAAAACCACACAGATCAACATCCTCCTTAAGCCTGAATTAAAAAACTGCATATCAAATCAGTGAGTGGCAACGTTACACTTGGTTTAAAAGTGAATCTATTCAAGGACATAGAAATCTCTCTTAGGATACTGGGAAGAAACATAGCTCCAAAGTAAGACTGAGCTTTCTGTATGCACACCAACTCACTAAACTTAAGCTCCAGTAGGCCCAGACTGCAGTTGTCATTTAACAGATGGTGGATAAACACTGAACTAGAATGGAAGAGTAAGGGAACATCACAAAACATCATTAGAATCATAGAATAGAATCATACAATCAACTAGGTTAGCAAATCATTGAGGGAGAGAGAAACTAAAATGGAAGATACATTCGGCACGTTCCTGGCTATTTGTATATTTTAGAAGTAGCACAAAGTAAATATTTACAGACAGCAGTCCTGCACAGGTCAGAATTTTTATCTGTAACTGTAACAGTAGAGAGACAAGGTAATACGTTCACTTACTAGCTTGTTATCTGAACCACTCATTCAGATTTGACTAAAAAACATAAATGACTTGAGGAGTTCAAGACTGGCATCCAGGAAACATTTGTTTGCATTCTGAAACCACTGTCTGGTTACTAGTCTGTTCTCAAGATTGTCCTCTGTTGCAGTGCACCTGCATGAGGCACAGATCCCTTCCAGTTTAAACAACTATTAAAAATCTTAAATATAAGTAGCTAAGCACACTAGAACTCCAAAAAGTATTTTTGACCATGCAAGTAAACCTTCATTGAAACCATTTTGTAGGCAAATATAAAAGAAGAGGAATAAAATATTTCACCAAAACTTTGGCTGAGAGCTCCAAGAGTGAAATGCCACTACTAAGAACATAATAAAGAGAAAAAAGAAAATACTGTTCTGTAATACAGAAGGGGCTTTTTTATTTATTTGATTTTATGCATTTAACAGTAGTTGAAGCAGAATCAGCTTCCCCTCCCTGTGAGCATCTCTCACTCATGCTGTAACTGAGAAATAAAATAACTTAGAAGATGCACTTAGAGAACCACAAGAACTGTGGAAGGAAACTATAGGGGGGAAATTGAAAGGAAGCTTTAGAGCCTATTCCTACTTTTATCACAGTTTTTGAAAGAGTGTTCTAGATCCCTTTAGAGCACAACAAAACTAGCAACTAAAATGAGTGGTTGCACGAAATAAAGTATATTTAAAATAAATCGGCAACAGTGTAGGAAAGTCGATATACTCTGGTTTTGTGCATGTAATTTTGACCTGGAGAGTTACTTTTAATTGATGGGTACAATAACTAATAAGCTGGAGAGAAGTAACACTTGTGGAAGCAAACACTTGTAACATCCTCTCCACCCCCTAAGAAATGCACATTGTAACTCCTAGAAAGAAGATTCCACTCTCTTTCCCGTGTTTCAGTAACAAGTTTAGCTATTTTAGTGACCGATATCAAACAGTATATTTCAAATAAGCAAATTATACTGCATATAAAGCACAGCTGAACTTTTTTCCTTAGCAGCCTATACTATATTACAAAGAAAAGTGATGTCAAGAAAAATTAACCATGCTTTCGCAAAAAGGGTCACTGTAGTTGGCTTATTTCCTCTCAACTTACAAGTCCTTGGGATAAGCACGAAGGTCTTTCATGCCCCAACACAAAACGCTAGGCTTCAGCTAACTAGAAATCCACTTCAGATATTACATACTTCTTTTCCAAATGTCAAGGTTGTTTAGTTAATCAGGAATAACAACATTCTGCTGAATATAATTCCAGTGCAAAACTGCAACAGATCTGCACAGTCCTCATGTGCAGTGAGATTAACACTGTGTCCACTTTTTCAGGCACTTATGCTCTGCCCATGGTCATCCTACAATAGTAATGGGGTTTTTTGTAATAGCACCAGGGTTTTTTCCCCTCAAATCATACTGCCTAGGATAAAAATCCCTACCTGAGCTCTAGCAGTTCATAACTACAGCGCTGTACCTAAAAATACTGCTTAATACAAGAACACTGCCACAAAAGCAAGTCTTCAGAATGAGACATCCCCTTCTCATTGTAGTAAGTTGTCTTAGGTCACATCAATATTTACAGTCATGAAAAGGTAATATGCTTGTTAAGACTATATCTGTGAAACAAGAAGAAACAGGTTTTGGATAATAGATTGTTCAGACTACCTACTTACTTACTTGAGCCTGTCTGACACTAACAGCACATACATCCATCTAGAATCCTGTCAAACTGCAACGCACTTGATATCCACAGATTTTTAAGTACAGAAAGATCAGTAAGTACAAAGTTCTTTACCATCAAGTAAGAATAATTCTAGAAAAAGCCACTTCCATTGTGCCCTTCAGCAGGGATGACAGAAGCTGGGGATGTTTACAGGTCCTATATGGATAATTCAGTGTCAGCATCAGCAACAACTCCTCACTACTGACAATCTCAACGTGGGGCTGGATGGAGCAGGCAGCCGCGACGCACCTCCAACGCTGCTCGGACGGCAGGACATCTTCAGGAACTAACGCACTCCTGGCCGAGCATCCAAGTGGCCGATTTTGAAGAACTGCCCCCTTTTTTACTATTATTATTTTATTTTGTTTTTAACTTGCACTTTTCCTACCTACAGGACAGGGATGAACGCCCAACACACCGATGCTCTGGGATTTCTCTAAAAACTTCCCCTCAAGGGCCATCCCTCACGGCCGCCTCAGGTCCCCTCCGGACCTTCCCGCACACAAACAGCGCAAACGGAGAACAAACCTCGGGGGCACCAGGCACCCCCGCCCCAGCCCACACCTGATCCGCCCACCTCCCCAGCCCCGGCGGCTCCCCCACGGAACCCCCCCGGCTCCAGCGCCCTCCCCCCGGGGACGAGAGCGGTTCTCTCCCCGGTGATGAGGGAGGAGGAAGGGATGGCCGGGGCCCCCGCCTCTTCCCCCTCCTCCTCCTCCTCCTCCTCCTCCTCACAGCGGAGGCACTAGGCCCCGCTGCGCCCCCAGGCCTCGCCGCCCTCCCGCGCCGCCCCGCCGGGCCCCCTGCCCTTACCGACGGCGCGGCGCTGGGGCGGCCCGGGCGGCAGGTTCTGGTGGGGCCGGACGGTCGCGGCGTCTCACCTCAACCTCAGCGCCACCGCCACCGCCATCTTGCCTCCCCTCCCCCGGCTCGGCGCGCTCCGCCCCCTCGCACCAGGTCCTGGCAGCTAATGAACAAACGGCGGCGCCGCGGCTCGGTGGTTTCTACCGACTGCTGGGGCTCGCTCCTTTCTCCTGCCATGCCGGTGTACGGTGGTGCCCAGGCAGCGCCAACCTGTGAAAAGCCGCGGGCGGGCTGGCGATAAGAGGGGGGCTGCTTTGCTCCTTCCAGGACCCGCTGGCCAGTGCGGCGGGGAAGGGTTCCCTCCCCCTCCCCACAGAGGGGCTGGGGGGGGCGGGAGGCGCCGCCATGAGGCGAGCGCGGGGCGCGGCGGCGCTGAGGCGGAGCGGGTCCCGCCACCCCGGAGCGGGGGGCACCGCAGAGCCGGGAGGCCGCGGCCGTGCCAATGAATGGAGTCTCCGGAGCCGCGGGCGGCGCGGAGCCGGGGGAACAGGAACCCGGCCGGGGCCCGGAGCGAAGCCTCGGGGGGCGTCCGGCCCAGCTGAGCCCTTCCAGTCCCTCGGGCTGAGGCACCTCAGCGGGACTCCCGCGCGTCCTGGCTGTCGAGCCTGTGCCGCTGGCGACGGCTGACTCCAGAATAACGTGAGAGGTTTAAAATCGCAAACTCTTTTTTATTCGTCCCCCTGAATGAGGGATATGTGAATTGTTCCCTGCTTTTTCAAGGTATTTCAAATCTGCATGGCGTTTTACCTGCGAATACGTAATCTCAGGTGTTCTAAGATCACAAATGCATCTCTTACCAGGTTTACTATGGTGAAAAAGAAAGAGATAGCATTAGGCAAGATTAAATTACCTCATGGTTACAGTTTCTATTAAATATGAGAAGTCATATCCCACATTTGCAGGATGTGTGCTCACACATTTATTCAGATTAATAAAGCAGGGGCTCGCCCTGTGGCAAGTGGGATTACTTATGAAACGTGTTGTATTAAGCATGTAGTTACTACAGCAGCCGAGCTCCACTCTCATGTAGTGCTACGTTAAGGTGACGTGACATCTCCAAAGCACTGCAGACTTCACATTAAAGATTTGCAGTATTTAATCCCAGCACATGCCGATGGCTGCCTCTCTCTGCTTAGAGGTGTCCAAATAGAAGTCTGTGAAGACAAGCCAGGCAGTTATCTTGTGAGCTCTCAGCTGCTCTTCAGATGCTGAACTTCTCTGCACCGTTTTCACCATTTTATTCTATAAACCCACCCAACCGCCATACGCCACCACTGCCAACTTGTCTTCCATATTGGCCGTTTGTCTGGAAAAGCAAAGTTTCCAAGCCACAGTGTATCCGATTGACATTTTTTCATGTTTATCTAACTATTTCCTGTCTCTTTTTGCTCTGCAACCTCCTCCCATGGTTGACTGCACTTCCAAGACGTATCCAAACATTTTTTTTCACCCTTGCAGCCAGGCTTGGCACAGCCAGATCTGCAGATAGCAGAATGTGCCTGAAGATAAGCTCCTCTTGCCCTGCTTTTGAGGCTTCCCTTAACCCGCGTCTCTTCCACAGCAGCGCAGCGCAGGGATCAAAGGTACCACACGCTGAAAAGCTCAGCTTTTGTCACTAGTAGCTATTATTTCTGGACGGCTGGCGCGCTGCAGGGCCTGGGCAACGGCAGCTCTCCCCGCGGGAACGGCCCCTGCTCGAACCGCGTTGCCAGGCCCGGTGAAGGCAACGCAGCGAGAGACCTCCCCGTTGTGCCCCTCCTCCGGGGCAGCCCTGGAGGAGTAGCGCCGGGGCACGTTTCCGCGGTAGCGGCCAAGCGGCCCCGCCCCGAGGCGGGGAGAAGAGGCGGAGTGGGGAGAGGGAGGAGGCCCTTTTGGAGGCCGGAACCTTCCAGCCGCTTGTCCCGTTTCCCGCCGGAGCAGCGCGGCGCGGGGCGCTATGGCAGCGGGGCTGTGGGGCTGGGTGCCCGCCGTGGCGGTGTTGGTGCTGCTCGTGCTGCTGCTCGGTGGCGCACGCCGCCTGCGGCGCCTTACCGCGGCCGGCGGGGTTTGCGCCGAGCTGAGGGGAAGGGCGGGTGGCGTCCGAGCGCTGCTAGTGACGGCGCACCCTGATGACGAAGCGATGTTCTTCGCCCCTACGGTGCTCGGCTTGGGCAGAGCCGGTGCCCGCGCCGCGGTGCTGTGCTGCTCCGCAGGTGAGGGGGGGAGCGCGCCGGGAACGGCGGGGCACCGGCCGCCGGCCGAGGTGGAGGCCGGGCTTCCCGCCCGTGACGTCGTGCGAAGGCCGCCATGATGTCTTCCCATGCTGGCTTGGCGCTGTGTGTCAGGGCAAGCGGTGGCTGTACCCTGCGGCCACCCCGCTCGGCTGCGTGTGGTGCCAGTGCTGTGCTGAACCTCACGGCCCTCTAGGTCTGTGCTGCCATGACTGCATGGCAGAAGTTGTGAATGCTCCATCCCTGGCAGTGTTCAAGGCCAGGTTGGACAGGGCTTGGAGCAACCTGCTCTAGTGGAAGGTGTCCCTGCCCAAGGCAGGGGGTTAGAACTGAATGAGTTTTAAGGTCCTTTCTAACCCAAACCAGCCTGTGATTCTATGATATCCATAGAATCACAGTGGAGGATGTGAGGTGTCATCCATCTGAGGTTTGATGTCATGGCTCCGGCTTGTGATGCACTTTGGTAACATCCTGCGCTTCCTGGAGAGCTGCCACAGATGGGCAGCTTTAGTCCGAATGTTACTTTCAGCAGAGTATCAGCAGTGACATCTTCCTCTACACCAGAACCTCACGCAGAGGTTTCATGATTCAGACCTAGGTACTTTCAGACTGTGCAGAAGTGTCAGTACGTTATACAAAGGCGCTGTTCAGCACAGCCTTTTGGCATCTTTGATTCCATCGTCTTGTAGAGGACTTGCTTGGATGATCTAGTTTTAATGGAGCATATGATATATGATCATTATATATGATATATTAGCTGGAACTCTTCTAAAAATTACTAAGTTGTGTAACACTCTAATCATAGAAAAATAGCCCAAAGGGAGCCTGAGGTCATGTTGTCCATCAGTCAGGCTGGTGCAGCATTGATGTCTCTTCAAGTGCTGCAGACAAATATTTGTTCTTCAGAACTTCCAGGGAGGTTCCTCAGCCTGTGCGGGCTGTGTCAGTGCTGCATTAGCTTTTTTTCAAATCATTTTTTCCCTGAATCGTTGGTGGAATTTAAGCTCATTTGTCTGTTTTTCCTGTCTGCCATGAACATGGAAATCAAAGTATCCCTTTGTGGTGGCCTCTTACATATTTTAAGACTCTTATCTGCCTCTTCTGTCTTATCTTCTCCAGACTAAACAACCCTATTTCTTGCAATCCTTCCTCATAGATCATGTTTTTAAGCCTCTCATTTTCATCGCTCTGCTTTGGACTCGTCCAGTTGGTTCACATCTTCTTTGAAGTGCAGCAATCAAAAACTAGAATCAGTACTCCTGCTGAGGCCTTTCTGGGGCTGAATAGAATGGGAAGATTCTTGTTTGCCCAGGACAGGAGTTTTTCACAGCATGTGAGAGTCTTGTGTTCTTTTTGTGATCTACTAAAGCTCCAGGTTATTTTTTTTCCTCAGATCTGATACCTGATCAGTTATTACATTGTTCAGCTTTTTGTGTCTAAGAAACAATTTCATTTTAATTGATCTTTCACACCATACTGCTGTACTAGAATTCAGGAGCCTGCTGTGAAGACTAGAGGTACTGTTTTGATGCTTGTCGAGAGGACTGTCTTGGGCTTATAAACATTTACATCTTGCTCTGATAGCAACTTACATTTGGGAAAAGGGCCCTCTGAGGTTTTGAAAGCTCTGGCTAGTTCCCTGCCAACTTTCCAGTTCTTTGTTTTCAAAGCCTTCTGTCATAACAGACCATGTAGGTGGGAAGATGGGGATTAAGCTATTGTTGAAGTCCTGTAGTGTCATGGCTTTACTGTACCTCCCATTCAAGATTTAGTGCAGAGCTTTCAGTTGTCTTTGCTGAGGGACAAAGGTCTGTGGATCCCATTTGGCTGTTTCACAGCTGTGGAGAGATTACTGAAGTGCAACTCTGCCATTTCAGTTTGGGGCACTAATACACTCCTGCTATTAGAGAAGTTTCCAAAGAAGTGTTGTGCTTCTGTTTATTTTGTTCCATTTTCTTTTACTCTTGATTCAGCACTGTGAAACTCTGTGTTTGACATTGCCTTCTGTGTACTCTCTTGCATGTCTCTAGCAAAACTAGCAGCCCATATAGGAGAGTACATTCATTGAGCTCACAGATTTTTCCATGCCTCTTACTAGTCTTTGGGGTGATTCACATGGTTCATCCTCTTATTGTTGGTGTTGATGATAAGTGTATTGATCAAAGACTGCAAATTGTAACACTGAAACAAAATCATTACTTAGAAACCATCATACTTGCAGTTTTCAGATGTCAATCAAAATGACTTAGAAATGAATTAGAATTGCAGCACTGTGGGGGAAAAAAAGTCAGTCTTTTACACACTGAATAATCTTCAATTGAAATAATTGCTCAGTCTAAATGTGCTTTGCTCTCTGTAGTAACTGACTATTGTGAGTGCTCCATGGATGAGGTCCAGCAGCATCAGCTGGTTTTGCTTTCAATAGCTTCCCATTTTTTTCATGTTAGCATTTATCTGTTCCTGATGTCCTGATACATTTCTCAAGCTGTGGAACATGGATGTATTCCCCGAGTTCAGTAGAAGTGAGGGGTTTTGAGACCAGGGGTACTATTTGGATAAAACATCACCAGCACTCAGCTTTTACACTGCATTGCAGCGAAAGATATATTATCTTAAACCACTACTATCATTTAAAAAAATCACTACTATCATTGTAAAAAATGAGTCTAAAGTAAATCCTGTTGTACTCGGTAATCCATCCAGTGAAGGTGCACACTAATTTGCTGAAGCTGGAACTTGCAATCTAAGCTGCAGACTACAGAGCTGACATGTTCCTAAGCAAACCCACAGATAATCATTGCCATAGTCTCCTAAAACCATTCACTCATAGTTTGCAGGGAGAGGTTGGGTTTTTTCTAATTACTCTCCCTCTTTGAACATTTGACAAAGCTTGCTAGTGATGGATCAGATTGCAACACTGCTCGAGAGAAATGCTGGATTTGGATGACTCACACCCACAACAATAAAAAGTTCTAGTGCAATTCAAGACAGCTGACTACAGACTTGAATCATACATTAATTCTCAGCCGTATTTTGTGCATTTTATTGCTTCAAAGTTAAAATTGGGTTGCAAGTACTGCCCCACACAGGGCAGCATTCTGGAAGGGGCCACCACAGCTCTGGCATGGACTTTGCGTGGCTGATGCCAAGAAAAAATAAGGGAATGTCGGGGCAAGATGAGAAGAAAATAATTCAGTGAAGAAGGAAGCAGTGTATAAAGATCATGAGTCCCATTTCACTGCTAGTTGTTGAGCTCAGTCTGTTACAACTTTTCCCAAATGCCTTACTTAAATTAGGTTTCCTGTCTTCTTTTGGTTCTCTAAGTTCTTTTAAATCTTACCATTGTAGTTTCTTCCTGAATTTCCTCTGTGAATGATGCTGAAAAGTCTTTGTCTTAAACCAGAGATTGTTATGATGAAATTCCTCCTTTCCTCAAATCTTTTTCATTCCATCACTGTATTCTATTGCAGTGTTCTAGTGTTGTATGACAACTACTGCTTATAAGTGGTCCACACTAGTATAAGCTTGAATCACTTTAAGAACACACCATGGGTCAGGCTTCCCATCTGTTATCTCAAGAGTTACCCTGAGCTAAGCTGGGTATTGCTCAGGTAAAAGCTGTCGAGTTTGTTCCCTGCAATTTATCTGTTGCTTTTATTTAATGTGTGATGCTCACACTTAAAGCTTTGAGAAAGAAAAGAGGAATTCTTTCCAAGCCAACTTAAACTAAGTTTGATGATGTTGCTGTGTTTGCTACTTTCAGGAAATTACTACAATCAAGGAGAGATTCGTAAGAAAGAACTAGAACAGAGTTGTTTTCTTCTGGGGATTCCTGCTTCTGATGTAACAGTCATTGATCACAGGTAACACGTTTTCATTTACAACATAATTTCACTGCAGTTTTAAAGGGGGGGGGGGATGAAGTTCACATTAAAGTTCAGTGAGAGACTAAAAATTCTTGAGGAATCTTAAAAAAGACCATATTAGATATTTTTGTTAGCTCTCAACATAAATCTAATCAATGCAGAAGACAATTCAAGGGTATAATGGGGATCATAATCCCTAGATTAAACTCTGTTGGCACAGCATGGAGAATAACAATAAGCACACTTGTTGGGCTCTGGCACAGTGTGTTCGGGCAGCATGATCACATCTTCTTACACTTGTTGCAGTGTTATAGAGACAATTGTAAATTCTCTGCATTGCGTGTGACAGGTTTGTCTGAAGGTGAGTCTTTGCAGGGTTGGTGTGGAATTCTATTATATTTATAATCTAGTTTAGTCCTGGCTAAAGACAAAAATGAACTGCAGTATTAAAGACAGTCCATAATAACATGACAGTAAGATTCCTTCAATTTAAGCCATGTAAAAGTTCTGTTTTTCTAAGGTGTGATGTTGTTTTCTTTAGTTGTGTGTAGATACAAAGGTAGGTGATAAAGCTGAGAGTTCTTTCTTTTGGGATTTGTTCAGGAACTGTCTTCTGGGAAGGTGATTAAACACTTTGAATCAGTGAAACTCAGAACTAACATTGTAAAGGCCTCTTCAATTGCCCAATCACTGTTTATGTAGGGTTGATAGGAGCTGAACTGGATACTGATTGCTAGGAAACACAGTACAAGTGGTTGTTTCAATTGTAAACGACTATTATACAATCCATGAAGAATATTTCTATTTGTGAATAGCTGCAATAGAAACATTGGTTTAAAGCCACACCAGCTAGAAAAGTCAGAGTTGAAAAAAATCTGGCTCCAGGCAGGCCCTTTTCCCATGAACATATTTTCCCTTGAGCTAAGGCAACAGAAACCACAGTCCAGAATATGAATCTTTTTGAGTTCTTTGCTTTTTTTAGCTTTAGGTTTCTCTCCAAGTTTTCAGCTCACTTACAAAAACAGCATAGGAGTTGTTTTTCCTTTGGAATGAAAAGAGATGTTTCCGTTCACTTCTCATGAACTGGTTTTGGATAACTTCAAGTTTTGTAGTACAATCATATGACAACGCCCAAAACATTTTGGGGAGGGATAAGGAAAAAAGCCGCTAAGTTTTACTAAGCATAAAGACTGCTCAACGCACCATGCAGAAGTGCACAGGCCTTTCATCCTTTAACCTTAGTATGTGATGTGAGGTTCCTGAACTGCTCAGTCACCCCCTGGTACACAGTCCAGAGGACTGCTTTTTGGCAGTAATGCTTTTGTTTGCTCTGTAGGAAGGTGAGGCCATATCAGAGAAGTAGCTTGGAACATGCCTGTTTATTACTTTCATTACTATTATTACACGTATTTATACATGATTTCTCCTAGTGAATACAATGCCTGAAAAGATAGATCCATCCCATTGCCCATTGCTCCTGGGCATGGACCAGAATGTACAACACTGTTCAAAGAAACAGGTTTAGATTTGAGGTCTCTATCTCTGAGGTTAGAATGCTATGAGATAAACATCAAATCATCTTTGTTGTGCATTCAGGGAGCGAACTGAAGCGAAGTTCTTGCTGAATTTTGCTCAGAGCTTGTTTGCACAGTGAAGTCAAGTGTGTTTACAGTTCATTATTTACTCTGCAATAACTCGCCAGCTGGATGCTCTTTATGAAAAACATCTGTGGATCAGGTGTTAGCAAAATGGTAAAGGATCAGGAGTGATTTTTAGATGACGCTGACTTTTTAGAGTAGCTGATTTTTAAAGTACTGTTTTCCAGCAGGTTAGACAAAGCACTGGGATTCAGGGTTCTTGAAACTTACTCAAAATCCCTGAATTCCTTAAGGTCAGTAGCTTTCCTATGCCTCTCTTGTGACTTCTGTAATTTATAGATTATACAAAAATATTTGCCAGTATGGCATCATGTGAAACTTGCTAAATTAATGTTATCTACCGCTAGATTCCCATGTAAATTCATGTCTATGTAATACAATTCAGGAAGTTGTTCCTCTTTAGTATTTTGTCTTCTGTAGGCACTGTTTAAGATCAGAGCCCTTTGGCTTTTTTTGTTCCCTTCCTAATTCTTCAGAAGATAATTTTCCATCAATGTAAAGAACTAGCACATTGCTTTAGGACTGCTGCTGGCATGCTGCCCATCTAACATTTCTTCTACAAACACTGGATGCTTTACATTATCCAAGCTGCAGATTTGTATTTGGGTAAGGAAAGCCCAAAGGATTGCTAGGTCTGGATCTGCTCCAGCCATTGTAGTGTGGAGCTGAGTCATGCTGCTTCCTCTTTCTTTGTGTGATCTACAAGTGAGTGAGTAGAATTTTCAAGACGTAAAGGGGGAAATACATCTGAAAAGCAAAGTGATTGACTTGCTCTGTAATGTCACTTGGCCAGGCAGGTATAAAATCAACATGACATTTTGAATTGCCTGTGAACTTGGAAAGAGAAAGCTTCTGTCAGTCAGCGTATGATGAAATCTGTGTTAAAGATCAAATCCTTATTAAGCAGTCCCCTGCCTTAAACAATGACTCTCTCAAGTACAACCAGGATTTTTAGGGCAGGACTAGCTCAGTCCCTATCAGACAACTGCTTTGCACTGATTCTTCAGCAGGTGTTTGATGTTGTCACCGTGTTTGTTACCTCAGTTAATGACAACTCAAATCTTCTGCACAGGTGTAGTCACAAACTGTACCCATGTTTCAACCCTAGAGATCTGAATCTCCTGCAGGAAAGTTCTTCACTGTAGAAGGCATGTCCAAGAGTGGAAAGAGACATGCATGGCTGTGCAGCACCCAGTTACTGTAGATGAGCAGATGGGCATGCAGGCAGCATGTTGCAGCCTATTTTAGATTAGAGCACTTGACTCTTCCTACTTGATACTTGTAGGAATACTTCCTACTGTTCACTTGTGCTTGTGAATAGTACAGGTCAGACACCAGATTGGCAGAGGTGTCCCCTGAGCTGGCATGTAATTGTCATAGCTCCAACTCAGCACTGAGTGTACAGCTGCTTGTAAGGGAGACAAAGTTTTACAGGCCACTTGTGTTACCATTCCCACACAAGGCTTAATATTTGGAGGAGCCCAGCTCAGAACTGGGACCTGCATTGTTCAAAGATCATTTCTGTACTGACACAGTTATTCCTGCTGCTGGGTGAGGGAAGAGCAGCAAGAGAGTGAGGTCGGAAACTCATGTAAGATAAAAGTCACTTCATTGATTATATGAATGGTAATGTAAACTCTGCTTTTATTCTGTTTGAAAATAGATTCTCTGTGCGTTTTTGTCGTCTTATGTGCTGCAGCAATGGACATCGTTGTAGCTATAAAAATAAGAGATCATTTGGTTTGTCCTATTTATGATACCAGCTTAATTTTCACAAAGTCTCGTATAGTTCTACAGATCTTCAGTGAAGGGAAAATGAACATAGCTAAAATACATGCCTCTAATGCAAACACAGACTAACTCAACTGAAAAATCTGCTACAGTGATATGTCTAAAATAGTAGATAAGTCAGATGCTGAACATTCCTGTGGTGGCAGAAGGGTCTAATATATAAAGCATTTGGCTGCACTGAAAACAAAAAGGGACATCCATTTTCGCCAAAAGTTCTATTGTTCTTTAGGCATGTGTTAGACTTTGCTGCCAGATTTAGCTTGATTGCTAAATTGCTCTGGTAATGTATGAGCAAATGATCCACTTAAAAGACATGAGTACTTGCTGAGCAGGGCAGAGCTCCCTCATCTTGAGAAGAGCAATTCTGAGTAACTGATTTGCACTTAAGGTGTGTGGCAAAGACAAGATTCAGCTCAGCAAGAGGGGAGCTTGTAAACAAGTAAAAAGCGAGTCCTGCATTTTCATAAAACGTGGCGATGCCTTCTCTTCAGAATATGCAGAAAAGAATACTTCAGTAACAATGTGAAGAGAAAATATGTTCACCAAAGAACTGCTTTGTGTGCTGTTCTTTGATGTGCTCTGCTACATGTTTTCTTGGTTGTTGCTTTGTCCGGTCTTGAGAGCATAGTGAGAGGAAGGTGTTCTAGTCTCCAAAACCAGTTACCAGGTCACAAGTTATTGCAGTGGTTTTGGACTTGTCAGTGTACTTCGCTGGAAATTTATTCGTAATTGGGAAAGCTCTTTGTAAGTAACTAATCCATGAATACCTGCTCCTGAGCTAGAAAGCGCTCTCACAGCGTGTGGAAGACCAGGAGTTCGTATCTAATTGATCTAATATTAAGAGTTAGTTAAGCTCCCATTAACATTGGGCACATGCGCCAATGCTCTGGCTGTCTACTAGTCTGCAAATTGCACATAAACAGGAGATATTTTCTAAGCTGTTTTCACTTTCTGAAGAGAACAAGCAAAAAGGAAGCCCAAATTATTCTCTTTTTCTAATATCTGGTTTGGGTTCATGGAACAATAAATATCAGGCATTTTAGTGCAGCTTCTGAAGCTTTTGTGCGTGGTTGTACTGGACAGAAAGTAAAACTGACTATTTGCATCTTTAATATGACAAAAAATACTTGGCCCAAGTTTGCACTGCAAAGAAAATAATAGCTGAGATTTGTGTAAACTGGAAAATTTTCCATTCACAGTACAAAGGCTTAGTGCAAATAATGTTACATCTGCTTCCAAGTTTCCATGGAAATTGCACTCCATTCGCTTTTGTATTATTATTTCATTTAAGTCCAAAAGGGCTCTGATTAGACAATGCACAGGAGAGGGAGGACATCTGCCCGTGCAGAATTACAGGCTCTCTGCAAGGTTTTTATGAGGCTGCAGAGAGGCTCAAATACTATTTTTTTTTTTTCCCCCACATAATAATTCTTTGCTGTTGCGTTTGGTTTTTCCCCTACAAGGTAAATGGGCTTTATTGCACTTCCTCATGTTTAACTCCTAATGAACTTCCTTCCATGAGCTCCCCATGTCAGAGAAGTGAGTCTACAAGGTCATGGGAAAAATATATCCTTAAATAAATAGTGTGTGTGTCTGTGATGATCAAAAAGATATAAAAACACTCAGCCCCTTCAGAGAATGAAGAATGTAACTGGAAATTTAAACGTTTTTATTAGAATTTAGGAACATAGAAACATACAGACAGTTATTAAGTTTCTCTTCATTGATCCAGTTAGGTTTTACTGTACTTGAGTGGTTTGTTGATGGCTTTATTGATTTGAATGCAGGGTGCTGAGCATGTGAAAGCTGCAGATGCAGCTATCTAGTGAGAATATGTACTGCAAGTAAGCAAGCCTCAAAACTGAGGGCACCAGAAGTGCAAAGGTAAAATCCTGGCTTCAGTCCAGTGGCAAAGCTGTCGGTGATCTCATAGCAGTTTCTGCCTCACTCATTTGCAGCCCTGTGTCATCTTGCTGAATGGGACTTTTAAAAAATCTATTCATCTTTTGTGTTTCTGATCAGAAAGGTGATATTATTCCCTGATGTTTCTTCTTTCCCTGTTGTCATACTTCATACTTTGGGATCAATGTTTTACAGTTTTGATTCTACTGAACTAATTGTGGTGATTAGTTACATTTTGTCCTCCTAAGTTCCTCATGGTATTATAGTTTGACGATTCATTGCCAATTCTACAGAGCTGATCCATGCGTTGATTAAAATTGCTGCCATGCTTTATTCTAGAAGAGCTGCATGTTTCAGTAGTGACTGATGGAATTCTCCTCATCTCACTTAGCTCAGCAATGCTGGAAATGTCGTTAGTTTTTGCAGACTTTTCTTTAATTAAGAATGACATCTGTGGGACCAGAAAATCTTAGATGCAAATTGGTCCCACATTCAGTGTGTATTACAGGGAAATCAACCTACATTTTTTGAATCAAACATACTCATAATCATCCTGAATACTAACATGCTTTACCATGACAAAGCAGCATGAAGCCTTTGTTAGTCAGGTGGGTATCTGATGTTTAGGTAATCACTGTAGCCAGATTTCACTGCTGTTTAGTATAATTCTTGAAGTTTAAATTGTTTTCTTTCTGAGAAGACAGTAAGATATTTGGCCACCTATTTTTATTTACATTTCTAAATAAGCAGCTAGTTTTTCCCAAATGCTTACCACATGCTGGTATTTTAGGACACCAGAACACTTTATACAAAGGATCATATCAAAGTCTGCCTTCTGGCTTCTGCTTTTATAAGTGTTGCTCTATGCAATAATTTAAGAAGAAATTCTTCTGGGGATTGAGATGTCTCTTTGCCCTCCAGAAAAGCTGCTTTCTGAAACAGAGGCTTGTATTGCAGTGAGTTAGGTTTAGCTATTTTGTCCTAACGTAGATATTTTTCTCAATAAGGAAATCTGCCCTTTTGCTTCCCTGGGGCTTCTGTGAAACAAATCCTTTCTCAGCTTTCTAGCACAATTAACTTCCTTGCTATACAAAACAGGAGGAGGGTCTGTGGGGAAAGGGAGAATGAGCCTTTCACTGCTAAAGGGGCATGTCCCCCAGCTTACCTCTGCGGAGCAATGAGCAATGGTCCTTTTCCAAACATTCAAGGATTCTCCTTCAGATGTCAACAGAGACCTGTCAAACCATGTCAGTGAAGTCACAGCAGGGTTTGATTAAGAGCAAGAGTCTGGCCAGAGAAGCCAAGGGCTCTGAGTAAATGCAAGGGAATGGAAGGAGTAGTGCTGAAGGACACAATGTCTTTATGGAAATCAAATCAAAATACTAAGCATTGAGATTTATACTTTTAATGCCCAATATTATTTTAGCAGAATAAAAGCTATAAAATACTGATCTCAAAACATGAAAGGTGAGAAAAGGGATCCCAGCCATCCCCTGAAGGTAATGCAAGTTTGATTCAACTTTAAAACCATCAGCTCTTGTAAGCTGATAGTAAGAAAAGCAGTAAGACAGTAAGACTGTTTCAGGAGTCTGTGAAACTGGCTGGGGCTGAAGACGGGGATAGAGCACTAGAACAGGGAAATCCACTAGAAGTCATATGTTCTTTCTTCTTTCTTAGATCGTATCTTCAGAAATGTCATTTACTATTATTTCATTAACGGGTTGTAAAAGTCCCCCCCCCATATGTTAAAGACAGGCATCTTCTCTGGAGCAAAGAAAGCTGCATTGACCCATCCTGAATTCATGGATGGTTCGTGTCCCAGTTTTGCTGTCTCCTGGTGACACCAGCAGATATGCTGACTGGAGTGATTCTGTAACATGACTACTTGTGTCCGTACTGAAGGAAGTGTCTTTGGAATTGCTGGTTTCCAGGATAAAATTCAGGGTTTCACATTAAAATATTTTGAGTGTATGTTCTTTATGATGCTAGTAAGCTATAGAAAGATACAGTCATTAAAGCTATTTTCAACCTATATAAGTTGAAAGTTATATATAAAACATATATATAAAATATATATATAAAGTTATATCTAAAAATATATATATATTTAACCTATATGAGTTCTCAAAGTTATACCTAAAAGTCCCCTTTTAAACATGACAAACTATAACAACCCTATTTTACTAGTTCCACAGTGAACAATACAGTGTGTTTTGCCAACAGACACCCTGAGGAACTAATGGAGAATGACAGGCGTTTCCCTTTTGCCCCCAGAAGGTTCCCTGCTTTGATAGCCCAGAAACACCACTGTTAGTCCCTCATTTTAACCTGCAGCTGCAAGTGCCTTGCTGTTAATTCTGGCCAGACAGATCTTTATAGAGAATATGAACAACTCTTTTCCTTGAAGAGTAACAGTTATGTCAAATAGTCTCAGTAAGCTAATCAAGGAGGAGGAACAACCAGAAAACAATCTAGCAGGGATTCAGCTTAAGCTTTTGAATCTCTGCATTCCTCCCAGCTTACTCAGGGAAAATATATTCCTATTTCTACTGAGAACTCTCTTAAAAGCATTGTCACAATAATGGATTGGGCGTTAACGCCTTGTTCACAAGAACTGTGTGGTTTCTTTGTATGTTCTTATAATCTTATTTTAATTGTAGCTACAGTACAGAATGTCGAGTGCCTCAGTTAAAGCTGTGAGATCTGAGGCTATGGCATGATTTGGAAACATAATTCAGTTGCATCTTCTGCATGTCAGATAATCACTGTGCTGGAAAAGAGAGGAAGGGGATTTGCAGCCTCTCTTGGTCAAACTCCCCTTTGGGATTCAGCCTAGAGAAGTGCAATTCTGGTTTTTCCTTCAGGTCGGGCTGCTGGCTGTACTGGGTAGCTCCCGCAGGCAGTGTGTGCCTGTGCTCACTTGTTGGTTGGAGGTAATTGCACTAACTTCCCCTAAGTTGCCTCCGTCTCCTGGAGACAAGAAGTGTCAGTATGTCCGGTGGCCTCATGACATTAAAACTAGTTGTTGGTTTATTCCTCTTCCCTTCATCTAACTGCTAGCTCAGTCACTAGAAAATTTATGGAATAATCAATATCTGAGCCTTGTGATCAAGACCTTTGTGAGGCTCATTAGGACAGAATGTTTCCAATTACAAAGCACAGTGTCAAAGCTGTCAGACCACTTTAAATGCCACGATATGCTATCATGCTGAATGCCACCATGTAATCTTCATTCCTTGAGTTTGTTTTCAAAATTCCTATTGAAGTCAGAAGGCATCTCCTATGCTGGCAGCTAGTGAGGGAATATAGGAAACAGTGCATACAGAGCCTGAGGTTTGGGTGGGAAGCATGCCCTTCTATGACAGACTCAAAGGGTTGAGTTGATGAGCTACAGAAGTAGGGTGTCCTCAGGGCCTTTGGGGCAGGACCATGGGGTGAAGGAAGTTCCCCCTAAAAGTGGTTGCAGGGCATTCAGTGGGGACCTTTCTGGCTCTTTCATAGAAGAATAGTGTCAGGATAGGAAAAAAAAAAAAAAAATCACTTTGCAGACATCACTCCTGGGTAATAAAAGGAGCTTAGTTACTTTCATGATGATTGAAGTATTTCATTTTTTATAGGAATAGCAATATTGGGACTGCAGACACTATAAGGACTCAGAGGAATTTTTTGTGAGGATGTAGACTTAAAATTCTGTGGGTTTTTACAACGTATGGTTTGGGTCTACATCCACCCAGTTCTTCCACACAGGTGGTAGAACTGGAGCAGTAGAACCTTGAGCACCTTTTTCTTTCCTCAGAGCCAGCTTCTGGTCCCAACAAAGCCAGTGGGGGTTGGCCATTGACTTCAGTAGGACCAGAAATGGTCATTGAAACAGTCAACAAGAGAAGACAAAGTCTTGTTTAAAAAACGTGAGTATGAGAGAAAGTTGGAAAAGCAACTGTACAATGGATGTTGTGTAAAATGTGTTTTCTCTTAATGACCTTCCAGTTCAGATTGGCTCTGTTTACATACAAATCAAAAGCTGGTTTGTCTAACTGCCAGCACAGCAAAACTCAGTCTGGGATCTGAACATCCAGCTGTGTCTTTTGCCTCTGACATCCTCCCAGTAATAAAAGTTGTGTGGCTGGGATTTGGCTAGAGTTGCAGATGATGTGTGAGCCAGAATTGAATTCAGCCTGCTCTTCCTCTGCAAGACAATAGAAGTTAAAACTTGTTTGTGTCAATAAAATAAGCATATACAACTCATAACCTCCCCAGGGACCAGATATGATGAGTAAGATGCTCTTTTTCCATCATCACATTTGTAACCCTGGCCAATGTTAGTAATAAGTCTGTGAGAACTCAGACTTTTGCTTTCCTCATTTCAAAACTGGAGCAGAAGCTTTTATGGAGTTTACCTGTGATATGCAGCATCCAGCGAGCAGACATAGTTATGACAACCTTTGCAGTGCTGTCTAATCCAGGTTCTTTGTTCTTCACTTCCAAACTCCCTGAAAGGTACACTGTGTTAGGTGCTGGCTATGCTCTGTAGGCCTGTGCTCTCTCAACAGCTTCCCTGCAGATAGGCATAGTGACAGAGACAGTAACTGCTTCACAGGTGGAATGGTAGTGCAAGCACTTCTGTTAGTTTTCACTTTCCTGTTTCAGTCTGTTCTCCAGTGGCATGTTAGTAAATTAGGCTGCTTTGTGTAGCAGAGACTCTCAAACTTTGCCATATGGAGGTTTCTGCCTGTCAGGTTGTCAGGAACTTGGGTGCTGCACCTTATGAGACTGATGCCAGTGAAGCATGTGGCAGTGGGGAGGCTTCAGGTCCTGGGGTGCTGCCTGGATGAAGGCAAAGCAATCTCGGTTCATAAGGCAGCAATGGGTGATGTAACTGTATTTATTATGGGGTCTTCTTTCTTACAAGGATGGTGAAAGCTCTGGCTGCAGTACAGAACTGCGTTAACAGTTTCACTTGTAGGTTGCACTTTGGCCACCTCATTGTAAGACTGCTTGTAAAGCTGTATAGCAGTTAGGCACAGCATTTGTTATCTCCACTCTTTCCATTAATAACCTCCTGTTTGACAGATGACTGAAAGCTCCTCCAGTTGGCAGTTTCAGTGTGAACCAGCAAAGGTGTTTTCAGCAGCGTAGAATCTGAGGCTCCCCAAATGCTTCTAGCTGACTGCCGTGGGGTGCTGCTCTGCAGCAGCATGCTCCAGGGCCGCCTTTTGAAGCATCCTACAGCAAGAGAATTGTGATTTGTATTTCCTTGGCAGAGTCTGTTGTGACATGCCCTGTTATTTTTGCATTCTGTGTCCATTCTCTAGTTCCTCCAGGCGTCTCTTCAAATGAAACATTGCATCACTGAGGAAGTGAAGCCATTAAAAGTGAATGCTTTCACCAAACACTTGGAGCAAATACAATCAGCTCTCATCTACCAGAAATGGACTTGCAAGTTGACATTGCAAAATTTGGGAAGAACAATAGTCTTGAGCAGTTTGGTGCAGCTTTTTAAAAAGCTGAGCTGTGCTGTTATTTTTTTGCCACATCGTGAGTGAAGGTTTTATATTTGCATAGAACAAATGTAGAAGAGTTACCAAATAAAGTGGTTGGAGCAGAGCTTCACACTTCAAAACCCTTTTGAAAGGAAAAGAAATTTGAAGTTCTCTGCTGAACTCTGCTAAGGTCTCTGACCTTCTCTGTGTTTCACTTTCATCCTGTAATAGTCCTTCCTTTTTGCAGAACTGTGGGATGGACTAATTACTGTTTACATACTATTGTCATGGTGTGAAATGCTGCGCAAGTGTTAAGGATGATTATTAGAGTTTTCCTTGCTAGTCAAAGGGTTAATTTCTCTCTCTCCAGAAGGAGGGCTGATTTAGGTTTGGCACAGGAGGAGGGAAGACAGAGGATTTTGTTCTGCAGGAAACTAGGTCAGCAGGTTTTTATTATCGTGCTCGACAACCCAATGTGGTTTGCATTTAGGAATGAACTCGGTTGACATTGCGTATGGTTGATTTCCTCTTCCCAGAAAGCAGGCCTCAAACATCGCTCCATACGTTATGGCTTTCCCTAATTGAATGCATGAGAATATTTAGCTGAAGAAGCTCAGGCAGTTGTGAGTTCATTAGATAGGTTTTTGGAGCTGTCTGTCAGGAGTGCCTCAGGAACACAGAATGAAGTCCAAGTCATTTTGGAGAGGAGGAACAATAGGGCTGGAATCTTCTCAGTCACTGAAGTGCATCACAATCGCAGAGATCTTCATTGTTTTTGCACCCCATGATTGATGATTGTTCCTATAGCCTGTAGCATTGTTTGGGTTTTGTTTGGATGTGATCAGATTCTGATCTTGGTCCTGCCAAAGTACATTTAGAGTAATTCCCTTGCTTGCTAATGCTGTGTGTGGCTGATATCACAGTGTCATCTCAGTGTTATCTGGGCAGCTGAAAATAGGTGTCTGTGTTCTTTACCTCTGCTTATTGAAGACCAAATTGTGGCAATCATCACGCATGTTGGAGAATTCAGGCTGCCTTTCTTTGCAGACTATTTTGACTTTACTGAATAATGAACATCCAACCCTGCTGTGTTTTGATTGTAGGGATCAGGTAAGGGTGATGGAGCTTAGAAACACTATTGATAACATCTAGGAAAATTTCTGAGTAATAGGATTTAAGGCTGAGCATCTATTTCCAGCTTTATACTCTTGTTGTTTTACAGACTTTAATGTGAGTTAATGGCTTTTCAGCATAATCAAACCATCTAATTTTGTCCTGTTCTAGTCTTTATTCCCTGTTGGCATCGAGAAACCCAGACATTTTTGCAAACCAAGTTTGGCTTTTAAAGCTGAACAAGGAAAATACAGGCAGTACTGAGAAGAGCAGACAGCAGTAAGTTGCCAGCAATTCCTGGAAATAATGGAGTTTCACAACCATTCCCTGCAGATTGGACATTTAGGGAGGAAAAATATCCTTGTGGCTTACATGGACAGCATAATGAAAATGCAAAATCTGTTGAGAAAGTTTATTATGGTAAAAATTCAAATGCCATTCTTGGGTTTAAACTAAAGAGCAGTATAGCAAATGCCTCAAAATGATGACAGCATAGAAATAATACAGGTCAGAAAATTGCATCCAGTCTCTCCTGAACTTGCTTTTAGTTTGTGGGAAGCTGTACATTTTAGTTGTCCAATGTCTTATGAATCTTTAAACAGTTTCAGCTGCAATAAATGTGCTCATATAATCATCTTTTGAAATATGAACATGTTAAACAGGGATGAAAGAGGTTGGTAATACCCTTGTGCATCTGTGACTGAGAGCCAAGAAGATGACAGCGCATGTCAGAATGAGAGGGCTTGTAGCGGGCAGACACGTACTCACAGCAGACATCCAAGCTGAGGCAGCACTTTGAAATTGCCTTCCACATAATGAAACAGAGGGGCTTGTAGGAGAACCTCCATTGCTTCATTCAGCAGTGACAAATTATATCATCCAAATTTGTAGCGACTCAGAAGACGTCACTTGTGTTGCTGGAAAACTTGGGTTGTGTTCCTGGCTCCCTAAACTGCGCTAAGTTTAATTAAACTCTTAGCTCAAGAAAAGAGAGATGGAAAAGATTCTTCCTCCTGTAGTGGCTCTCCAGAATGTATATTATATCTCTTCAGGCTGTCAGCCATGTGAAGCTTATGGGGTGTGACTCATAGGTTAAATAAATTTGGTCATTCTTGCTGGGAATAAAAAGGGTGAAATTCTACATTTTTGTAAAGGCTTTTTCGTCCTTAAAAGAGTTTAGAAAACGTCATAAATCATGAGGATATCGGAGCTGTCACTGAAAATACAGTAGCTTCTGAGTTGAAAAAGCAACTAATAGCACTCAGTAATGCCATGTGTATGAAAAATGGCTGCTGTCATACACCTGTGCTCTTTCAAATGAAAGAACTCAGGAGTTTCTAGACTGAAAATGAGGTTGGTGATGAAGAAGAGCAGTGAGTATATGTCAGTGAGCTAACAGATGATTGCAGAAGCCTGTGGGATAAACAGATCCCAAGTAATGCTGGTGTATGAAATAAGCCATTTGTGCCCATTTGGGAGCTGCACTGTGTAAAGGATGCAGCCTGTAGATTTAAGTAGGTTATGATGTTCTCACCTGTGGCTGGGGTTAGAGGCCAGTCCAGCCAAGTGCAGAGTAGTCACTTTGTGGAACAAACATGAAGGCACTAAAATTGTCTTTCAGAGAGCAATGGTTTCATATGGATGCATTCCTTTTTTGTTTTTCAATGTAACCTCATCTTTACCAATTAAAGTGGCTATTTAATGGTTAGAATATGATCTCTGAGCTATGAGCACAAACCCTCTTTATCGCTTTTGTGGGATAAAATATATTTAGGCTTGCTTTATTTGTAGTTATTATTCCTTCTCAGTGTTTTAACTGGTAATTAACTCTATCCTTCGATAGCTGTTTACAGCTGGGAACAGGCTCACAAGAATGGTGCTCTTCATTCTGCAGTAGGGAGGGAACTGTGCCAGGTAGCTATCCTCTGTCTGTTTGCCAAACTGAGGTAGCCATCTCCTGGAGCAATCCCTGTTCCAGCAGAGAGGGAACAGCAATCTTTTAAACATATCTGCTCACTTCCGACCTTTTCTGAGAATGGGAATTGTTTGGTTGATGATATATTTTTTTTGCTGTGCTGCCTCGTCTCTTAAAGCATCCCAATCCTTTATGCATGATGCTCAAAGAGGGAGAGTAGAGCAGAGTTGAAGACGTGCTGTCCAGAGCCCTCATACAGCTTCTGCTCTGTTTAGTGTCCTCTGTATCTACAAGGAGGTAAGGAAGGACTTTTTGTCTCCATCCTGGTATATCCTTATTCCAGGAGAACAGGTGTGCTCCTGCAAGAGCAACCTGGAGCAGCAGTTTGCCAGCATGGGATGTCTTATACACAGTGCATTCAATATCCCCTTCTCCAGTGACTCATTCTGTTGCAGGATCCTTCTGCAGTACCCTTGCTGGGGCTCCACACAGCTCCCAAGTGATCTCTGCTCCACAGCAGCTGTAGTACTGGAGTAATCTCCAGCCAGTCTTGGTGGTTGGACTTCCCCAGTGACCTGTATTAACCAGAATTGTCTTGGGAGGTTTCCCAGTTCCACCATTCTGCTTTTGGTGCTTACAGCTACACTAACTCCTGACATTTATACCCAGTTTGTGCTCTGATTGCTGGGGCTTGGTGCCTGTTTGCGCATGAGGCCTTCCGATAAGGCAAGCATTTGACCTTTCTATTCTTAACCCATTAACATTTAGAAGAGCTGCTCTCCTCACCTCCAGAGGCTGTGTTCCTCCCCCCAATATCCCTGTTCCTGCCAGATAAGATTACGCCTGGGTTATATATTGATCTAAAAGCAGAGTGCTGAATACAGCCTGCACTGGTTCAAGGGCAAATACTGAGTCCCTATGGGTGAGTCAAATGCTTTGGTTCAGCAGTGGAAAGGTAATGACCAACGGCTCTTTCTGCCCTCTCAGCAGAACCTGAGGGCAAACGAAGGGAATCAGTTCATATTGTACCAGTAAAATGAACATCATGGCTGCAGTCATTATCAGTCCAATTTGCTGGTTCTGCATCTTTGTGCTGTTTCCTCTTCTTCATCTGCACTTAATCACTTTAACCCCTTCATCTGTTTATTACACTTGCTTGAGGCAGTGCATTCAGTAACCTGAATACACAAGGAAACTTTGTGTATTCAGGTCTGGAAACAAGAGCCAAGATTCCTTTGTTTTAAGCCAAGCCTAGCTCAATGAATACTGCGCTGTGTCATTGAACAAATCTCTTCACCTATGCATATGTATTTCCCAGTTTTTGAAAGTAACAAGCTATTAGCAACCTAATGAATTATAAATAGCAAAAACTATTACAGGAAAGTGACTATATCATAAATGTATTATAGCCATTTATAGTAAAATACAGTCGTTCATTCTTTGCTAAAAATTAGTCATTGAAGTATTCCCAGATATAATAAGTGACACAAGGAAGTTCTAAGGGAGTAACTGCAAATAGACAGTTGTACGTCAGCTCCCAGTGCTGTAGCTATCACACAGAATGGGAATGGGACTACATGAGCCAGGGAATAACAGGAGTAAGGATATGGTGTTGCCTCTTCAGGTATTGTTTGAGAGTCTCTTGTTCCAGTTCAGTATCTTGGTCTAAAATCTACATTTCTGAAAGGATATGAACGTTTGGAAAATACTTGGGAAACTCTCACCAGAATGATGAAAGATGTGGAAAACAGACCTAATAGTGGATGTGCTATTTGCTTTATCCATGAGATGACCTGATAGTGGTACAGGAGGATCAGCATGGGGAAGAGATTTGTTGGATGAGGTCTGTGGAGGAGTTATGTAGCATGTTGTGTGAGAATAATGCCCACAGTGGACACTGCTGGCTTTAAAAACCTATGGCAATGATAATAACTACAGTTAATCATAAGGATTAGTTAGCTGGCAAGCCTGCAAACCCAAAAGCCACTGGAGCAGGATGGATAAAAATGTATTGCAATTATTAATATTTTATTAGGTTAAATGGTTTAAAATAAACATTGTGATTTAATGTGCATTTGTGACCATCTGTACTAAGAACTTTAAGTAGTCTAATAAGATAACTAACATGAGATTCAAGAGGCAGGCAGTATGCTTCTTCCTGCCAGTATTTAAGAGAAAGTAAAACTACTGAATTGATGGAGGGCTCTGGCTATGCACTAGACTCTTTTTTAGAGTCAACAACTCCATTTTAGTTGTCTTTTCTTACCTGATTCAGAAGTAATTCAGGGTTGAGAAGCTCATTCTAAAGTAAGGGAGGAAAGCTTTTCTTCATCTGTGCTCTGCGAATAGAAATATATGTGAAAGTCTGTTCTGATGTTTTAGAAGCCTGAAGAGCACTTGTGATCCAAACCCAACTGCTCTATCTCCTTAACCGCAGTTAATACTGCCTTTGTTACTGGATCTATTAGTTTTAATGCTAGGTTTTGGTAAGCTTTTCCATATATTTCTAGAAATCTTAATATAATTTACCCAGTTGTTAGAAAACAATTATAAAATACTGCTCTTATGACTTGGAGCTGCAGCTTCCATCTCAACTCAAAGTTGCACAAACTCTGAATAAAAATCAATTTAGTGGGGAAAAACACATCACTCCATCCTTGATAACACCATAAACTGTAAAAATTAAATTCTGTACTTCAGTACAGAGTTGGTTTAGAAATAACTAAATCACTTATATAAAATGGATGGGTTGCAATTAACCTGCCCTGCACTCCAGGCAGAGGTAGGGGGGGATTTTTGCTGTTCAGGTACTCTGGATTGATCCCAGCAGTTGTGACTTTCTGTGTAAGTGAAAATCAGCTCCTCAAGCCGGGGATCATCACTGGGCTGGGCCCTTACCCCCCCCTCTGTTTGAGTTTGCCCATGAGGCAGTCACTGTTGTAATGTCAGAAACAATCTCTGGCCATTGGAGCAGCCTAATTGGGAGAGACAAGGCACAGGAATGGAAACAATATTGGTTTATGTGGCTGGTTTTCCTTTTTTTTCCCCCCTCTTCAAGTGTTCCATGAAGTAATTTTTTTTCCTGTGACTCAGAGCAAAAGAAAATTTCAGATTTTTGTGATAAGACATTAAATGTCTGGACAAGCCTTCAGCTGAAAATGGGGGTTTGGACTAATCCACTGAACTGTACATGCTGAGATGTGAGTGTGTGAGCCTCCGCTTAGGATTAAACCAAATGCACGGATGTAGGAAGCAATAAAGTGTTATGCAGGAGAAGAGTCATCGTTTTTGGAACTTTGTTTAAAGGAAGCCCAGATGTGTGAGTAGGTATCTGCTGAATCAATCATCTCCTAAGCTACGGATGACTAGAAAATAAATTAAATTTTTTTTAAAAGAGAGATATTAGAGAGGCAAACCTGCAATACTTCATGTTTAAACAATGTAGCCTGGACTAGTTTGGCCTTAAAAGTGATCTGCATTAACAGTAATTTATTTGGGAATGTTTAACCCTCAGGATTTAATTTCAGGAGATAGTCTTGTTCAGTGGTTGCAAAGACAGGGGACAGTTTGCTTCTGCTGCAGAGTGTGTCAGGAGACAAGTCCCTAAGCAGAGCTCCAGTAAGGAGCAGGGGTTTTGCCACTGACTGCAGCAGTGCCAGGATTTTCTGTCCTCTCCATGTCACATTCTCCCTGTATAACTATGTACATAATGTCTGTTATGCCCCAGAGGGAGGACAAGGTGGCTGCTGGGTCACAGGTTTAGAGAAGGCTTGGAGAGATACCTGCATTGCTGTGCAGGGATAACTCCTGAGGGTCCCCAGAGCAGGGCTGCTGTGTCAGCACAGCTGTGCCCAGATAACCTGCACCTCATCTGGATGGGTGAAGAGGAGAGCTGCTCGGTGCTGATGCAGCAAGACTGCTTTTCTTGCAAGAGCTAATTATGCCATTAGCGTGCAGATCTCTGCACCTCCCTTCTTTGTGAGCTTTTTATATATTCGATGTGGTCTTTTGTGTCTAAAGCAAGACAGGCTCAGAAGAGAAACTTCTGCTAGCAACAGGCGACAAGAAAAATAAAATACTTCAGAATTGACTTGCAGAGCAGCACCAGGGTCAAGGTACTTTCTAACAGCTCAGTAGAAACTCCTATAATACCTTATCAACTCTCCTGGCTGCCTGGCCTATTTACAGTCCTTGTCCTTACCCCTAATCCGTTTCAGAAGATGTGTTTCCATTTTGATTCAGGGATTGCCCAGCAGGACGTTTGTCTTAGCACACAGGGACAGCTGTGTTGACAGTCTCTACTGCCTCAGGGCGTTACAGGCTCTCTGTAATCAGATGAGACCTGTACATGCTTCAGTGCCTTAGCAGTGAACTGAAACAACCTTTGCCTGTTTGAGATGATAAAGGAAGTGACCATGTTTAGGAGTTTGGCAGTCATTTCGTGAGATCCTTTAAAGGATATATAAACTGCAAACCCAAGTGAAGGTCCAGGAGTCTGTTTTGCTGTAGCAGTTCATCAGGATAGTCTAGTGTTGGAGAAAAACATGCAAGAAGTGCAGATGATCTGAGTTAACTTGTAAAAATATGTTGAGTAATTTTTATATAATGACTATCCCCTGGATTCTTGTCCAGTGTTATGGTTTTACAGCTGTACATGGCTATTTTCTGAAATGTTTCTGTTTCTTCCTCCTTGCTGTATGGCAGAGGTAAATATGCAACTCCTTCTATTTGAGGAATCCTAGGAGCTTCTGTTAACAGCAGTAGATAAAAGTTGGGCAGAAATTGAATTTTTAAACTGCTAGCACACCATTTAAAATGCAGTTTGCATAGCAATAGCAATGCCCAAATCCCTGTTGAATACTAGCCAAGAGTATCCATCGGTGTGTTTTATTCATGCAGTGTGACAGTGCAATTAAGTCTCTATCAATTCTATTTATTTCAATTTAGAAAACATCCCCATTGAGCATTCGGTGTAATTATTATATGGACAAGAAGCAACATTTAGGACTGACAACCATGTGTATAAATACAAATCTTTTGCAAAACATGCTGTCATACTGCTGCTCCAGGAGAACAAGTCAGGCTTAAACAGAAGCAGATTCTGCTGTCAAGGTTCTTGCTGAAAATGCCCTTCCTCCAGCTCTCCTATGATTATATCAGGGCACCATTTGTTCTAGTGTCTCAGGTGATCTCCACAGCTGCATTATTGTAACACAGAGAGACAGACAAGCTTGAAGGTAAACAGGCTTAAACACACTTAATAGGTAAAACGTGCACTTTACATTGTACTTTGTAACTAACAGGCTGTCAGTAGAGACGCTGGAGTACTGACACAATGGAAATAGGTGTTTGTAACCTCAACGCTGCTTGTGAACCACAGGCAGTGCGTAGGTAATAAATATATACAGATCCATGGTACATAGTATGTAGTAAATGGCTGCAGGTTACTTGGTTGTCAGAGGGAGAATTGTTTGAATGCTTCGTCAGGCCAAAGGTTGTGAACGTGAGACACAAGTTTGAGGAAGTCCTTTCAGTGTGAGAACCTGCATTAATCAGCTCTGCCGCTCATTGCAAGTGTTTCCTTCTGCTTAGGAGGATTAAGTCACACTGATCTGGTCAACCCAGGTCAACCAAGACAACTCAGTAAACTAGTCACTGCCCTTGAGTGTTGCCTGCCACAACCCAGCTGAATATGGCAGCATGAAATTGCTCACAATTCCCTACTCCAGCTTAGTCTGGATGTTGGAAGGGTGATGTGATAGAACGGAACTTCAGTTCCTTGTACAAACAAGGTCTTGATATAGCTGAAGTGTTGTTTAGTGTTGCTCCTCAGCAACAACAACCAAGATGGATGAGATACTCAAAACTGGACTGAATGGGACCCCGCAAAGTTTCCAAACAGCACAGTATGTGCTTGGCCATAATCTCTCTTAATATGCCAGAAAAAGAAAGCACTCATAAGGGGCTACAGGCACTTACTCCTTTATTCAGTTTCAGGAAGATTTTAGGGCTGTGCATAGGTAAAAGAAGGATGGTGGGCCTTGTGAAAAAAAATTGGCACATTCCACCCCATAACTGTCCTATTGAAGGGTGTCTCTGCAACAGTCCCAGTTCCTTCTTGCTAAAAATTTCCTCATTAGATGCTGTTAGACTGGAAGGGGTGAGTGAAGGAGAGCCCTAGCTGTCATTAAAAAGGGAAGGGGAAAAAAAGACGAATCTTATAAATCCCTGTAGTTCATTTCCTCTTAGAAGATCTGTGCTCTGTAATTATATTGCCAAAGAAGCCTTTCTTCTTTTGCGTTCATGTGAAAGCTAAATGGTTTTATTCCCCTTGGCCTTAGTTCAATCAGTACACATGAAATTACAGAGTTTTTCAGTTCCCGTGTAAGCTTGAATTAGAAGTTGGTGGGTGCGGTGCTTCAGATTAGAGCAAACTATTAGCAAGAATAAATTCCTTAAAGGGGCAGCTGCTGGGTTGGGATTATGTTTAATGTAACCCCACCACCAAGGAGGAATTTTGTTTGAGAGAACCCACCCCACCAACAAAGAGTATCAGCAATCCAAAATTCACAACATAAACCAACTATGAATAGAACAAGATACTCTTAGGAGGTAAGTGATCCTAACAAATGGTTAAAAAAATATATAGGTATTTTCATTATAATGAGGAAAACCGTGTAAAAAAAATACTCAAAATAATATGACAAAGTAGTGGGATGGGATTCACACAGTTTGCTCATGGAGTTTCAGTGTCTCCATGCTCTTGATGGAGATACTGAAGCAAATTTTGAGTGCTTCAGATAACTTGCTCTGTAAGAAACGTGCTGTTTTAATGCAACACCAACTGCTTCTAAAAAGGAGAAACCAGAACTTGATGAAGCAAATAGGAAGTGTGTGTTGTCACTTGGCACATATTCGCCTTTTTTGCGAATGTACACTAGATTTTGCAAATGTGGATGGTGTTTTATGACCCATAATCTCAGTTTAATTGCATGAGAGATCAGGAACAAGCAAAATCAATGCTTTGCAGGACATCACTGAGCATCTTTGGCCTCCTGTAGCTTTTTCAATCAATTTTTGTTAAAAGGAAAAAAATACTTTTACTGCAGTACAGGCAACTAAAATACTTTTTTAGAAACTGAAATGGGATTTGGAATGAATATTTTTGTTATGTGATCCTTCTGTAGCAAGTGAAGGGTTAAATGAAAACAGTTTGATTACAGTTCCATGCCAAGTCATGCCCCCTCTTCTAACAAGTCACATATTAACTATCTCAGTGTACCTGCTCACTCCTTAGACAGTTATTTACTTTGTCACTTCAGTGCTGCAGTCTGTTTCCCTGCAGTTACTATTTACATTGAAATTATTCAATTAATTACATAGCTTTTCCTCCATGCACATAAGTTTTACATTCTTTATAGTTTTTCTGACTGTAAGCTTAACAAATCTTGTCCATGTGCCATTCTCCCTTCTTTAATAGTTAATATTTAACTGAATTTCATTAAGGGTGTAAGTGTTGCATCTGTTTTCACATGCAGGATGAATGTTTTAATGTAAATCAGTTTTTAAATCTTCTGAGCACAGAGAACTCTAGCAAACTGCTTGAAAGAAGCAAAATTTGTGCTTATGTTGGGGTACAAAATGGCAGGGAGTAAAGGATGCAATTCACAATTTAAGTTGGACATATTCTTCATGAAGTCCTTTCCACATCATGTCATTACATAGCATCAGCAAGATTTAAAGCCTTTGTTTTAGAAGAAAGGGTCACATCTGTAAGAAATGATGGTCTCTTATTTAAACAGTAGCATTGTTATAAATATTGTCTCCCTGTATTTCTGTTTCATAAGCCAAATACTCAGCATTTCTCTTTTTCTCGTAAGTAGCCACACGATGGGCTGCCAAGGCTGGTTTATCATTTGCCTTGGAAAAGACATTGTGTAATGCTGCAGGATAAAATATTGGCAGACAGAGCTTCAATGTGTCGGGAAGAGAGGTAAGGGGTTTGGAGAGGTTGTGCTAATAGATTGAAGCTTGAATGGGGAGCAATATGTGGAGAGCTCATACATGAACATCAGAGAATTCAGCTGGTCTTAGCAGTCAGGGACAGAGAACAGTTTATTGCAGTGATCCTGTTTCTACAAAAATGAGACTGAGTCACTGATTTAACTTGAACCTTTTCAGTGCTTAGATTTTTAGCCAGAAAATTTCCTTTCAGAGTTTTTTATGCAACATTTATATTTGGATGTAGGTATAACTGTGGATGAAGCTGTCAAAAAGAGTTCTGATATCAAAGTATACCCACTTTTCAGTGCTGGATCTGCAGGGTCCATTATTGCTATAATGAACTTTTCATCATAGCAAATAAAAGAAATCCACACAACCTCTTACTGGGAAGAACAAGGTTTTACTGGAGAACAAATATTTTAGGGCAAGACATGAGTTAATGTAGACTACTCCTAAGGAGCAAGTGCATAAGGAAAACCAGCCAAGAATATTGATAGAAACAGTCACCCAGGGCTGTGTTGTACCACTGCAGACCACAGCACAAATAGGAGATGGAGAGGTCAACGCTTTGGCCATCAACAGGTTTTGGGGGGTACTTTTAAGCAGCTGTTTTCTTGGGAGTAATGGTTGATAATTTGCAGTTGTTAAAGTGTTTTCTGCTCAGTCCAAGTGCCCAGGAATATATGAGGCTCTGCAGAGCACCATAAGAGGCCCGTTCAAAACTGGATCTCTGTTTGCCCCAGCATTAAAACGTATTCCTGGAGCGAGTGTGGTGATGCAGGGAGCTCACATGCTCCATTCCAGGCTCTGTCCCTGACTCAGCTCAGTTGCCTCCAGCTCTCTAGGGAGAGTTGCCTGAGCTCTTAATTCTCTCATTATAAATGTGGAGGTTATTACTTGCTTACTTCCCCATTCCAGCCTCACAGGGGGCTTAGTTAATGAACATCTGTTAATGTGTAGAAATAAATGCTGTAAAAGTGCTGAAGTAGTGGTAGTGCTGCTCAAACAGTGATGGCGTGGCTGCAGCTTGGTGATCTGCAGCTTTTTCTCACAGGATTGTGCTGTAAGATTAAATAACCATTTTAGCAAGGCCCTGCTCCCTGTGCCCCTGGTATTTGTAGGGTGCTCCAGAGAGGAGCTGTGCACCGCCATGTAACCCAGGTATGTGCAATTCATAGCACGCAGCTCTTGGTGAGGGTATTATGTTCCCAGCTCCAGTTCATTATTCTCCCTCCTGAAGAAAAAAAATGATACTGTTCCCTAATTTCAAGCTTAGTGATTTCCTTACCCCGCCCTCGCTGGATGCCTGAATCCCGCTGCGTTTCCTGCAGTGGCGTGGGGAGAGCAAAGCACCACTCGCCCTTTCTCCTGGGCCATTGCAGGCGGCTGCCGGAGCGTGAAGCCCCCGCTCGCAAGAGTTAATCGTTTCCAGCCTTTGGCAATCTTGGCCTGGTCCTAGAAATCCTGCTGGATGCTGGTGGCTGCCAGGAGCCTCCCTCTCTCCCGTCATGTGAGCAGTGTAAACAGGGGCAAGCAGGAGGCTTCACTAGTGGGCCAAAGTTCAGCGGCTGCCTCTCGGCCCCGCGGCAGCGGCGGGGTTACTGCCGATCAGCCCGGCTGTTGCTATAGCAAACCCATTGCATAACGCTTGCATTAAATCCGAGCGCGGAGGAGAGGAAGGCCGAATGAGAAAGGTCGTTGTGTTTGTCCTCGTTTTGTGCGTTGCTGCTGAGTCCCACTGAGCTGCTGCAGGGTTCCCAGTGTAGTTCCTGGCTGTGGAGCCCAGTGTGGGTTTTCACCGGCTGCAGAGAGAGAGAGCAAGGCCTGGCCCAGAGCTCGCTCACGTAATCATGTAATTGGGGCATTCACATGAATGGGGCTGGCAAGACAGTGCCTGCAAGAGGATTATTTGCATGAGTAGAAACTTTGCATGCCAGTAAAATTTGTGGGATCAAGCTCACAGCTAAGATAGGTGTTTAGCTTCTTGAGACAAGCTGACTTAGGAAAGGAAGTGATTTCATGGTAGTAATAAAATTTGCACTCGCCTAGAGAGCTCAGGGCAGCAGAACCTCAGGATTTTACAAAGGGTGGGTACACCATGACTTCAAGAAGTAATGGTCCCGTATCATTACGTATGGAGATGGTTACTTATGGGAGGCTGAGGAGTCAGGAAACCTCAGTACAAGGGAGCTGGAATGTTGTGACATGGGAAGCTGCATTTGGAATCAGGCCATCGTCCTCTTGAAATCTCTGCTGAAGTTGCATCTGCATTTACATAAGTTTTGGCATGAGAAATATGTGTCCATGAAGTGACTGTTCTGTGCTTTCTCTTCCTAGATGATTAATTAAAATGGCTGAGGGATTGATTTGGCTACAAGCCTTCTCCTGAGGTTTCTGACTGCAGTTTATTTGTTACGTGGAATAGACTATGGACTATCTCTTTGGTTGGAGCAATTATGCTCTTGGCTGGCCTGTTTGAGGGTCTGGCCCATGCCAATAATTTGGTGGCAAAGTTCTGTATGACTTAACTGGCCCAGAATCAGAACTGCAGGTTTTGCCTATGCTGTGTGGTGTATTTATCATTCCAAGAGCAAACAAATTTAATACTAAGGTTGCAATGAAGTGGTGCTAAGGTTATTTGGCATATACACGTTGTGGTATTTCAGCCTTTCGCCTCTGAAGGATTTTGCTGACTGCTGTGAGAGACTTTCTGTTCCTTCCCTTGGGTTTGTACCCTTTCCACTGCAGAGTCCTGAGCACGTTACAATGCGTGTTGGGAACTTCATGTGCCAGGACTGTAGTAAAAGACTAGCTAGGAAGTCTTTTTCATCACTGCGTTCCCCTTCCACCTGTCTGCTTGCTGCTCTTCATCCAGCAGAGTGAGACCTCTTGCCCAGCAGTTTGAAACTGGAAGTCTGTCCTTCTTGAACCAGTGGTGCCAGGACTCATGCTGTTTGGACATGGCTTCTTGGTGCCATGTGTGCGCTGTCCCAAGCTCTGCCCTGATGCACTGTTCTTTTATTTCAAAGCATTTAACAAAACAAAAGATATGAGTGAGGGAAGAGTAAAGTCCTGTGGTCTGCTCCTCAGAGTCCTGGTTGTGCTGGTGATTTGTATTTCAGTTTTAAAACAGAAGCTTTGATTGTGGGATTGCTGGGCATTCTGTTCTCACTTTGGGCTGCTTAGACTGTCAGGCCCCAGGTGAATTCCTAGGCACTATGGCAAAACCAATAATAATAATAATGAGGAAGTGAGTGCTGCTATGAGCTATTCTGGGAACTGCCCAACCATGTCACATAGGCATAATTATGTTCATTCCTTATGGTACAGATGGTGCTTTTGGAGAGATGTAGTCTGTGTTCTTCCCCTGTTGTTGTCAGAAATATCAGCGAGACCAGAGACATCCCAAAGTGGTAACTAACATGCCTAAGGAGCTGAAGGTGTTAGCAGAGGCGAGTCCACCTTTTTTGGTTTCAGGTCAGTTTATCCCTGCTCTGGGAGCTGACATAGACAAGAGCAGGTTGTTCTGGGAATGGGGGGCAAAATTCCTAGAAGCCACCAGGGGCTGTAGTCCCTGTGTGGTGTTCAGGCTTTCCACTGAGCATTTTCCTTAAACATCTTGGCGTTAGGAAGGCATTGAAGTGAAGAGCTGCTACATACAGAGCTTTGCCCAGCAGTTATGCTCTAAGATCCCAGCCAGCTGCATGTTTGAAGATGTTTTTCTTATTAGAGGTCTACAGATGAGATTGCCAGGTGATGCTGATAGGTCTGTTATTTGTCCGTCATTTGGGACAAATACCAGAACTGCACTTTGGCAACAGACACTCAGGAAAAGGTTGGTGGATTTTTGTTTTTCTGAACTATGTAGGGATTTTAATGGTCTTATTTTCCTGCATACCTCTCCAACATGGGAGTGGAATTGACTTTGTTTCACACTGCACTATTGTCTGCTGCCCAAACCACATTGCAGAGGGCCAGAGGAGGAACTGCTGACTCATAGTTCAGCATGGCAGCCCCAAATCTCATGAGATTACTAAGTTTGGCCTCTACTGATGTTTTCAGTAAACTCTGTTAATGGCCCCCAACAGATCGCACAGAAGTCCAGCTTCTATAAAATGAAAGAGAGGCTTCTTGCCCAGCACTTGGCAAGTCACTCCTGGCAGTCTGTACTGCTGGAAACTGCTGGTTGTGCTAGAAACAGGCTACATGGTGGCTGGCTGGAAATGTGTCGCTGATGTGGGATCTGTGGGCCCCACTCAGTTGATGGGCACTTACTATATTCAGATCACATAATGCTGTCAGGGACAAAATGGTTGTAACTGGCCTTGGCTTGGAGTGTAGTGTATGTGAAAGCGAATGCAACTCAAACATGAATGAAAGTTGGGAATAAAAAGTAACATAAAAACCAGCACCCAACTTGATGGTGAAAGGTAAGGGGGGGAACTGCTTTTAAAGAATTCATATTAAGGACTTGAACTTAATTGGTTTGTCATTACCAGCCTTACCAGGAATCCAGATATACTCCATGGCACTGTGTGGTTCTTGCACCAACCTGTTGCAGACTTCTGCTTAAATTGAAGTGAAGTTGGAGTGAATGAACCAGAGGCCCCTCCTTCCTCTGGCAACTGCATTCAAAGCTGTGTGTGACAATGAGGTATTCGGTGCTCACTGCCTTGTGTGATTGATCAGTCAGTGATGACGACAACACAGGTTAGGATGTGCTCTTCACACTAGTTTCTGAGCACGTTCCAGCAACCCGGTAATAACATGAGTGTCGCACATGGAGTGTGGCACTTGCACGTGAGACTCTCGGGTCTCATTTCTCCTCCTGCAGGTCATGTTTGCAGTGCACTGTTCACCACATTCAGCATTTTGGAGCTTTATGCAGTCTTTTATATATTTTGGGCCACACCTTCAAGCCAGGACTAAGATGTTGAACTTGATTCAATATTCCATGGGAAGACAGTGCAGGGAGTAAAGCATGGTTTGTGGGGTTCCCAGTACCCAGGATTGCCAAAGCACGTGTTTTAGATTTCAATCTAGGAATCAGAGCACAGGCATAACACTTTTCTTAGAAGGAGCTCAAACTTCTTTACATAGGTGTGAACATATAATTATTTCCCTTTCACAGCTGTGAAGAGCAGAAGATAGGAAAGCTGTGACTAAATCAGCCATCAGTTCAGAATTAGTTGAGCTAAATTTTGTTTGCAGTCTTACACAGAAGCCCTGCTGCCCCTTCAAACTAGTTTTTTTAAGTTACTTTTTAAAACTGGCTTTAGCCACTGCAGTTTCTATGCATTTCTGTTCTTGAAAGGTCCCATCAATTGTTTTTGTTTCAAGACATTGAATATGAACTTGTTCCTATAGCGCTTTGTGCTGTAATTCATCAACAAGGCGCTGAGGCACAGACGTCAAATGAATACCAGATTTCAAATTATGATAAGCAATTGTGTCATCTCGGTGAATAGGCATCAATCTCTGCTGAGAAATCATCAATAATTCATTAAAAATAATAAATGAGTACAGGGACATTTGGATAGGTCTTTGCAAACAACCAGTGCTGTGTTCTGTAATCATTCCTTTGAATTTAAACCCAAAGGATGCTTCTTTCTCAAACAGAAACACATGGTCATGCCCAAGTCAAAAAGTTTGTTCCCTGGAGATCTAATTACCATTTACCTTTGTGGAGTTATGGAGGAACTTGGAATATTCTCTGTCAGAGGTGTGCTGTGTTTTACGTAGCTCAGTGGAGAAGCTGTGCACAGCTTGCCTGGACTTCTGAGCAAGCTGAAGCGAATGCTGTCTTTCCTTGTGCTCTTTCCTTTTACACATGACTTCTGCCTGGTGCAGCCGCATCAGGGACAGCAGCACTTGCCTGGCATCTAAACTTATTTAATTTACCTTTGAAATTTGTATAAAATAAGCCAAATAGAAGTTAAGGATGGGAGAAGAGGATTATGTCCATTCTGCTTTTTTTCTTTCATGAAATATTTAAAGTGTATTATATTCTTAATACATCAGTTATTTTCAGCACTTCCTTTACCCTCTACCTACACCAAACCCTAAGATTCTTATTTCCAGTCTTAAAATACAAATCTCAGAATAACTTGTGTTTCTTTACTATGAGGAGAGGGAGGAAGCTGCTGCTGTAAAAATTTCAGCTTGAGCTTCTTTTATCGTAGGTGGTTTTTCATTGACAGTTAGCATCCTGCTTTGGTCCATTTTTCTCCTAAATTGTAGATTGTTACATTCCAATAAGCACACAGCATCTGTTCTGTGTATAACATGATGTTGCAAGATGCTGATCATTTAAGTGGGTTTTTTCCAATCGTATCAGAGATGTAGATGCAGCCTAACAGCAATATTTCCCTCCTGTCTGTAACTGGCCATCATAGGAAGAGAAATGTATAAATAGTTATTAATGTAAGGATTTAGAGGCTCTGCTTCAAGATCTGGGGCCAGTCTGCCTGGGCTTATCTTGGTGTAATCTCAGAAATAAAAATTCTCTGCTCTGCTTTAGGGAGCATGAAATAATTTCTTTCAGTTACTTTGATGCTGTGATATAAAGGTCACCGGTTGCCTCTAGTCATCACATGGCTTTTTCACTAATTGTGCGCTCACGTCATTTTGTTCTGTGGGATCTTTTGCTTTTTGATCCAGTTTCAGTTGCCCAGATGTTCATTTCATACAGTTAACTTTATACAAAGGGCATCCTTTGTTCCAACAAACACATTGTGGTCATTGTTCTCAGCTGGGAAGCCAGTGCACAGCACTTCACCTGTTTCCTATGTAACCCACCATCAATCTGCCGACCTTCGTGCTGGTTTAATGTAAAATCATTCATTGGGAGAGGAGGGATAAGGAGGAGAAATTATGCAGAAGTGTTTCCTGGTCCCTAGCCTTGGATTGATTAAGGTCATGCTGCAAGATAAAAAGGCAGTAAGAAGTGGGAAAGCTCTTTCATCTTGACCCTTTTGGTGTGTAGCGGAATGGAAAATCACATTAGTACCTTCAAAGTTTTGCTCTGCTGTCTCAGAATATATTAATGGAGACCTAAACATCTTCTAGAAGGAGCCTTATTGCCACTCCACTCCTTTGCCACCTATAAAGGCTTCATGGCAAGGCAGAGAGAGTGCTTGCCAGTCCATGTCAGGGTGACTGTTACACAATGAGAGGCACTGCTCCAGAATCACCCGGGAGCCTAAGGATTGCCCATTTCAACAGGTTTGAGGAGGGACAGATCTCAAGGTTATTCCAACTGCAAGTGTCCCATATAGAACAGCCCCTTTGCTATTTGTTAAGCCACGTGGACATCACGTAGACTGTTTAGTTTAATTTAACCTTTAGAGCAATCATGAGAGCTTAGTTCATGAGCAGAGAAATTCCATAGAAAGCTTTGGAAGATGATTGTATGTATAAATGCGTTTGCTGTTGCTGAAATATCTGGGAAGTAGTGGAAAATTGGGCAGGGATTAAGCAGTATATCATGTAAGAAGGGTGTAACTTGGCAATACATATCTGGGAAGGTTTTTAAATCTCTTTCGTGGCCAAGAGACCTTCCAGATGACAGGAATCCAGCCATCTTGAGCCCAAACGTTCCTAGAAAGATGACCCTACAAAATTGTCCAGGCTGTTGGCAGGGATAGTGTTACTGGCAACATGTGCAGTGTTTTAATGGCCAAGGCTGAGGCAGAAGAGGAGCCACGCTCCACAGCCCGCAGCAGGCAAGAGGAGGAGGCCTGGAGAGGTGCTGGCACCAGGCAGTGATTTTTGACATTTCTTTCATCCAAGCAGCTGTAAGGGTGCTGGGCAAGATCTGCACAAGGTTGAACTTTGGTTTAATGTGCTGATGTGATTTGCTGTGACCCCCTTGTAGCTCTCTGGTGCCTGGGCCAGGATATCCAGGACATCCACCATACTCTTCCTATGCAAACCTGCAAGTATCTGCTCAGCTTGGCAAACAGAAAAGCAAGGAAATGAGAAGGAGGAAACCAAGGGTCCTGTCTGGTTCTCACTACCCACAGTGGATGGATGACTAGAAAGGTACAGGGTGTTGTTTTCAGAAAACAGTATTTCCCATCACTGATCCTGCTGAAATAGATGAGCAGAGACAGACACTATCCCATGCTGCAGCAGCTGCAGCACCATCATTCTCCATTCCTCTCTCTCTTCAGTCTATAAATCCCTTGACATAGCTGTAAATTCCCTGTGTGGTGCCCAGCATGGCTTTCACTGAATATAGCTGGGAAAACAACATTTCTGGAGCCTTATTCCATTAAAATATTTTTTTTTTTTCTTCTTCTATGCATCTCCCTATTTTTCCATGGTCAATAAGGGCTGCATCCAAGCAGCCACCTGCATTCAATATCAGTCACATGGAATGTCTGTAAACATCACTTCCACACTGTAATAGTTTGGGGGAAATAAGGCCAAGTGACCAACCCCCTCTATCCTTCTCACCAGCACCCTCCAGCAGCATGACCTGGGAGGCTTCTGGTGCAGGACTTAGAGCTTGATCCATCCCAGTGACTGACAGCAGCAACAAGTAGCTCTCTGGGGCAGAGGGCAGGTGGGGAACTGTGTCTCCTGGGACAAACTCCAGTCTGCTCCAGGGAATGTGCTAATTTTCACTCCTTTATAGTCCTTTATCTCAACCCTGTGACCTTGAGCTCAGAGGCATTATCAGCCTTGGCCAGAAAGGCAGTGTGGAGTTAACCATTGAAGTGCTGATTGTTTCTGATACGAAGTCCTGAAGGTAAACCCACAATGAATGCAAGCAGCAAGCCAATGGACTTCTCAGCTTTGGTGAGGACTGATTTATTATATTAGGAAAAAGTATTTTGTACTGAATAGATGGTTTTGTGAGGTACAGCAGTTTTCAAAGTCTGCATGCCCCACAAAGTTCCTGTAGACACCTCCTGTAAGAATGTCTCTTGTGTGCATTGCTGTACATGTATATGAACTTGTTTTTCTTAGTCACCTTTTCATCTTTATCTGGATTCAATTGTTGCTACCCAGAGCACAGGCAGAAAGTTCCTGGTCTCATGCTCTCTGTGAGGTCCCTGCTATCATGCTAACACTTAATATTTTGACTTTACAAAGCATTAATCTTGATTAATGTATTGCCAGTTCTGCTACTGACTTATTGGGTGACTTTGGGCATGTCATTTAACCTGTGCATCACTTTTCATGTTCACAGAATGGGCTAAGAGTACTTTAGTGGGGCATCGTGGCTATTCATGAGTTATGTATGTGCTTATGTACACGTGTGTCTTGTTTGGCAAGATCAGCTTCTCTGCCTTTGGTGCCTGACAAATACTATGCAAGAAAAAGAATTCCTTTTCCTTACTGGAGTGAGTTGTCCCTCCAGGAGCAGCAGTAAGTGGGTAGAAGCAGAATTTGTTTGCAGAATATTCCTGCAGAATCAGGTCAGTGTTCATGGAGTTAATTTGCTCGTGCCTTCAGATTGTTTTGTTTCCAGGGATTCTAAACCGTTGCCTCCAGCTGTTCATTTCCATTGACGAGGGTGATCTTTATCTGTCTAAACTAGTTAAAACCTGCTCCACTACCCGGCAGCTTTTTTTGGAGACAGCCCAATAAAGCTGAGTGCAGTGGCTGTGACACCAAAGCCTCCTGGGCATCAGAAATTCCAAGCCCTACTTTTTTTTCTGACTCCCACTGTTGGAGTCCCTCTTGCTTAATGGGACTCTTCACTTCCTCCATTTAACCCTTGTCCAAATAGGGGAATGATATTTGCATTGTAAGTGGCCAGTGAAAAATCCCTTTTAGACTAATGTACTACTTTAATATTATCATATTAAGCCTTGACATAATCTCAAAGGTACCATTTGAATAACTGAAGCACTGTTAGGCTTGCACTTAGGCTCTGCTCAGTGTGCAAGTTGCTTGGGATGGTTTAGTTGATGCACATTTTTAAAACGTGCTCCATTTAAAGCTTGCTGTGATGTGGTGGGACTTGTGACACCTTCGGGGTCAGCAGCGCCTCTTCCTCTTCAAACATGAGATGTGCAAGTTTCTGCCTCGAGCAGATGAGGTGCAGGTTTGTTGCGTTGATGAGATGGCCACCAGATGTACCGAAGAATCTTTCCTATGATGGAATTCAAGCAAAGATGTTGTCTGTACAACAGGGAACTGAAAACAACAACAAAAATTTCTGTTGTTGGTAACACCACTACAGGGACCACAGTAGAATGTGTGCACTAATGTGGAAGTGCCTTCTCTTGCTGCTGGGGTTTCTCATAGCACATTGTTTTGGCCTGTGCTGAACAGGAGCACAAACACTACGGATGAAATGCTGATGGTCAGTTTGTACTTTAGGCTCTTCCTTCTACTACTACTGTTAACAGCAGTGGGAAAATTTGTGGCCAGAAGACCTCTCATGAAGACCCAGGCTGAGCTTTAATGTGGAATGTGCCAAGGAGACGTTTTCCTGTTGCTGCAGATGTTCCCATCCTTGCTGTCTGGGGAATCAGACCCTGCTCTCTGCAGCAAACAGCTGGATCAGTTCAGATCCAAACTCCTGTGTCTGTGTGAAAGGCTGTGTAGTCACTAAACCACTTCTCAGCAATTATCAGACTAGCAGAGGACGGAAAAAGTCTGAGGAAAAGACCAGTTTAACATGTCGTTATAGGTCTTTAGCAGCTGTGTGTTATCCTATTGTTACTAATAACCTTTTTAACTTTGCAAGCAATGTTTTCTTGGCATCATTCAAACATAATGACTGGAGGGTCAAATTCAGCTCTCAGTTATGTAAATATGGGATCATTCTCTTGGCTGTCTGGTGTTATTTTGCATATGGCTCATGGTTCCTGCCCCTAAAAGCCAGGCAGAGTATTCAGTCACAGTATTTCTTTGCATACCCAGTTGGTATGCAAAGCACAAAGTAAACAGATGAAGAACTACTATCAAATCCGTGCAATATAATTATGACTTTATTGTCCTCTGGTTGAGGTGAATAGGTTAGTCCTGTATAAATGAGAGCAGGAATGTGCTTGTTACTTTTCATACGTAATTCCACCAGTAGATGATGATTGGAAACTCAGGAAAATGTGTTTTAAAAGGGGTTTTAAATAAAGAGAAAGAAATTCGATTTGGGTTAACAGAGAAAAAGAATCATTGAACAGAATAGTTGTTGCTTGAAGTAAAGCTGTCAGAAAGTCCACCTTAATGGTGAGAAAGGGAGAACTTGGCAAATCTATGAGGAGGGAGTTGGAACTGCTGTTTCCCTTTCAACCCCCCAAAATACAAGCTTGTAAGACTCTTTACGTAAGGTTCAGTAGTTTTATATGGTAAATAAATTTATCTTTATTTCATTCTCTCTTTTCTAACATGGTCTTTGCAGAGTTCTCAGCAGTGAAGTGACTAACTGCACTTCTTATTTTCAGGGATCTTCCGGATAATCCCACTGTGGAATGGGACACACAGCTCCTTGCTACCTTTGTGCTAAAGCATATAGAAGCCAATAACATCAACCTGGTAATGTGAAACTTTCTACAGCATAGGCAATTTCCACATTACTTTTGAGCTAGTGTTCTAGGCTTTTTCTTTCCCTCTGAAAGCTTTCTTTGAAGTCTTTAAAGTTGGGATTTTGCTTCTGGAGTCTCTGTGAAACAGCCGAGGGTAGGGAGAGAGTGTGTTTACTCATTTTGAAGTATTTGCTTTATGTTTATCCCTTTCTGTAGCTAGATCTTACGAAGCCGCTTTTGGGTTGTAGCATCACCAACCTTCACTGAAGTAAAAGCTTCAAATTGGTTAAAAACTCTGTTGGAACTAAGGTTTGCTGTAGTAGATCTTGAGGTTTGTTAATTGTAGCAGACCCTCTGAATAAGCCCAGCTGGATTTCAGGTCTAAAATGATACTTGAAAACAAGTTTGCATTTTATAGTCTAAGACTTAGTGTGAGTATTAGTACAGCTCTTTTGTCTTGACAAGTAAGACATGGTCATTCTGATCCTCTTCCAAACCTCTTTCAAACAACTGCTACAAGTTCAGAACAAATAGAATTACTCCACTGGACAATTAGGAAAAGGACGATGGTGTAATTTGGGTGGATCTTTTCGCTCTGGAGATCTTTCATTGCTTCCCAGTGAGAAATGAACAGTGGAGGAATTTTGCTTTACTGAGTCCTCAAATGTTTCCTACATTTTAAAGCGACCATTTTGACCCTGTTGCCAGGTTTCATTGATGAAGAGAACCCATCTGGGATTTGGGTTTACATTTAGGCTTAGATTTGAAGTACATTGACAGGCATGTGTTACAGATTAGCAGGGATGTAGGGCAGGATTGAAGAGTATTAAAATGGGGAGATTTCCTAGCACTGGTATAGTTGCAGGGTTTTTTTCCCCACAGAATAGGAATAACGGCCTAAGCATGGCAGAGGTTGTGTTCTGTTCTTCTCTGTTGAACCTCGCTGTGATCAGGCATGTCACTGTCACACACTGATTAGCAGCAAAATCCCCAAACTCTTAAAGCCTTTTAGCAATTCACAAAACAAGAAGCCACATCTCCCACATGAGAACCCCATGAGCACAAAATCGTACCCTGCATCCAAGTTTGTATTGATTCTGAAGCTAATTTTCCATTAAATTCATTGCTGTGCAGTTTTCCTGGACTCCTTTTGTGTGTTTTGGCTCCACGAATAGATAGGTTTTCATCTAATCTGAAAGCTTCTAGCACAAGAGGATTTGTATTGCGTGTTTGCGTTCTCATGGGCACTAGGACCAGTGCACCAGAATCCCGGTAGAAACTCTGAAAATACTAGAATTCCTCTAGATGGTTTGAAAACGTTAGAATGTGGCCTCAGAGACAGTTAAACTCAAGCTGTTGATGCAGGGGGAGACAAGAAACTGCCACTAACAGCATGAGCTGAAAAATGAAGTGTGGGGTTTTCAAAGCAAGGAACATGCACAGTCGCTGCTGTTGTCTCTGCTGTGCTGCGGGGTCAATGTAGCTGCAGTAACCAGGAACACTGCAGAACACTGCAGGAACACTGCAGCAGGACCCACTGCCTTCCCCTCAGCACTTCCCTGATGAGCAATGAGGACACATTACTGTAGCAGAACACAGCAGCAGTGCCAGAAGTGCCTGAAGCAGCTTCTCGGGGATGGTGGTAATGAACTGCTCTGTGAACTTACATTATCTTAAATGTCCCAAGTAATCACAGAGGTCTTAGATGTTTGCTATAGTACCATCCATTTAGGAGCAGACCTAGTTTGCCAACAACAGCAAGGCAAGCACCCGATTACCTTTGTTGAACATTCTGCATTTTAAAACTTCAGAGCTGGCTATCTATTACCTGCTCTTGGAGCACCTCTGCTGTCCTAAGACAGCGGCCTTGCCTTGAGAAGTGCGCTGAGTCTATTCTTCAATAATGTTGAAACTGATAGAATTGGTGTAACATGTTAGAAGAGTCTTGTCAAAACATAAGCTGACAGAGTTTCAAGCACAACAGGCTAACTCAATGGAGCCAACATGATTGGAAGACATGTATTGTTTTAGCTATCCCCATGGGAAAACTTTCCCTATTTCTCCCCGTAGTCATAGTATAGACAATGGTATCTTTTACTTACAGAACATATGTTTCATCTGGCAGTGGGGAAGCAGGCTGCAATTCCAGCATGTCTGAAAGGGAAGATTGCAAGGCAAGGAGTCACACCATGTTGTGCGTAGTTTTGTTCCATTGCATAGTTACTCATTTCCTCAATTGCCCTGGAAGTCCATGAGTAACTCAATCTTTTTGTGAGCTACAGGGACATATTTCATCCAAGCTCTACATTAAATAGTGCAGACACAGAAATTAACAGTTGGTGTACTCAAAGCCAAAACTAATTTATAGACCTTGGAAATTATTTCCTGCCTGCTGGATTTATAAGCAAGAGGCAGTGTTGCTGGGAGAGGCAGCCAGGGCTAGTCTGCCTCCATCCCCATGAGAAAGTATTCGGTGTGTAAGGCTCTAGATTACAAAATCCTATTCTTCAGGATCTTGGGTTTGGTGATAGCAGAGCTTGGATTAGGAGGTGACATTCAGACTGTGTTTGGGGCAGATGCACTGCCAAGACCAGAATTCAGCAATACCATGTTTTTACAAGCTGCTTTCCACTATGGATTGATGAAAGCATCATCCTTACAACTGTTTATGTAAGAGTCCCATTGTCTTGGGTCAGATCAAATCAGCCTGGAAAGCCAGACCTTTCTACAAAAGGCATTCAAGTTGGAGCTTACATTTGAGAGGGTGCGTTCAGCTCTCATGTTTTGGGTCTCGGTCTCCACGCCCCTAAAGTTCAAGAGCATTTGAATGTGTGGTGTTTGTAGAGGATTTAAAATGCTTTTGCAGAACACAAGATATGGGGTGCAGCATATGGAGTTTGCTAGAGAAGGCAACAGAGCTGGGGCAGGCTTTGGCATCCCTTTTCCTCCCTTACTTATGTAGCAGTCTCCTCAGGTGTGTTTTGGGGTACATGAGCAGGAATCTTTCTAAGAGCTGGTGCATGACTTACACACCTGCAGCTCAAACCCAGTGGACACTGAGATATTGACCATGGTTGGATTTTTCCATTTTCATCCAGTTCTCCTTTCTTTTTAATCTTTAGCTTCTCTGATTTAGTAGCAACAAGAGACATCTCCAAACACACAAGAGGCTCAAAGGGCGTTTGCATGAAGTGATGCTCAGAGGAAGGCATCACTTGATGAAAATGGAGTTGCTTGCTATGGCAGTTTATGGATGGCCCTTCTTAAAAAGGAAAGAGACCTTTCTATCCCCAGCAGTCTGCTCACAAGCAGATGTGTGCTCTGTTGGAAGCACAGGGTGACGCCAGGAAGAGCAAGGGAGACCCACAGCTTTGTGTGCTTTTTTTTCTGATGCACATGGTGTGTAGCGGGAGCATGGACTCCAGGCCTCTCAGGAGTTTTCTCTTCTGCTAGTAATTGAGTGATTTCCTCTGTGCTCTCCCTTCTCCGGAAGGGATTTCTGGACCTGTTTGTCTTGGCTGTTGCTCTGGCTTCCACTAGTGAAAGCTCCATTTCCTGAATACCAAGGTCACCAGAAGAAAACCCAGCAACCCCGACAGCAGCGGCTCCCATTTCAGAGCAGGTGTGGGAAGGGAACTCCCTCTTGCCCTAAAGATTTCATTGAGCAATAATTTCCACATCAAGTATATTTACTATCCCAGCCTTTTGCTCCCAGAACTGGCTAAGCCTGTTTTTAACCCAGTTTCAAGATGTTCAGGTTTTCTCATCCTGCCCTGACTGTTTGCTTGATTTCATCATCAGCCTGGTTGGGGTGATGGGTTAAAAGCAAGCGCACCAGCTAGCTGCACCATGCTCCCGTGTGAAAGTATCTTCAGCATGTGAGAAGGAAATTCAGATCTGTTATCAATGAAATGAATCCCTGAAGCCAGAGGAATACATTTACATGTGATTGCTGACTGCTTTAAGCCGTGAGCACCACGGTGATGTTATGGAGTCAACATGGAAGACAGCAGACCTAGAAGCTACATACTGGATAGGTGGGACATCACTGCTGTTTCAGAGCCAGCCAGTGTGTTGAGAGGGATTTCTAAAGGTGAAGATCTAGTGTTTCAAAGGTGGTATATTTGCAGATAAGGTGAATGCCATCATGGCCAGTGTGCAGATACCTCGGGAATTGTACTTCCGAATTTGTATTTATTTGAAGAGACAGACAATTCAGCTGCAAATGTCCTAACAGTAAATTAAACAACAACTCCACGCAATCTCTTTAGGTACTTCAGACGTTAGGTAAGCCCAGCAGCACTAAGAACAGCAGCTCCTATTTCAAAATAGATGTAGAGAAGGAAAACCTCCAGAGGTGTTTCTGACAGATAATTTCCATGTCAAGAATGTTTCCTAACCCAGCCCTGTGCTCCCGCAGTTGGCCTGAGCCAGTTTTGTCAAAACAATGATTAGCTTATTTAGTCTCCTCACTGTAGCCTCTTATCTTGGTCTTCTGGTTTGTCCTCTTGTACCTCCATAGAAGGAAGAATGTGTATTTTGGCTTGCCTGGGGTTTTTAGCTTGGTTTCCTAAGGAAACAAGAATAATGTAATTGTATTTATGTGTGTGCACATCATGTTTCAAAATACTTTAGAGCCCATTGGCTAATTTTAACCGCATTTGACAGCAGGGTAGTAGTCTTAAAAATGTTCTGTTTGTACAGGTACATGAAAAGAAATGACCAGCAGAAGAGACAAACCCTCTCTCTGTCCCCATTTAGTAGAAAAGGTTTAGTGCAAGTCCAGCCCTTGGCAGACTCATGCTATTATTCACCTGCATAGGAATTTATTCTGCCTGCAGTGAGTGGGGTACATTGTCATCTTAGGGAAGTACCATTTTAGGTAGGAATGACTTCAGAGCATGTTTTTTCTTATCTGTAAAATGTGGGGTGCTCTGCTCATTCCCTGAGCTGTGCAGGATTTAATAATGCCTTTCCCAGATGAGCTGCTCCAAAAGCTGATATCCTTAGGGGGACTCAGCACCATGCCAGGCCATGGCTGGCATGCTGTCCCTGCAGAGAGCCTCTCAGGTAATGCAGTTGTACAGCAAAAGCAGGCAAAGCTGAACACGTAGTTTTTCTCCTTATAAAATAGGGGTTGAGCAGAAAATACTTCTTTGTACCTGAACAAAACCAAACTGAGTCCCCCCACTTCCTGCCAGCCATGAATAACCCCCCTGCTTGGTGGTAGCATTATTACAGCTGGTGGACAAAGCAGAGAGTTGAAACTGGATTTGTCCTGGGTGGATGGGTTTATGAGCAGGCTGGGCTGGAGTTGGTGGTTTTGGAAGTATTGCTTATCGCTGTCTTTGTGTTTCCTCTCTCTCTTTACACAATATCCCCTGTGTTTGAGAGGGCCTCTCCTGTTGGAGGGTGGAGTAGCATGTTGCAGGACGGGCAAGGAGGCTTTTGATCTTCGCTTGATCTTTAACCCAGTGCTTCAGGCCCTGCGTATAAAATAGGTTTTGAGAATGGAGCTGTGGTGAGTAAGCAAGGCAGCAGCATTTCCTTCCCTGAAGAGAGAACAAGCTGGCAAGGAAGCAGACATTGATTGAAACGTGGGGAGGTTAGGATTTCTGCCTGGCCATGGAGAAGGGAACTGTGGAGACCTCTGCTGCTTGGCCTCTCCCAGAGCAAAAACCTAACTTTAGACTGTCCAAGGACTGTCACTTTTGCCTTCTGGAAAGCCTACCAGCACACGTACCCTGTCTGCTCTGCACTTTGTGCTGCCAGTTAGTCTTCTATGTTGGAAGTGGGAGCCTTTAAGTACTTGACAATACTGTGCAGAGGGAGCCCTTGGGGCGGATGGTTCACCTCTGACACATCACTGGTACGTCTGAGGGCACGGAGCCAAGGGTATTCTGTGCTTTGGAGGGTGACTTGTTACTGCTGTGTTCACACATTACTTCTGCATTATGAAGTTCCCATTGCTCCCTCCAGAGAAGCAATAAACAATATGATCTTCTCATGCAGTGAAAAGCCCAGCGCAATGGTGCAAAAAGTGCAGTCAGCTGAATCTTTAAAAAGACTGATTCTCATATCAGAGTATTCTATCACTATGTTATTCTGTGAGGAAGCCTCGTTGCAATCAGGACAGTACAACATGATTGTGTTTCTCTTGTTAAAGCAGTTCATGGTACAACAAACGATAGTTTCACCCTGTAATGCTCAGGCATTCTCATATGTTCTCATATCCAGGAGAGAGTGATTCACAGAGCGGGACCTCTTGGGTCAGGAACAAGTTTGCAACAGATCGCTTTGAAAGTAACCTTTTGGCCTGGTAATAAGTACCAAGTGCATCCTGCCAGTGGGAACAGGGTATTTGTCATCTTTCAGTTCTTCAAGCTGTTAGACCGTGTAGTCATCTAGGTCCAGAGAGTCTTGTTTATTTAGTTGTGTTTCTGTAGCATGAGTTCACACACAAGGCCTCATTGTGCAATACAAAAGCAACTCTTTGGATACAATGGGCTGGGACAGTGCTATTTGAGATGTCAAAGTTGGTAACTGCGCAGTTTCCTTCTTCAAAATGGTTATTGTTCTGTGGTTTTATTGCAGGTGGTAACCTTTGATGCGGGAGGAGTGAGTGGTCATGCAAACCACATTTCTCTTTACACTGCTTTAAGGTACAGTGTTCTGCACGCTTCATTGAATGCCTTGCTATAGTGTTACAGAGTGAACACGGTGTTTGGGTGTAAGCAGAAAGCTAATAGCTACAGCTAAAAGCAGTCCGAAGTTCACTGATATAACTGAGTGGCAGGCTAGGGGACGTGATATAACTTGGAGAAACTCTCACAGCTCTGCAAATGACCTACAGCATCCTTTATTATTCCATCTGCTGGTGCTTTGCCAGTCTCCCTTTCCCTGGGCCCTCTTTGCTCTTCCTGTCCTTGATCCCACTAAAATATGCCACAGATCACATTGCGCTTCTGGTTTGAGGAGAGCGTGTGAATAGCTGATGCCTGAGCTGGTGGTAGTTGGATTTTGGAAAGTTCTACGCTGTTGTTCCAGAGGATGTTGCCATCCTATCCAGGTACCTGAATTTACCTCTCTGACCCAAGGACATTGGTCCTTCTCTGGAGTTGTCCCTATTTACTGCTCTTCCTAAATCGGTTCGTTCCTTCACCACTTTATTTGTTACATTCTGAGAACTTCTGTCTCTGTGCTGTGATCTGGAAGGTTGCTAGATAAAAATACCTTGTATTAAGATCACCCATATTTTTCAGACAAGACAGCTACTGTGTTTTATTTGAACCCTGTGCTCACTCAGACCTCATTGTGTTGTAGAGAGATCTCCTCCAGAGCTGCTCCTGCCTTTCCCAGGCATGAGAAGAACTCTTTGCAAGTATATCTTGTATTTTTAGCACCCATTTGTTTTCTGAATCATCTGTGCAATTCCAATAACTCTCTGGCTTTCCTTGCTAACAACATCACAGTGATTTGCCTTTCCTACTTGCCTAGAGAAAGCTGCAGTGCTACAGAACCTGTACTCTGACCTACTGAGCTGCTCCGGGAAGATGCTGAAAGTCTTTGATGCTATCTGATGGCTGGAATTCAGTGTTAGAGGGGATCATGGCTTTTCCCAGCAACTTCTGAAATAGCCTCACAGAAGGCAAAGGGGTGGAGTTCAAGGAAACAGTGTTTGTTTGGGCTAAGCAGGGAGATGCTTTCCGGCACAGTGTTATTTGGGGAGTGAGGAACAGAGGTTGATGACCGATGCTCACCCTGTTGGCACAGAGGGACCAGAGAGCTTCCAGCTGCCTGGACTTCTGCTCAGTCAATTGCTGTATGCTCTGCAAATAGGAATGGAGGGTGTATTGTTAGGTGTCCCTCTAAACCACAAAGAGATACAGGGAAAACAAGCTAGCAGCTGAATTAGGTATGAGAAAGTTAAGGAAAACTCTCAATTTTGATCCCGTCTCTACTGTTTTCTCACTTTGTGGCTGTGCAGAAATCACTTTCCCACCTCATGCTGTAGGTTGCCCATGTGTGCTGTAGGTAAACCTCTTCTCAGAGTATGTTACTAGCAAGTGTTCATTGCCTGCAAGCCCCTTGAGCTCAGACCTTTATATTAGTCCTTAGCCTACAGGAGAACGTTGTCCTGGGCTGATGAAATATGTTGATAGGGACACCAAAGTATAAGCAGGCTCTCATTAACTAAGGGCTGGTTTGTGTCTTGTCTCTATCCCAATCCTGACTCAGCAAAAATAAGCATGGTGGCCCTGTCATCTGCATGTGGCAGGAGTGGTGCTGTGGCCACTGAAAGGTTAAGTTTATTTTTAGTGGTTTGCTTGTCCTCATTATTTTTCAGTTTGTGCTCTGGAGGAAGTAGAGCATGACTGCATCACTCCTGATTTCCAGTGCCCTGATGAGTTCTCACACATTGGCCAGTACAGGCAGTGCTGGGAGCATCTGCTGAGGCTCCCCACATCCCTCCCTGCCAGCAGGGCTTTGCCAAGCAGTGGTTGCTGCCCCTGGGGCCCCAGTGCTACATGGCAAGAAAAAGGCAAATGAACTGTCCCCTCCAGGTATTGTGTGCAATCTATTTATTAACCATCTTTAAACAAGGTCTGCAGGGCTCTGCCTCCGCTGTGGCTGGAAGTGGGAAGGGTGAAGCAGAGGGCTGGTGCAGTGATCCTCAGCTCTTTAGGATGCTCCCAATCGGTGGGAGATAGACTTGTGCCCACTATCTAAGTGATTGCTGTCTGCAAGAGCAGGGGTAGGACAGGCTGTGTGACCCATCCCACAACTCCTTGCTTCAGGAGGTGCAAATTACTGAACAGCTTCAAGGAACAGAACAGTTCAGGCAATGGTCGTAGCTGAGCAGATGCTCAGTATTATCTAAGGGCGTAAGTATTCTTCTAGTGTCTGGAACAGAGGTTATGTTCAAAGGAGCAGGGACCATTCAGAAGAAGTGTGCCCTTCCCCTTGGAGCAACCTTCCTCCTGACAGCTTGCAGGGAGTCCAGCTGCTGCTGTGTGTCTGGGCTTCAGATCTGGGAGGAACTGAGAAATGCCAGGGTCTGAGGTTGGGTTTTTATTTCTGCAAGGGACAAATAAGAAAAAGGCAGGATGGGAGAGGAGCACAAATTGCTGTTTGATTTCAGTCTCCCCTGGGAGTGGGAGTTCTGGCTTCCAGACAGGAAAAAAACTCCAACAACCCAAACCCAAGAAAATCCCATTGTAGAAAAGAAGGGTGAATTGGAAGCAATCTTCTCCAGCTCTGCTTCTTTCCTTGTCACCTTGGATTTGGCAGCATCATTCTCTCTTATCCCCTAAAATAGGAGTTTTCCCTGTGGCCAAGAGAGACTCTATCCTTTACACGTGTCTACAAGTAAGTGTAGGTCTTGAGTAACATCAAGGTCACTTTACTCCCCTCTCAGCACTTGGCCGGTCACAGGGCACTACAGCAATAAGCATGGTAAACACTGCGTGTCAGGAATATTTGAGAACCTCTTTCCTGCACGTTGAAATGACAGTGTTTGCACTGAGATCACATGTAATATCCAGGTGGTTTAGTTCTGCATGAGTCATTGTGCATTTTGATTTTAACCAAGCCCTCTTGCCCAGTAGCCTGACAAATGGGGGGCTGCTGGTTGTGTTTGCTTGCTTGCTTAGGGTGGAGAGGAATGGTCTTTGTGAGGGGGAGGAAGGATTGTACCACTTCTTTTCTTCAGTGAGCTATCAAATCCTCTTCATCCCAGCTAGAACAGAAAAGAATAGTCCTTGTCTACTTAGGGCAGAGCAAACTGAGTGGAAAATAGGAGCTGCTATATTTAACCACTGTGCATTATGTTGTTATAGCAACTGCATCCATAAAACTTATATCAATGATGCCATATAAAAAGCTACATCAAAGAATCATTAGCTGAGCCTGTTCTCCTCAATTCCGTTTGGAAAAACACCTCTCAGTCCTGCAGGATGTTTCTTAACATTCACCAACTCAGTGGTAGGTTGTAAATGAGACTGTGCAGAGCTAATATTTGGGAGCTTAGTGCTTTATCACCCTTGAGCTGATTATGATGCAGCTGGAGTGCCACCGGTGCCTTATTGCACTTACCTGTCACAGCCTGACTACTGAATTACCCCCATAGCCTGACTACATAATGCCATGGGATGTGGCATGGAGCAGAAGGGTTGCACTGAGGCTCCCTGGAAGAGGAGGATTGATTAAATGCCATTTTCAAAGAAGTGTATTGGAACAATGAGCAGTGCATTGTCCAGCCCAATCCCACAGACTCAGTGGGTACAGTTCTCAAAAGCCAGCAGCTGCATTACATCCCAACAAAGCACAGTTCTTGTGTTGAATTTCCAAGGCCAGGTCTTTCAGGATGTGTTGAGGAAGCTGGTTTCGGGGTGATTAGCTTGATGACAGTGAATGGTATCCCACCTACCATTTTTACTTACTGCCTTCTTACAGTGTGGGGCCAGAATGGGACTCTGATCTCTCACTCCAGCAGCTGCAGCCCATGCATTTCAAATGAATGGTATCTCATTTATGTTTCTAAAGCAGGGTGCTGGTTTTATTTCCCTTGCCTTTTCCCAGAAATTATTTCTCTATCTTGGAAAAAGATTTCCCATGTCACTGATGTGTTTGTTCAGGATTGTTTAGTCCCTGCTGAAGTTCCAGGTTCCCTGCGAAGTAGAGAGTTGAAGAAATAAGAGGTTCCAATATCTTATGTTTCAGCCTCTCCTGTCACAGCCCAGCTCACTTCTGGTGCTTTGTTTTACTGATCTTAAATGTCCCAGGGGGAACTGAGGAGTGGTGGCTGTGATTGCACCCAGACTGTCCCTGTGAGGCCAAGACACAACAGTCCTCCTCCGTTTACCCTTTGACACTGTCCCTTCCAGTCACAGGACTGCCCCATGCCTGGCACACATCCCATAGCTGGGTATGTTGTCCTAGATTTTACCTTGTTGCTTCACCCCTGCTCTCTCCTTCCTTAACTTGATGAAGTTCATTCATGGCAGTGCCCTTCCATCATACTGTTGAGAGCCATTAGGATAAAGTTGAGCACAGGGCACCAGCATTGCAGGGATTCCCCCCCAAAGATGTTTTGTTCCCCAGAGAAACAGCCTCAAGGAATGTCCTTCCTCATTAGGCTACTAGTGCAGCAGTGGCACTGCACCTTCTCCCAGGCATTGCAGGGCCCAAAGCAGAGAGCCACAGAGCAGCTCTGTCAACTGGAAGATCTCTGAATCACCATCTTCCTTTGTGACTGGCAGAACCATCTTTAGCCACTGCAATACACGTGAGTACAGAGTGCCTCAATAGTGTTTTACAAACTGCATGTTGCTACATAGTGTAGTTCAGGGTGCATGGAAACGGAGCCAGAAAGTCCGGTTAGGGAGGGAGGAGGCGTTCCAGATAGCAAACATTCAACATCTGGCAAGTATATCCTTCTAATGTCTCTGTGATTCCTGGGAGACTGGCTGTTCTTCCTCCTTCACATCTGTTTCATCAGATTAATTGGGCAGATTAGAGGTTAGGATCCTAATGGAGCCCCAGTGCATCTTTAGGACATCCATTCTTTGCCGTGCTCTTCAGAATTGTGTTTCCCCAGTGCTCTGCAGCAGCCAGTGCAGTCAGTTCAGTGAAGGGTTTTGCCTTTGGCCAGGGGATACTATTTGGAGAGTGGAGTCATTGCTTTCAGTGAACAATTTCTCATCAAACAGAACTTCACCAAAACTATAATCCACCCACCAGGGTGTCAGTCCCGCTCCTCCTCCTCCCTAGAGGAATTCTGTGTTCCTCAAGACCGAGTTTTCAGCTCCGTCTTGACTTGGTCCTTCGTACCATCATGGGGTGGTATCAGTGGTCAGTGCCTCTTAGGAACTAGCCCACTCTGCTGACATCTTCCCTTAAGGATGACTGAGTAAAGATGGAATTTGGGAGCTAGCTCAGTCCTGCCCTTTGCAGGATGAGGATTGTTGGGCCCTTTCGGTTTTTCTCCTGAGCAGATGTAGCCGATGGCTACAGAAAGCAAAATCTTTCAAAGCAGCTGGTCCTTGAGGGAGGAGCTGGTGCTGAGTCCTGGCAGTGCAGAAATGGTAGGTGCCTTCAGACATCTCACAGCCTTTTGAAGCTCTTCGTTGCAGAGAGTCTCGCTTTCCTTCAAACGTGGATCTGAACCTACCACAGGCGTAATAAAGAGTGTGCAGGGAGAGGTGCCCTGTAATCAGCTGGCCTCTGGCACTTGGCGGGTAGGTGGGAACAAGCCACTTGGATCACTTCATGTTTAAAAAGAATTTATAAAAAGTCTTCCCAGAAAAAAAAACAACAACCAAAACCACATGGAAATAGCTCCTGAAAAAGAGCCTGTTTGTGTTTGACTTTGAGATTTGATGCCAAACTCTTTCATTTCACCCAAACCACAGCAAGTCCAATCTATAAAACAACATTCCCAAAATGGCAACAACAGAGAGCTGCAACCTCTCCCCTACTTGGAAGTGTCCCACAGAGATGGCTCCAGCAGGGTGGAGATGGGAGCTGAGGCTTGATTTGGGAGAGCATTAGCCAGTTTTATGAACGTGTGCAGGAGGTAGAGTTACGTGTTTCTTTCTCTCTCTCTCTCTGCAACCACAGTTCATTGCCATCTCTTGCCTGAGCAATACAACAAGCAAGGCTGCAATTCCTCTGGAGCATTTCAGCTGGGTGGAGCCCATTCCCATAGCTCTGTGCTCAGCCTTGCCGAGTGCTGAAGTGTTTGGCTCAGGACAAAAAGCATGAGGAGAGAATCAGTTTCCTCATGTCTGTTCTTCCAGATCAGTGACAGGTCTGCCTGGCAACAGCCTTGAGCACCTTTCAGTAACCAGAATACAGTTTATGTCTCTCTGAACCTCTATACAAGCACAAGCTCCTGAATTTGCTGCTGCATCAAACTTCCTTGCAGAAGATGCTTTCTGCTCCTGCTGAAACATTTCCATATGGATCTCTCCTTGCTTCTGGTTCTAGTGGCCAGGAATGGTTATTATTAGCTCACTCGTGGAGCAGCTCTTTACATCCTCTAATTTGCTGTCAGTGCTTTGAAGGTCCCTCTGTGGCAGAGCAGCACACCCAGAACAGGCACTAGGGCTTGGATAGTTGGCCAAATTTCACAACCACTCACTGCTTTATCTCTCCAAGCTTGTTTTAAAAAGTTCCCACCCTGCTAGCTGTACCAAGTGCTGAATCACTTCTTTGGGTGGCCAGATTCAAGTTGTGGGGGAAGAAACTTCTGGCAGAAGAGCAGAGCAGACATTAATGGAGACACTTAAACTTTCCCCCCCCCGCCTCCACCACCCCTGAAAAATTGCTGGTAATGTTTACAAGGCAGCATTTAACAGTCTTTGACAGAACAGTAGGACTTGAGTAGTGGGGTAGAAGGTGGCCAAGTCAGTATTACAAGGCCATTGTTTCGTAGAAAAGGGTATTGCTTGCAGATCTTTGGCTCTGGAGAAGAAGAGACCATTGGCAGGAGAAGAATCTATTTAAGGCATATGTCTACTGATGGCTGGCTGAGTTCAGCCATGACCTGCATTTCTGGCTTGACTTTTGCTTTGAATTGCTTTGGCTATTCATTACTCCCTGCTTCCTATTTTGTCTACACCTGTGTAGCTAATCCTTTTCCTTGAACTTAACCAATATCCAGAGATAATCCCAGTTTGAAAGTGACTGAGAAACAACAGTTTACGTATAATGTATGTTTTATCCTGGTTGATTTACACATGAACTGTCACATTGCCCTTCGTTAAATACACCACTATGAGATGATAACAATCTCTTTAAATATTACACAGGGTTAAATAACTTTTCTTTTTTTATTTCCTTTCTCCTTTTGGCAAATGTTCCATTGTTTGCATGTTTTTCTCTATGGAAGAGCTGGCCGGGGTGTGGGACAGCTCTGAGTGCCACCTGCTGGACACCGCCTTCCTCCCATCCCCACCATGGGCCAGATCTGGAGGTGATGCAAATGGTGTTGTGAGCTTCAGTGCTCCAAAGCCACGAACCACAGGCTAGAGTAGGAAAAACATGAGAATTAAAAAGGAGTTGAAGCTAATACCTCTAATGCCTTCACCACATCAGGACCATTTCCTTTCGTTTCTTGATGGAAGTACCATCACTGCTCACGTCTCCTGCGCTGGTCCTCTCATTCTCTTTCCAAAAGATGCATTTTTGCTTCAAAGACTTTATAGAATCATAGAATTGCAGAGTGGTTTGTGTTGGAAGTGACCTTAAAGCTCCTCCAGTTCCAACCCCCTGCCACAGGCAGGGCCACCTTCCACTAGAGCAGATTGCTCCAAGCCCCTGTGTCCAACCTGGCCTTGAACACTGCCAGGGATGGGGCAGCCACAGCTTCTCTGGGCACCCTGTGCCAGCGCCTCAGCACCCTCACAGGGAAGAACTTCTGCCTCAGAGCTCATCTCAATCTACCCTCCATCTGTTTAAAACCCTTACCTCTTGTCCTCTCACTACATGCCCTTGTAAAAAGTCCCTCTCCAGGACAAAGTCATGAAAGGATCAAAGTCTTAGTGAGCTAAAAGTCAGAGCAGCTTCTCCAATGTCCCACTGCCAGCAAGGGTTAGAAAGAAAGAAGCTGGTCCCCAAACAGGAGCTGCAGCTGAGGCAATGTCCCTCATCCGCAGACACAAGGCTTTGAAGAGCCTTGCCAAGGTGAATAACCTTTGGCAGCCTCTTGCAGTTTCCCTTAGTGCAACATGAGATGTTTGAGAGTGACTTGGATTTATGGAGCTTGTTTGTGCTGTGTCCCGGTAGCCAGGGTAAGGAAAGTAATGGCGGAATTGTGTGAGGAATGAGGCTTACATTGCCTGACATGTGCATTCAGTGTTAGCTCCTGAGCTTTCCTGTAAGATTAGCCATTGTAAACGTGTGTGTGTTGGTAAGAGAAAAGGGTTGATTTACCATACAGAGCAAACTCAGGATCTGAGTGACCTCACTGAGCGTTTACCCCCATGTATCTTCATTCACAGGTACCTGCATTCAGAGCGGAAGTTGCCTGAAGGTATGTGACATTGCTTCATGCCTGCAGGCTCATGGATGTGTAATCCTTTACGTGCATGTTCTGTCCAGGCTTTCATCTGCCTAACTCACCTCTATTTGCAATGCAAATGAAACCTGCAGCTGAACTCTTGCTTGCCCTTTTATCTGCCTGCAGTTTTGCACCAGCTCAAGCTTCTCTGCAGTCACTTTTCCGTCCTTTGGGGTTGTCCTGTCTCAGCCTTTTGTTGTCTTGCATGCTCATGAGTGCTGTTTCCAGGCCTCTCAGCTCAGTCCCAGAGGTTTTTCATGGGGTTTTTTATGTGTGTGTGTTACAAGGGCCTCAGAAATCATCACCAGCTCAGCCCAGAATGGTTGCATGTCCAAGCTTCCATCAAAATGTGGTCAGTATGGGAAAGGTACATGAAATCTTCATTGGCAGAACAAATTGTGGAGTGGCTTCTTCTGTGTGTAAACCAGTGAGTCTCTCTGAGAAACTGTACAAGTAGGGAAAAGAAAGAAGCAAAGTAGAGAAGCCTCCTGCCTCCCTTTTCTAGCTGCTGTCCCAGAGCAGATCTGCAGCCATTATCTCCAGCAAACAGCCCCTGACTCAGGGGCAAATCTGTGGAACTAGTTTAAGCACAAAGCTGCCAGCTGTTTGGACAGCACAGGAACATGGCTCTGCCAGGCCCACCCAGTCAACCTCCTGCTCCCTCAGCAGTCATCCAGGCTGTGTTTCTTTACTGCTAATTCCCCAATCATTGCAGGATTTGAATGTGTCACAGCAAATCAGTTTTAATGCCCTGCTAGCAGCAAATTGCAGACTGAGATCTGATGGAGAGAGTGTAAGCCAAGGTGGCAGAATGCCCTTTAACTGAGTTCTGACTCCAGCCCTTTCAGTTCCCCCCATCTATGAAAGAGGAGTATTAATGCTAACTTCTTTCCTAGGACCTTTCCTTTGTTCAGCTTTGGGATGCAGGAAAGAGCTCTGTGTGTGCTGTGTGCAGTACAGAGAAAGAACAAGGAACTGCAGTGCTAGATGTCAGGTCTTATCTAGACTGAACCACCCTCGTGCTGTTCATGCAGGTTTGTTAGATACACTGTGGTCCTGAATATGGGCCATGCCTCAGATTAGTTCAGGTTTGAAACAGACCTGTGTATAGACATTCCCATTTCTCTAGCAGCATCAAGAGACTCCTGAAGCTATGTGAAAGCTTTGCTGCTCTGATTACATCACATCTGACATGACCTACAAATGCCAAAGGAACGGGGAGCTCCCATGCTGCTGCTTACACTAAGCCCTTCCAAATATAGTTCCAGTCTCATTGAAATTCCCAGTATTTATAATTCGATCTGGCAGGCACGCAGGGCTGTGCATCCGAGGGGCTTAATGAAACAAGAGTGATGCTGGGATTGAGGCTGCCTGGATAGAGCTGAAAGGCGTGTTCAGGCCATGGAAATGTGCTGCTTTTCTGCTGGGAAGAGGGAACTGTTTGAGGGTGAGCTTGTGTAAGCCCACGTGATCAGGGAATCCACAGAAAATCTCCCTGCAAATGCAAAAGCCAGCTAAGCCTTGCACTGCTTCAGTGATATGCAAACAAGCACCCTAAATATCCTGCTTTGCTTTCTAATGCCAGCATAAACACAACAGGCTTTTTATAATCTGTAATCAAGTTCTCCAGCCCAGGCACAAGCACAGAGGCTTGTTTTAAGAAGCTGGACAGCTGCTGGACGTGCATCCACCCCTGCTACTGGCCCCATCCAGCTACAATGAGTGCTTTTCCAAAAGAATCGGTGTGCTAACGTCTGCCAGGAGCAGGGCAAGCCTTTAGCACCCACAGATCTGCTACTGATCTTCTCATTCTAGGCATGCTTGCTGCACAAGTGATTTGGAAGTAGAAAGCCAAGCCGAACAGGCTGTAGGCTCCATGTTCTTCTATTCTAGGCCTAATCCACTAGCTATATTGATCTTGCCCTTTCTGCCAACCTAGAGAGGTTGTATTACACTGTTAATCCCATCCTGCCCAGGTCACAGTCACAACAGGCTCTGAGAAGCTTCACCTGCTGGTGTCACAGGAGTAGACTCATCAATGGCAGCGCTTCTCTTACCCTGCTTGGCAGGGAGCAGCCTGCTTCTCTGAACCCTTTTCCATCTCTCCCTGGACTGTACATTCCTTCCTTGCTTCATTTCATCTCATGTTCCCATGTGGAGCAGCCTTTCTGTCAGCATGTGGAGATCCTTGTCATGTCACTGACACAGAAGACTCTTACAGTGCCCTTCATTTTGTGAGGCTGGAATGCCATTGCTTTCCCTGATCCGACCGATGGGGACCCAGGAGGTCAGACTGATCAATACTGAAATCACCTGCAGTTGTTTTGAGCCCTTATTGCTGAGCCAGGCTCCATTAACAACCATCCAAGAAAGGAAAGACCCATTGGCCCATGTTTGCTCTAGCCGTGTCCTCCTCAGTAAGCACTGAAAAGCAAACAGATGGACAGTGGGAATGCTGACTACAAGAGGAAGGGATCCATATCTATTCCTCTTCTGTGCCATAGTGTAGCACCATTATAATTCTCTCCGAAACTACCCACCAACAGATTGGGCCCGCTGAGCAGCCCAGGGGATCTCTGCAGAGGAGGGAAAAGTGGTTCCCCTGCTCCTGGCACATCACAAGCTTGCTTCCGAGTTTCCTACTTGGAAACAAGAAACGTCTTTAGTGGGAGTAAAAGAACTGCCTGGGCACTTTGTGTGCAACTGCAACGCTTGTCACTGCAGAGCATTGTCTGCAATAGCAAGATGAAACCTTAGGGCAGCCAAACAGCAACTGCTTGTCTGTCACTTGTCAAGGTGGACCATGAGCGAGGCGGGGGCTCAGGCTCGCAGTCAGGAAGTGGCACAGGCCATGCTGGTGACACAGCTACCAGCATTCCCGCGCGTCCCCCCGGGAGACTCCAGGGAGCTTGGCAGAGCCATCACTCCTTCCAGCTGGCACCGCACAGCTGCTGCTCTGCGGGGACGGGCACCATGACCTTGCAGGGGTTGGATGGCTGACCTGCAATGGGACACGGTACTGACGTGGATAAGACAGGAGGGTCTTCAAGGCAGAGGGGTGCCAAAAGTGATCCCAGCCTGATCCCTGCCTGGGCAAGAGAAGCGGCTGCGGGTCCCTGCTCCCTCCGCTGCTGGTGGACACCGCCATCTCCCGGCAGCTCCTGGCGGGCTGGGCCTGCAGCGAGAATCCGGCAGTTCCAGAAGGGCTTTTCCTCTGGTTCCTGGCACAGCACAGGCTCGTGCCAGCGTTTACCTGGATGGAAGTGCCATTGATGTTTGCTTCTGCCCCTGTCCTGGAGAGTCTTTTCCCTTAGGAGGACACAAGTCCTGCCTACATATTAGGGCCAAGAGGTATCTGAGCACCACCAGTTTGCTTTGTGTTCAGGACATAACAGCTTTAGCAGTGGTAGATGTGGGCACAGGCTTCTCCCACTGAAATGGTCCATGAGGCAGCCTGTGTAGCAAGTCAGCATTGCTCTTTGTCTCTTCTGTGTAATTTCACTGTTTAAGGGCATACTGAAGAAAATCTCATTGCAAATCTATTTGTGTATCTGACCGCCTCTGCCAACTGTGATTTGAGCCTCTTCTGTCGAACTTTAATAGAATATCTGAAGTTAATACAATATCTTGCAGCTTCCAAACCCTATGAAATCCCAAAGCAGCTCCCTTGAGAGCTACAGGCTTTTAATGGGACCTTCAGTAGCTCTGAGCTCATCAGTGAAGACAATTTAGCCATGGTAAAAAAACAGCAATTAACTTTGAGTTCAAAGGACTCTTTAAAAAAGAGAAGAAAATTCCACCAAGTAGAATCTTTATACATGTTACCTTCATCTGCTTCATCACAAATGTTGAGCAGTGAATTCTGGAGCTCTGTTAAAGTGTAACTGTCTGAGTTAATATTTGATTAAGCCATTCCTGAAACTTGTAGAAATTTTTCGTAGCTAAGAATTGGAGTAGAAAGAGGAAATTTCATTTTTTTTGTAGCTGAACCAGAAACTGTGGTTTTAAATTTCCATTACCTGATACAGTGCCAGTACTCAGTCAGCTCTGCTTTTCCCTCGAGTCTAACTACGCAGGAATAATTGAAATTATAAGCAAGTAAAAAACCCAAAACCCAAACCAACCAAACCCTCTGGTATTCAAAGCCAGTGTTGTTTTCTACAGACCACATACACAGCAAGCTCCAGTACAAATGGTCGTAGATGTGCACTGGGCACATACAGATCCTGGTGGAAGCATGAGTAGAAGTTGTTCCCCTCTTGCACAGGAAGGATGCTCATGGCCTGCAGTACAGGGCAGGCTGCAGAGACCTGCTGAGCCTGCAGAGATGGACACCTTACAACAATGCTGTTGTTTTGAAGTATTTATCCTCTTTCTGTGTCCAGGGTGCCGTGTGCTCGTGCTGGAATCAGTCAGTCTCTTCCGGAAGTACATCTCCATCCTGGATGTACCTATTTCCTATCTCCTGCCCAGTGATGCACTCTTCATACTCACAGAGGAGGAGACTGAGCAAGCCAAGGTGAGATGTGTGATACCTGTTTCACACAGTTATCTCACACATTTAGTGCACAGTCCCATATATCGAAATCTGATCAGCTCCTCTTCCGTAGCATAAAAGTATTTGCCCAGCAGACAGTCCTGTTAATCCACAAGTGACAGAACTTTCCTGCTTTTGAGGCTGCTAAAAGATAGAGTTACATATGGAAACTGCTCTGGTAAAGGCGGCGTTATTCCCTTGTGGTTTTTGTTTCTGACATGTGACCTTTCTAAGCTGTGCACTATAAATAGATTGAGTTTCAGCTGGCAGTGTATGATCGGAAGCAGCATGCAAAGTGTTCTCAGATGCACACCTATCAGGTTTCTGCCTTCCCAGCATGGGAACACCCAGGATTGAGATCACATAGGGAGGAGGAGTTATATGTGACAAAGAAACTGTCACAGCACCGACCTGCAGCTGCTAATGTCCTTTCTAGCAGGACCCCTCTGAACACTAGGCAGCATCACACCAGCAATGTAGAGGTGGACACGGCTCTCCCCACTCTTTAACCTCATAAAGCAGACAGCCTTCTACCTCCCACTGCTTCTTCCCTACTCACTGAAAACAGGCTGTCCTGTAAGCTGGCAGTGAATCTCACAGGAGGCCTAGGAAACTGCGCTCGTGTTAGTTGTGGCAGATTCTTGTCATGCTTTCTCAACTGTTTTTCCTTCTAGAGAGCCATGAGGTGCCATCACAGCCAGCTCCTCTGGTTTCGCCACATCTATATGCTCTTCTCACGTTATATGGTGATCAATTCACTGCGCCTTCTGTAAAAGGGACAACTTGAGGAGTAGAAGAATGAGTGAAAAAAAGACTGTGCCAGGGCCAAGACTAAAGCAGACTCACCTGTGATGTGCTCTAGAGGACGGGATTCTCTTTGTGTAACATTCATTCAGACTACAAAAAACAGGCTGTGTGAACTTCCTTCTGAATATCTTGTTGCCTGATACATTGAGATGTACAGGGTTTAACAGCTACTCACTGTCAAAGCTTAAATAGGGTAAGAAATTTGGACTAACCTAATACAGGAGTATGCTGCATTAGAGAAGATAATGGCACAAATTATTATACCCCAAGAGGATACAGCTGTGAGGACTGCTTGGCAACTGTCTCTTGGTGCTTTTGTAAAATCCAGTTATCAGGAGTAACTTTTCAAAGGCCATGCTATCTCTAAAAATAAAACGAGAACCACCAGACCTGTCTTACTCAGACTGAACTTTAAAAAGCCAAAGCTTATGAATAAAACATCAGAAATCACACTAATTTCTCCAGTTGCACTGATCTCTGCTGCTGCTTCCGTACTCATTGGGTTGCAGGCTCCACCTTTGCAGTGTCCCTCATGCAACATGAGCGTTTCTTGCTTCGGAATATGGGGCTCAAGATCAACTCATAAGAGCCTCAACGGACCTAAGAATGAGGTGCAAGAGTAACTGTAACTAGGTCTTTTATAGAACAGAGATGAAAATTACAAGAGATGTTTCAAGAGCTGTTCCACTTATGTAAGAGACAAGTGCAGGAGTTAGAGATCCTCTCCCTTTATGTTAAAGGTAAGTGAACCAGCTTTCAGTGGTCTTGTTTCTTAGCCTACTAGTGATTTGGGTTTACATGGGGTCATTATGGAGCAAAGTCAGCACCAAACATTTCTGTAGGCCTTTGCACTCATTCATGTGGGCTCACACCTGCAGGAAGCATCTCTCCTGATCTATGCAGCTTGTCATTGCATAGTCAAGATCAGAGTCCAAATGGCCAGATCCTGGTCTGCTGCTGTGAGCACATCCTCCTCCTGAGGATAACAAACAGGTTCCTGGTTGTACTGAAGTACGTGCTCATTGTATGACAGTGTTGAACTCTGTTCCCTGGCCGTGAGTCAGTGCCTAAGCATATGCCTACTCAGCCTTAAGACCATGAGTAAGTCCAGCCTTAAGCAAAACAGTACTTAATCACATGAATAACTTCAATGGCCTCTCTCTTGCATACAGCTAGGCTCCTGTGTAATGATTTACTGAACCTGAGCCTGTGCTTTACTGAACTTGAGCTCGCTAAGCTCTTTCAAATCCCCTTTAGATACATGGTCAATTCATTGAAGTCAAGGGAGAAAAATCAGTGTAAGTTAGCATTATGTCCTAAGCAAGAGATAATCTTACATAGGATGTTTTTATAAGGCAGACTTGAAACACAGGAAATATCCATACAAGCAAAGATTAGCTTTTTTTCTTTGTCTTTTTGTACTTTGCTCTGTTTATTATGATTTAACTTCAGCACAGCTAAGGGTAAAGTATCAAAATAGCAGCCCTGGGTACTTTATGGAAAGGAAGTTGTTTGGAAATTGCAAGTCACAACTGAATGGGACAGGCAGCACAGAAAGATTTATTTAAGAAACAGAGAACAGATAGCAATAATGTAGAGATGGATTTTGCCAACCCTCACCCAGGAAAGCCCAGGCTACAGTTCCACAGCAGTGCCCCAACATCAGCTGCTGGAAGAGTGCGTCAGGGTTTTGACATGTCTCTGATGGTCTTGTGTTCCTTCACTGCCTTCTCCCATTCCTTGCCATTGATATCCTCTGTGACAATGGTCTGCACGGTGCCCTCGTCCAGACAATGGGGAGCTATTCCTGAAGAAAGACAGAGTACATAGAAACCCGCATCCACCTCCTGTGTGGGAGATGCCTGCGCTGTTTTGGATGGGGCATCTCAGGGAATGCTAAATGCTCAGTCCAGCTATTGCTGTAAGGCTGAGGAGCCTACATGGGAAGAAGCCCACACAGCAATAGGTGAGACTTACAGAGGAGCTACAGGTTCAGACTGCAGTTCCAGATGTTTAGTACTTTAGGAGCAAACTCTTAAGGCACATGCTGCCCACTGCTGTCATGTTAGCATCCAATGGAGTCTTTACCCAAGGTTTGCTTGGTGGTTACCTTTGGTTACTACAGCTTTCTCTTTCTACCTACCATAACCATCTGGATTAGAACGAGGAGTATAAAAGCTCTGTACACCACAGGTCTTGCAGAATGTGTGCTGAGCACGATGGGTGTTGAAGGTGTATGTTGTCAAATTATCAGCACCCTGAGCAAATGAAAAGCAGTGTAAGTGTTCCAGACAAGCCAGAGGTATTAATTCCTTTCTATGGGTCTGTAGCTAAGAAATGTAAAATCTAAAATACCAACTTTGTGTCTTTATTTGATATGAGTTCTGCATTCATGCTCCTTTTCTAAGGCCCTGTGCTTTGTATATACACGTGTCCCTGACAGTCAAACCTGAGAACTGCAGCAGCTCCAAAGTCAGCTCACTAAGATGCATTAACACACCCACACCAGACAGCATAAAATTCAGCTGTTTCCTCCAATCAGCCATAGACAAACTTAGGGTAGAAAACTGGCTGTCTCTTGCATCTTTGATGATAACCCTGGCTTATACTGCTCATGTTCACAGCCATGCTCTTACTGCATTCTTACTCTACCTTCAGCAGCTTGAAGCGTGATGCTGGGACAATGAAGTGTCTGTTCTGTTTCTTTGTGCAAATGCTGCAACTGTAAAAGAAAAAGGAGACCTTTCTAGAAGCAGTGAACAAGTTGTGGACAGCAATCAGACCTATCACGGACCTCTGGACAATAGAAATTCCACTGACAGCTTAAATGGCTCCTGGAAGCATCACAGAGGTAAGCAGCAACAGTGGACTTGTGGTATCAGTAGTGTTTGGTTAAGCGCAGCCACTTAGACTGACCCTACCTGGGTACACCAACAAGGTGTTCCCTTACACCAAACATCAGATGCCATTTTTTCTTCACATACACAATCTCAACAGCCATAACAAGGCTCTAGGCCTTGTCTCTAGGCCTGAGAAACCCATTTAATCTTTCAGACCAGACTTGACCGGTATTGCAAACATGAATTACCTTGCAAACAAGAAAGAAATGGTCAGAAGTTTATCTATGTGCTAGAAGCAAACTACCTGCAGGCAAAGGGGGATCACTACTGAAATTAGACCGTGTTGTAGTTTGAGGCACATGTGGTCAGAGATGTCATGTTAAAACAGGATTGATGTGCTCTGAGCACACTCCACTCAGAGGAAACATAAAGCAGGTAGCTGAGTACCTGTATTTGTAGATCTCTCTGAGCAGTGAGCAGGGCTGTGAGACCAGAACTGCCCAAAGAAGTAGCACCTGAAATCACCGGTACCGATCCCATATTGGATCAGGACGTAATCAGGGGTATACCCTATAGGAACAGCTCAGAGCAGTTGTCATCTTTTAGCTGTAAGGTGTTGACTGGAAAAGCATACAAGCTTATATTCATCCATGAGAATATGGAGCACATAAAACACTCACTTGCAGTTGAAAATATGCAGATCTGCTGAAGCCCAGACCTCGAAGCGGACAGCCCCGCAGTGACAGCCTCCAGTGTGCTTGACCAAGCCTCGGTATTCACTGGAGAGGGAAACAACAGAGAGGTTTTCTCGATGTAATTTTTGTGGGGTTTGGCCAAGAAAACAGTAAGGTTTATGCTATGTGATTCAGTTCAGCTTTGAGCAATTGCAGAACACTAGAAAACGTATCTACTCAGATGTGTTTTAATAAAACGTGCCAGAGTGACGAGGACAATGACTTCTGTCCTCTGTGGCAATGGCTCTTCTAGTTTAATTAAAATAGTGCAAAGGAAAGAAGAGCACTAGTTGAAGGAAAATGCAGTCCACATGCGATACAAGACGTGTGCTGTCCTGCCAGAGAGCAGGGCAAAATGCTGACCCAGAGTCCATGCCAAGCTACCACAAGGAACTGAACCTTCCCACAATTATCCCACAAGTGCTCCAGCACTACTAAAATTCCTCCATTTAAAGCTGGGGAAAACAGAGGTAAGTAGATTCTATGTAGTATTCGAAATGTATTTGATTTGGTATTGTAATTGCAGAGGAACTTCATGGTCCAAGGAAGTTCTAAGCTTGTACTTCTCTCTCTCCCCCAGGACGCCTCCCACGGCCCTTGGGCAGCACCGCTGGGCCAGCTCCAGCGCAAAATGCGAAGGAAAAACCTTTTCCTTTCGGATTTTCGCTCCCCGGGCCCGTTACTAATTACAGCCCAGAGGCGCTGGATTGTGCTCTGGAAGAAGCGAGCACAGAAAGGGGTGGAGATTTAGCAGCTGAGCCTCAACATCCTGCGCGGTGCCCCCAAGGGCATTTTTGATGGGAGAGCCCAAAACCACAGGAAGCTTTAGCAGAAAAAGCCGCTTTCTCCGCGGTGCCTGCGCCCCCCCGCCCCTCACACATCCTTCCCCCCCCGCAGCTCTTCAGACGCCGTGTTTAGTGCTGTGCTGCCGAGAGGTCGGTGATGTGACGGGGAAGAGCCGCGGGGCAGTGACCGCCGTCCGGCCCGTACTCACAAGGCGTCCAGCAGCAGCCGCGCCGCTTCCTCGCAGCTCAGCCGGTGCCTCTCCTGGAAGGCGGCCCAGCGCCCGCGCTGCGCCCCGAGATCGAAGTCTCCGGGCGCTGGGGACTGTTCCTGCGCCCCCGGACTGGCCGGGGCGCCGGCCGCCGCCTTCTTTCGGCCGCGGCGGGCCGAGCCCGCGGGGGGGCTGGCGGTGGCGCTGCCCCGCCGGGACCGCCGAGCGCTGCCCGCCCTGAGCCGCCCCATGCGCCGCAGAGACGGGGCGCGCCGCGCCCGCCAGGGGGCGCTGCAACGCCGCGCAGCGCGACCGGGGGCGGGGCCGGGGAGAGGGGCTTTGGCGAGGGGGAACGGCTTTAACCTGGCGGGAGAGACCGAGATGAGCTCTGAGGCAGAAGCTCTTCCCTGTGAGGGTGCTGAGGCGCCGGCACAGGGTGCCCAGAGAAGCTGTGGCTGCCCCATCCCTGGCAGTGTTCAAGGCCAGGTTGGACACAGGGGCTTGGAGCAACCTGCTCTAGTGGAAGGTGTCCCTGCCCGTGGCAGGGGGTTGGAACCGGATGAGCTTTAAGGTCCCTTCCAGTCCAAACCACTCTGTGATTCTGTGATTGGAAGCACACTATTCTACATCCCTTCTACATACCCACCCTCGATTAGGAGTAAGACTGCTGGTGAACAGTACTGCGGTGCATCAGGATTTGCCTTTGGAAGTGTGGTTAGTCCTTCCTGAAACTGGAAATCATTATTGCAGCTTTGCAGAGAAACAGATTCTAACATGATTCCCACTAGACAACCTTTCACAAGTTCTGTCATCAAAGTCTTAAAAAGGAAAACAATCAAGATCATAGAATCTTAGAATTGTTTGGGTTATATAGTACATGCCATTAAAAAACCCCGAACAACCAACCAAACAAAAAGCCACCCCACGTCCACCAAAAAACAGCTTAGGAAGATATGAAAGCTCTCCTCTAGTGGTTAATATCTTAGAAAAGGATATTCTTGAACATCTAGAAACATTGCTGTTTCTCAAGTAAAACTATTCCATGCAGGGGGAAAACACAAAACTTGTAGTGTCCAAGTCACATTTGGTTGGGGAAAAAAACCCAGTCGCTCCAAGGATGAGGCTTTGTGCCCAGCACTGGGAATTTCAATAGAACTTAATGTCTTGCTCTTCTCAGGAAGGAGAACAGGGAAAGCTGTAAACATGTGAGCTGTGACAGCTGGTTGTGGGGTGAACGAGGCACCGAAGGGTCATGTCTCAGCCAGGAATACAGCAAAGCAACTGGACAGCGATGAATGAAGCAGCATCAGGTGTGGATAACAGCTTTAAAAACATGCGACTGCAGTGTGTAGGCTGCATCCTGAGATGGCACATGCCAGGACTCACATAACAACCCTGTGGCTCAGCACCTCTCTCCTCTGATGATAGGAAAGGTGCTGAGTTACAATTTCCTGTTATTCCTCATGTGAACCTCTGTTCTGGTTACTCATCCTAATGGAGCCATTTTAATACACTGTATGTGACAAATTCTGGCCCACGCCAGCGTGTTCATCTATAGCTCCTGAGCTAAGCCACTCCTAGACCTTTAGTCACCCTAAAGTTCATGTTAGTCACCTTATATTTTGGGAAGAAAAGTCACTGAGGTGAAACTGGAGACCATGAGCTGAAACTGAGCCTGTGCAGTTTGCATCATGGAGTCATTTGCTGTCAGTGCAGGGTTTGGCAGTTGCAGGTTTGAGCCTACATGGTCAGTTCTTTTCTAAAAACAGTAAACTGCACTGAACTGAAAGGCAGAATGTATTTTAGGAGTTCATTAGCAATCAGCTCACACAAATTACCTCCTCTTTGCGAGACAGGAGACACTGGCACTTGTATGCTCTCATAACACAGTTCCAGTGGCAAAACTAATGTGCAGGCCCTGATGTTGCAGCCGTTTGCGTAGCTGCAAATCTATCCCTCTGTGCTCCCATGCAATTAGTTCAGCATATTTTAAATGTAGAAAGCATTTTGAGGAGCTGAATTCTGTTTCTCCTGTGACATTTCAGGATAAAGAACTGGGAGACAAAAATGGAAGAACAAACCACAGCTTTGTTTCAGAAGGCTGCTGTAAAGAAATTCTTTCTCCTTTTTTATTTGTTTCACATTTTATTACAGAGGACTCTTAGAGCTCAAAACTGGGTCTCACATAAATAACCAGTTCAAGACCTTTATAGGGGATCTCTGGCTGATGACAAATTTCATTGGCATTTGGATTTACAAGCCCTACATTTCAGTGGTTGCATATGGTATTGTCGGTGTACCTGGGCAGCCAGTGTTACCCAGTGCCTGAAGAGTCACCAGCTTTCCTGGTACATTACCTCCAAATCTGATGCAATGTTTGCCAAACTTCAGTAGAAGGCAATAGCTTGATGAAGAATGCTTGTGTTAAGCTTCTGAGAGAAAGTGGAGAAGGAAGCTTTCAGAAAGATGAGGAAAAGTCCAGTAAATCGGTTTGTTTTCTTTAGGTATCTTGTGATACTCAGAGTTCAACAGCTGACGTGGTTTAATGTTAAAGTACAAAGGTGTTTTTCTGTGCCAGCCCAGCCCTGCTTGTATAACAATGACTCAGCTCTGCAGAGCTGGCTTGCAGCCCACATTGAGATTCTGTCTGCAAGGGCATTTTCGTTGCAAAGGCAACACTGAAAGCAGCTACATGTTTGTGGGTTAAAGAGAACTAGTAACTATGGATGCTTTTCATCTAGTAAGCGTGGAACTAGAAATTGTGTATAGCTCACACCACACTTTAGAGAACTGAAGTAGTTAAAACTACATAGTTTGTGCAAGGGAGAAAAATGCCAGTGCTTGGATTTTAGTTTTCCTGTTGAGGAGGAAAAATTCTGCACATTCCCCTCCCCATCAAGGGATCTAGGCTGGATCTGAAAACAGAATACAGGGTTATCACCTCTGGGCTTCTGGATGCAGGCTGTTCAGACTGGCCTTGACAGTATTGGTTTTTATTCACTATCATAGAGGTTCTATTGAAACACACTGATAATGATTAACAGTGGGTTAAGACTTATTTCTGTCTTTCTGTTGGTTTTTTTTTTCAAGGTGCTTCTTTGCTATCCTGCTGAAAATCCTCACCCCAGAAACCACTTGCTCAATGGGCTCAGATGCAGCAGAGGGAACGTGAACAAAGAGAGCTCCTTCACTGCAGTGCAGCTTGGATCAGATCCAAAAGACTCGCAGGCAGGAGGCAGACTGGAAAAAAAAGATGCAGACAAGTAATTTTTAGAATAGACCTAGTTATTGATTGTTGCTTTCACTGGCGTAACATGCAGACACAAACCTGGGATGGCATCTTCATAAAATGCCCTTTAGAAGTCTCCTTATATCAGCAGCATAGAGAATTGCCACATGTTCCTTGGGGTCAGTTAAACCTACAGAGAAAGACGTGCCCAAGCCTATTTATTGGGGCAGCGCAGATCTTAAAGCTGTATCCCATGTGTCCTGCAAAGTCAAAATAGCCTTTAAACAAACAAGGTAACAGAGGAGTATTGCTGATTCTCCCCTTTTTACTACAAATCTGGATATGTTTGTTTTTCTTAAGCTTTCAGCTCCTGAAGTTGGTAGCTTATTAAAAACTTTGTTTATTTAAGGTATTTTTAGCATAAGGCTTAAAAACCAAACCTCGGAGAGTTGTCTTTTTTTGGTAATCTCATAATATTATACTCAATCTCACAGTACTTTGGCTTGTGACTCACTATTTTTGTAGCCCTTGAGCTTGGCAGTACAAGGACAAGCAGTAACATGCCACAGTTCTGTTTGTCTTGCAGCTGGAACTTCAGCAAAGATCAGGCTTTATTGCTGTGATACAGGTTCGGGAAGAAAATATTTATCTCCACAACTGTAAATAGATAAATATAATTATCTGGTGTCATACACAGTGAGAGAGGCCTGAGGTAGGTAAGAGTACTATTATAAGAATATACATTGTGGGGTTTTTTCCCTGTGGCAAGTAGCCCTATTTATATCTGAACAAAGGAACAGTACTGAGCTGGCTGCACATACTCAGGTTGCCTGACCAGCCGGCTGTCCCTACTTAAACCCTTGTAACTAAAGATAAACAGATTGCTTCATTTGACATTGCTCACTTAGAAATGATATGTTGTTGCTAAGACATTAGTGTACATAAAACGCAGACACAGCTTGCATTCTAGAATGTTACAGATTCGTTGGAAACATTTCTTCGACCCCCAGATGCTTCTCTTCTGAAAGTAGGTTGCTTTGTACTACTGCCCAATGACCTACTTTTGAAACCGCTTGGAAAGAAATACGTGTTCCCAACTGCAGGCCCCTGGCAAAGGCTGGCACCACCTGTGCAGTCAGGCCAGTCACAAGATAATTTCTGTTTTATTGAGCTTTGCATTTATTTATATACAGTTCACAGTCAGCTGCTCGATGATTTTTATTCACCGAGAGCTACATAGTGGTGTGTATGTTAAATACATAGACTTTGTATTTATGTTGTATAACCACAACATAAACAGATCTCCTGTGTCTGTATCAAATTCAGGTAATAAAATATTTTCTGAAGAAATTCTGAGGTAAAGCTGAAATTCAGTAAAACGAAGTCACCAGGCCATCACCTCCAGCTTGGGAGATTGTTCTGTACACATGATGTGTGAAAATAAGGCAGAATCTGGCCCACAATGTAGAAACAGTACATTCTGTCTTAAGAAGCTATATGTATTCAGCCCACCTCCTACCCAGAAACAAAAGAGGTGGGCTCCATACAGGCATGGCTGTATGTAGTAGCATAGATGGATACTGAAAATTAATAATTAGGAGAATTAAACAAATCCAATCAGTAGAGACTGCAAAATGGTGGCCTGTGAGGAGTATGTTGCCTGCAGGCTATGGAGATTAGTTTAATTCTGCTAGGCCCAGGAGCTGCGTGCACAAAGCCTGACTCTTTATCTCTTTTGACAGAGGGATAACTGAGGAAAATAATGAGGCTTTTTGCATGGAATTGATGAATTTAAACCATAATTGTCTAAAAGTATGAGCCTACATTCGATGTCAGCATGTTGCTGCCTGCGCTTGCTTTGGATAACATCATTTCCCTGAAGAATGAATTTTTCAGGAGCCATTATTAAGAAGGTATTTAAACAGCTACCGGTGGCAGACCCATCTGGTGGGAGTTTATTCTGATCTATTGATTTGAATACTTACACAGAAACAGAACAACCATTGTGAAAGCAGATTGGTCATAGGATTTAGCCATACTTGGAAAAAATACAAGGGAGAGCTCCTGTGTTTTCTGGTTTACACAGAAAGGGAAAAAAAAGACGGAAATTTCTCCTTCTCCATCTAGAGGGACATTAAAAAGCAAAGACCTGCATGCTAAAATCCTTAGTACAAGTCTGATGTGCTCAAACACAGGCCAGACTTTTAGCCTGTTAATTTCCAGGTTAACACATACAAGATGTGGCCTTTCACGTTTGTTAGTTACTCTTGCCCTCCTCTCAGGACTCCATGATCCTGTTTGGCTTGGGAACATGGTTCCTGGAGCAGTGCCTGGGATATACAGCATACACAGGTCAGCCTTGGAACAAACCTTTAGTCACCCTGGCACTGTGCAAACAAAACCAAGCTATTGGAAACACTGAGCAAAAACAGCAGCATAAAGGAAACAAATATGCTATTGCCTAAATCTGATACTGCCTTTTGTCCTAAATTTATGTCACTGGATAATATTCCCAAGGTTGGTTATTGCCATGGAGCTGTCTCTGAACTTTGCAGTTGTCATTTTCCTCTCTTCCTGTGAATACATTGTGAATAATTATTGTTGGGGTGATTTATTTCCTTTTTACTGTAAACCAGGAGCTACTAGCAGACACAAGCCCTGTTAGGAGAGAGGAAAACAAAAGGGGTTTGTTGTTGCTGTTAAGGTTTTTTTAGTGGATTTGGTTGTCTTTTAGGTTTTTTTAAGGGAGAAGCAGAGTAGCTGTGCACTGAGTATTGCCATTCACACATGTGCTTATGCTTTGTGAGTGGAGGATTTAAGCAAGTTCATCTGGCTTCACTGATGGAGCTAGCAGCAGGTAAAACACTGCCACATAAAAGCCTTTCTGGATTTTGTATACTCCAGATAATATACGATGTAAAATGGGTTAAGAGCCAGCCTGAAAGGTATAATGAAGCTTAATTAACACAAAGCACATTTCCACATCAGTTCTCAGAAGGAAGTTGCTCCATAACCTGATCAAAGCTTCCTGTTCTGAAGTAAACAGCGATTTGCATTTCAAATGTCAGCATTTCATCACGGGGGTTGTTTTGCAACCTCCCATTAACGAATTAAGCTGTCAGCTGCCTGAAACTGGTTCAAAGGGCTGCTCAGGAAACTGGCCGCATGATGGGGCACCGAGCGTGACGCACAGGGAGCTACCAACGCTCACGAATGTCTAAATAACTTTTTTCCAGCTTTATTAACTCAATCTTGCGCTTCCCGGCTTTTCCTCACATCCACACATGCCAAGACTAGGCCTACAGACTATTCCAGGCTCTGCCATAAATGCTTCTCGCCACCCCGGGCAGGGAAGGGAGTTTGTCAGAGGTGCTTGTATTAATGTGGATCAACAAAAAGCGGGCACCGAGGGCAGCCCCTCTTTCCTCGGGATACTTTTCCCGCATCCCGGGCCAGGCTCTTGCCTGAGCACCGCTTGGGGCTGACACGGGGATCGAACACGCGAGCCAGCGCAGCCCCCTCCCCGCCGAACTCTGCCTCCGCAAGGCGGCTCCCCCCTAGCAACAGCGCTGACCTCACCGCGCACCAATCAGCTCTGGGCAGCACCCGAATCTTCCAGAGCTTTCCTTACCCGCGCCCCTCTCCATCAGCCAATCAACACCCGCTCTTCCTACTGCTGCGCCAATCCGTGGCGAGCGTGCCGCTCTGTCCACCGTTGCTGTCCGCAACTCCAGATCCATCCGCGCCCTCAAATATCGGGATTTTTAAGGATCTGAGACCCCACACTGAGATTCCAGGACCCCTTTTCCCTCCGGAATAGGGAGTGGAGAGGAGAAAGGTGAGTATTTTTCACAACAGTGCTATTTTACTTGGGACTACTTTGGGAGGCGGATGGATACATCAGCGGAGGTGGGCGGGGTCTATGCGGCAGGAACCCCATAAGTAGCGGTGGGTCGCGTCATCCGGCAGAGCACAGCTGCGGCAGAGCAAGGGGTGGTGTTGCTGGAGAGCGACGCGCGGGGCCTAAGACGTGAGTGGGGCGGCGGCAAGGGGGAAACTGGGATGGGTTTTACAAGCTGGGGTGGCGGCTTGTCGGGCAGGGGTTTTTGCTGAGCAAGGGGGGGGATGGTGCAGACTCTCACTTTACCGTGAACCACTGTAAGCACTAGATGCGGGGGGGAACAGTAAAATTCCTCCTTGGGGAAGGAGGTGGCGTTACGGGAAGATGGTGGAGGCTGTGCCCGTCCGTCCCGGAAGCGCGTTGCTGAGTCACCGCCGCGGGGGGGGGAGAGGGGGGCAGCGCGGGGCTGCTGGCGCAGATCCTGCAGCGGCCGTGCGGGAGGTGCGGGGCAAGGGGGGGGCCGAGAGCCGGCTGGTGAGGGGGGATGGAAAGGGTCTGGCGTAGGAGTGTAGCGTGCCGAGCCTTGGAAGGGGGTTTATGTCGTTAAGAGTTGGGGAATGGTTGTAGAAATAAAACGAAAAAAAAACCCAAAACAACCAAAACCACCAAAAAAATCCTAACTGGTTTTGTGCAGTGTGAAACAGCAATAAACCGTTTAATTGGAAATAACTGAGGACTCTATTTCGATAGCTAAAGCTGAAACTTGTGTATGTTTTGCAGTTCAACATGCAGATCTTTGTCAAGACCCTGACTGGCAAGACCATCACACTTGAGGTTGAGCCCAGTGACACCATTGAAAATGTGAAGGCCAAGATCCAGGACAAAGAAGGCATTCCCCCTGACCAACAGAGGCTGATCTTTGCTGGCAAGCAGCTGGAAGACGGACGCACCCTGTCCGACTATAACATCCAAAAGGAATCCACCCTCCATCTTGTGCTGCGTCTCAGAGGTGGCATGCAGATCTTCGTGAAAACCCTGACTGGCAAGACCATCACCCTTGAGGTTGAGCCCAGTGACACCATTGAGAATGTGAAGGCGAAGATCCAGGACAAAGAAGGCATTCCCCCTGACCAGCAGAGGCTGATCTTTGCTGGCAAGCAGCTGGAGGATGGTCGTACCCTGTCCGACTACAACATCCAGAAGGAATCCACTCTCCATCTTGTGCTGCGTCTCAGAGGTGGCATGCAGATCTTTGTCAAGACCCTGACTGGCAAGACCATTACTCTTGAGGTTGAGCCCAGTGACACAATTGAGAACGTGAAGGCCAAGATCCAGGACAAAGAAGGCATTCCCCCTGACCAGCAGAGGCTGATCTTTGCTGGCAAGCAGCTTGAAGATGGTCGTACCCTGTCCGACTACAACATTCAGAAGGAATCCACCCTCCATCTTGTGCTGCGCCTGAGGGGTGGAATGCAGATCTTCGTGAAAACCCTGACTGGCAAGACCATCACCCTTGAGGTTGAGCCCAGTGACACCATTGAAAATGTGAAGGCAAAAATCCAGGACAAAGAAGGCATTCCCCCTGACCAGCAGAGGCTGATCTTTGCTGGTAAACAGCTTGAAGATGGTCGCACCCTGTCCGACTACAACATCCAGAAGGAATCCACCCTCCATCTTGTGCTGCGCTTGAGAGGTGGCATGCAGATCTTTGTGAAGACCCTGACTGGCAAGACCATTACTCTTGAGGTTGAGCCCAGTGACACCATTGAGAACGTGAAGGCCAAGATCCAGGACAAAGAAGGCATTCCCCCTGACCAGCAGAGGCTGATCTTCGCTGGCAAGCAGCTGGAGGATGGTCGCACCCTGTCCGACTACAACATCCAGAAGGAATCCACCCTCCATCTTGTGCTGCGCCTGAGGGGTGGCTGTTAAGTTCCTGTGCGCCTTGCTTAACAACGGGATTGCCAATAGCACTTGTGTTTGCACTGTAGTTCTGTGATGTCTTAAGTTAAATGCAGGGTTAAAGCAAGCTAAAATAACTGCTGAACAACTGAAATGCTAATAAAGTTTTCTGTTGCACATTACAACTTGTAGTCTGTCTCAGTTCAAGCTAGTAAAACTGGTGTATTTAAGTGACGTGCTTACCCTGGCTTTCTTCCATGGCAGTTGAAGCCTCTTTGCATGCTTAATGAGGCCCATGTGGATGAAACAGATCTGCATTAAAGTCTTAATTCAAGCACTAATAAAATGTTGTTGCTTCTTACTGTAGTTTATTTCCAGGAAGGGTAATCTGTTAAAAGACTTGGAAAGCCACACACCAAATACAGGGGTGAGCTTATCAGTACAGTGGGGTGGGCTTTGCTGCAACTTGTGGGCTTGCAGTGTGTTTAAGTTGACTTTGCTGGTGAGTGTGAACGGTTGCACTGCCTGACACTGCCATGGAGGGACTCAGGCTTCAGTATGCTTGGGGAGGTGGGCTGTAAATGAGCAAATACAAGCAGTTTTGTATTTTTAAGTGGAAAAACTAATGTGTATTGCATTGGCAGCTTCTTCAAGGTGCAGAATGGGGTGTGGGGGGGTATTCTGGTCTGTGTGGAATTGGTGATCTGGGAAGTACTAACTGCAGTCAGAGTGACTGGTGGGGCAGGAGTGGGCAAGTGGGAGGGTGTCTTCATGCATTGGCTCTAGAGAAGTGCCTGAAATGAAAGACAATACATGACTGAGCAGGGTAGCAGTTTCCTGGTTTGGGTTTTAAGTACAAGTTTTCTACACAGCCTTGTAATGCCAAAAGCTGGGAAATTATCACTGAAGTCTGGGTTCTCTTTATTTTGTTTTAGTGGGATGGGGTTAAATGGTTTAGTTCAACTTGAGTAGTGGTGGGTCTGATCATCCATGTGCCCATTCACTTGAGCGTAACCAGGTTGTACCCATGGTGGCTGCTTGTCTTCATCTATTGCATTTTGACAGCTGCTTACCTTGCAGTGGGAATCCCGGCATCCATATGCTGTGTGCACAGCATTTCTGTGCTGGTGCACTTTGCTCTTACTGATAACCCTGTATTATGCATTATCTTGGTGGGGTTGGGATTTTGGTTGGGGTTTTTTTGTCCATTGTAGTGTTGCTGTTAAAGTTTGTTCCTCCTAAATGTCAGCTTTCAGTGTAGCATCACAGTGTCTGTGGTAAGTAAGGCACTCATTAGCAGTGTGTTCTGGGCATGGATTCAACCCAGGCTAAAAAGTTACACTACTCATTTCCAGAAGGCTGCACATTGTAACTAAAGCTCATTGTGGTTTAATGGTTATATTGTTTTTCTCAGCAGCAGGGCTTGCTTCCCTGCTATCTGCTGTCTGCTATTCCTGGCTGTGATAGCAGAAACCTGAAGTGTTTCTGTGAACAATTGCTCTTTCTACCATAAGAGATATCTTCCTTAGATTGAATTTTCGTGGAGTTGCTGCTTTTGCCTTTCTTATTTCATGCTTTTTGTGGTTCAGGTGCTCGGCCAGCTCCTGCTTTTTCCAGTCCAGCTGCCTAGGCAGGTTGCCCAGGGAGGCTGTGGAGACTCCTTCCTTGGAGATCCTGACGGGCCGGCTGGATGTGGTTCTGGGCAGCCGGCTCTAGGTGGCCCTGGTTGAGTAGGGGGCTGGCTGAGATGTCCTCCAGAGGTCCCTGTCAGTTCCCCAGTTCTCTGCTCAGCAGTGCATGAACTCCCTGTCCAGAGGAGATAGAGCACCGAATAAATTTACATTACTTTTTCTGCTGCTGGTTTGCTCCATGATACAACTAGCTGCTTTATCTTCTCTGGCTTGTAATTAACAGATGTCCTTTCTCAAGTTGTAATAATTAAGCTAATCTGTAATAATTCAGCTGATCTGCTGACTGGTTGGATAACACAGGCTGCAGGTACAGTTTGCTCCATTTCAGATACAGGTCTGTAAGTGGCAGGTTGCCAGTGTAGGAGCTTTGGCTGGTTGGGTGAAACTGGATGTGCCCATGTGCTGGTTTCCCCAGCCCTGTAGGAAGATTTCCTTAGGTGAAGCTTGTGCTGAAAGTTAATTAGCATTTGGCTTACTAAAAATGCCACATAACTGCATATCCTTAAAGCTAAAGCACAAGGAGTGAAATCCCCAGAGCTGTAGTGTTGCACCACTACCTGGGTGAAATGTGGAGCCAGACTCACTGCGAGGATGTGGGGGCACTTGGGCTTGAGCTCTGCTGCTCCTTGTGTTATCCAGGCTTCTGACCCCTGAGCTAATAGAGGGATGGCAGTCACTAGCCAGCAGAGATGACTGCAGGGGATTTTGTCATTAATGAAGAAAATTCTTTGCCATTTATCTTAAATGATGTGAACTAGGGGAATGATATAAATGACAAGGAAATGTAAATATGAATGTGCATAACATGCATTGTTTGCACTAAAGAAGATGGGAGCAAAAGACACAGGAAGAGGTCTCGGGCAGTATGAATGACTGCTGTTAAGATACAACTGCAGTGGTACCTCAATTCAATCTGCTTAGAGCCGACTATTCATAACTAAAGAACTTGATAGGCTTTAGCCAGAATCTGTATGCTATTAAAATAGAATAATCCTAATGCTCCCACACCGACAACAGGTTCTGATAACATCTTCTAATCCTGCTGCAAGGTGAACTTTGTGACTGGCCTTTGGGGTTTTTTCTTACAGCTTCAGTTAATTTCTAGTCTGTTCTCTCTTAAAACGAAAAAAACCCCAAGATTTCAAAGGATTTGTCTTCTGTGCTTTTAAAAAAATACTTCTAAGACAACTGAGATAACCCTGTGACAGTGGTATTTGGATATGTTTAGTGTTTTGCTGTGTTAGCAACTGCCCCAAAAAGTAATGCTATAGGAGAAGTGGGGATTAAGGCAGATAAACATTGGGAATACCTCAGTATGTTTGCAATCTCGTCTGCAGTTCCAAAGGCATTGTGTAGCAGCTGTGTCCAAAGATCCTTGGCTGCACAATTTTGTGTTTATGGAATGTTGCTGCATCATCCAAACCAGCCTCATTTGGAACTAGAGTTTTTAAATTAGGCGAGTTTCTGTTAACTCGTTTGATACAAGAAGCGAATGGCTGCAATTCTCACAAGTGTGTGATTGCAAGTCTGCTCTTTCTGAAGAATTTCCTACCGAGGCTATTTCCATAAGCAGCAGGGATTCAGGTTTACTTGGTGGCCACTGGATGTCACTGTTTCTCCACAAAAGTGTTTTGAAACTACCCTTGGGTTTCCTATTTTGCTGCTATTTGATTGTCAGTGGAGCTTTCCTTCAGGCTATAATCCTACAGAAAGGGATACATCAAGTAGAAAGATATTTCCATGTAAGGAATAAGAGAAGTGGATGTTTCCTTCAAAGGCCTGAGAAGTATATATAGATAGCAGCCTTTAAATATTACGGTGTAAGACTAGCATTTATAGAAATACTGTCATGTAAATTACTTCAGTCCCCAGGGATATCAGACAGGTTCTGACAAGGAATTATATTTATGAGTATTTGGATTTGATTTGGCACTGGTTGGTGTCTCTAGAGATACACGTTTCTATCTGTGTAACTACAACGAACAGAGCTGCTAAAATTCATCCCTTCAGTATGGGGCTTACACAACTTGCATGAAAAAAGACTCTGTATTTTCCCAGGTGTGAAAGTACAACTTTAAAGCAAACATTTTTTTCAATTAACCGTATGGCTTTCATGAGGTTTGAGTGAAGCACTGCCCTACCTGCTGGTTTGGAGAGAATTAGCATGGTCCACCCTTGAGTGCTGATATTACAGGCTTCCCTCCTCCTCTGAAGAAAAGTTTGAGCTGCTGCTCCAAATGCAGGATATTAATCATACGACATGTTTTTTAGTGTTTGGTAAAAATGGGCACTTAGGTGAACAGAGAATACATATTACAGGAAATGTGCTTGTTCCATCTTTTCACAACACCATCGTCCTCATGCTTCCTTTTGATTTCTGCTTAAGCAGGTTCTGGTCATCACTTTTCCTGCCATGAATTACTGTGCTTCATCATATATCATCTATAATTGTATCATTAATATATTTTATAGTATTATGAAATGGAATTTATTGATTTGACTTAAAGTTTCACTTAGTAGTAAAGAGTTTGACTTCTCTCTTCCCAGATTTAAGGTTTCCGCAGAATGCATGTCTTCTGTCAGGAGAAACTTAGTGCCATCAGCCACATTTTCATCAGTAAAATAAGTACTGAGCAAGTGCAGGATTCCTTCTTGTTCCACCAAATAGAAGCCTCAAAAAGCAAGAGGATCACGAGGCACTTTCAAAACTTCAGGTTGGCAGATAGGTGAAATGAATTTGCTGCTTTTATTCTCCCTGCATGTTGCTTTGGACGGCTCCCTCCTGAGTCCCAGCAGCTGTCAGGATTTCTAAGTTTTGGTGGCAAGATGCTTGTTAAGCATCCCAACCAGCTCAGCTGGCTGTGCACAGCAGTGTCGTCATCCCATGACAGACCTCGGAACGCTGTCACTGGCAAGTGCATGTTTGGGCAGATCTTGTATTTTTTTCCCTGCCTTGCTCTGAAATGGGAATGCAAGTGTTTTACCCTAGTGTACTCTGCAGAAGCATGTGCGCATGTGTGTGCACATACCAGTGTTTCTGTGTTCCCCAGCAGTTCCATGGTTTTGTTTTGCTGTGGTGACCCCTCAGCTGGCAGTGATTCCTTTCCCAGCAAGCTGCACATTCTCCTTCCTCTGTGTAAGCTATTAAAACCAGATGCGCAGAAAGAACTCTGTTATGATGAACTTTTGTGAGCTGATTTCATTCCTTGGCTGGAATAGTGGGCTGTCTCCCATGAAAGCTGGGGGAAAAGCCCAAGAGGATTTAAACTCTTAAGTCTGAGCTAAACTCCTGGGTCTGAATCTATGTCTGTTGTTATCAGAGTAAATTAAGTGTAGCACGGCTAAAGCAAACTGAACTAAATCAATACAAAGCTGGAATGAGAGATAGGAGAAATGAGATCTGACCTTGCATTAATCTGCCTATATTTGTTCTTTATAGGTTATTCTGTGGGTCCTAATACATCATTAAGCCTGGAAAGAATAAGTAGCTTTGTGTTGTTCCTGGATCAGCTTGATTTTAAAACACAGGAATCTGAGAAATAAGCTTGTGATCTCATGCAAAAGCATGAAAGAGGAAAAGGCACCCTGCCATTTAATGGGTGTATTTATAGGAAGGTCTTCTCACAGCCTGTATCTGACTCAAAGTAGAAGCCATCTGGGAATGTTTCTGTGGGTAAGGACCACATTCCAGGAAGTGTCACATCATCCTGCAGTCCTGTCAGACAAGGATTGCTTTAGGCTCTCTTTTGGCTCATGGTAGGTTTGGAAGAAGAAAGTAACAGCCAGAGTTCAGTGTGTCATGATGTGACACCCCTTCTCAATGCTTTTGGACCAATGGTAATTAAAGTTCTGAGATTTCTTATGGAATCTGCCCCTGCTATCAAGCTGTTGATTAGAAGAGTTCTTTACCATTTTGGCAGTTAATAAGATTCTCTAGATGACCCCTAGATCACATAAATGGCATCGTAAACCATCAGTCCTCTGCAGAGTACAGATGAGAACCACTCTGCGGGAAGACTGTTGAGACTGTGGGTGCTGAATGTCATCCTGCGCTGATGCTGAGGCCTCCTCGGGCCTCAGTTCTGTTAGGAGTGGAGAGAAAAAACTAAGACACTTGGTGTGGGCTGATGTCCTCTGTTTCCCGGGGTCCTATCTTGTGAGTGGTGAGTGAAGTGGTATTGGTGTGTGTACATGGTCTCAGCGACAGGCAGTTGTAGGAATGGCCAGTCAGTGCTCCTAGAAGTAGCCTCACCAAGACATTCACTCCTTTGGAGTGCTCATTTCCTTTAGAGTAAGGAAATGAGTACTAGGGGCAAATGGAGTAACCAGTGGCCTAAGTGTTTGGGGACTGAGGCTGCTTTGTGCAATTTCCTGTGCCTGCGATGAGTAGCTGACACTGTACTTTGTACAGTAACATTCTGGCTAGCGTATTGTCTCATATCATTTGCACTGCCTCGTAGCTGGGCTGAGTGAAGTTCTGCAAGGAGAATTGGCTTCCCACAGAAACAGTTGACCTCAGACGTTTTGCTGCTTACTTGCTTGTCCTGGGGCTAACTGAAGGAGCCTTGTGACAAACCTCACAACAAAATCACGGGCTCTAGCGCTGTCAGGGTGAAATCAGCCGCCTCCCTTGAGATCTGAGTGGTGTGTTGTTGAAAGCCCCGAGATGTTGCCTCTATACGTGCAGGCAGGGGTTAAGCATTATGAATTTGCAATAGCCAGCCAGCTTTCCCATATAAGAGCACTGCGCTCATTGGCTCTCTCTTTTACTGAGAAATCTATCTAGTCATTTCCTGTGCAAACCCTTCTTCGCTTGGCAAAAAGCTATACAGTTGAGTAAATAACAATAATCCGTGGTTATTCCTTCTCACAGGCAGCTTGGATTCTCTCATGGACCACCACCAACTAGGAGTTCAACGTTGTGCCATTCACAGACTGCTATTATGAGCATGGTCTTCTCTGCAGAGGAGGAGGACTCTCACCCATGGATGTGAATAACTTGGGGTCTGCTTTCACACTAATTAGCACTTGTTGGTGTTCGGCTTGGTTTCTACCGAGAGATTATTTACCCTTTGAAGAATCAGTTGGGACTCCTTGTCAGATCAGTTCTTGGGTGGAGCTTGCAGTAACTTGGGGTAAGTGCTGTGCTCTTCCTCTTTTGACAGCAGGGCTTTTCTGTGCTGCGCTACTCAAAATGGCTTGCTAAAGTCACGGAAAGAAACAACTCAGTTCTTGAATAGAGAAGTGGAAGTTGGGCTGGCAAACAGAGAGTGCTCTCTGTTTCCTAGGGACAGACAAGGTGGATATATATATTATAGGGTCCTTTCTTATAGGACCGTTTTGCTCTTGCTTTTAAACCAGACAGTCTGTCTGTACAAGACTGACAATAAATAACTCTCTCCAGTGCTGTGGAGAGATGGAAACTGCAGCTGAAAAATGAGTTTGGGGAAAGGAAGACAGAAAAGCACAAGCAAACTATTTTGGAAGTACAAATAGTTCTCTAAAGGGTGAGCAAATATACCAGTAAGTGTTTTGGGGGAGGAAATAAGTCTGAAAGAGTATTATAGGGTGTATGCCTGTGTGTGCAGAGGAATGTTTGTCGTTAGAGCGCAGACTAAACTGAATGGCTGAATTATCATAATGGTTTGTCTTGAAACCAGCCCTTGGATTTCTTGCTGTGAGCTGCATAAAGATGTTTTGTGGCTGTTTGCTGCCTAGAACTGTTTCTCCATATCCTAATCTAAGGCATAATGCTTATGCTTTCTTATATATGTCAATTTACTTCTTTGATGGTACAGGCTATGGAGTCTGGCTGTAGTCCCAGCAAAGGCGATTTCTCTTCAGAGAAAACCTGTTAACCATTTGGAGGGAGTACATGTGAATAAGACGGAGTTATTAAAGAAAGCTTTACTTCAGGTTGGTAATCATGGATGTTTTTCCTTGCTGCTTCACAAACTGTGTGTGAAACTGCAGTCATATGCTGACTACAGATAGCTTGCATTGGATGTGGATCTGAGATGCATCCAGATATATATGAGGAGATGTCTCAAAAGAGTAAAACAGGAGTACAAGGCATACTTAATAAAGTGGGCTGGCTGGATGCTCTGATGAATACTGATGCTTTCTGTACATCTGATCCAGATCCAACTTTGCTCTTGGGAGATCTGTGCTCTGTGCAGGCTCTGCGGGCTCTTGAGTGTTCACCTGGCAGCTGGGCTGTGCATCTGCCTGTGCTGTGGGGCTCAAATTCAAAGCCTGTGCTCACATGGATAGCCAACAGCTCCAAACATTGGGAAGATCCCACTCCTTTTGTCCCAGGATGAAACATAAGAATGCCTGAGGGGAACATAATTTGCACGTGTGTTTTCCATGTAGAAACAGCGCAATGCTTACCAACAGAGAACATGGACAAACTTACCACTCTCTTGTAAAGAAGGCCTACAGTTAATCTTATCTTTTCGGCCACTTGGTGACTAGCCTGTGTTGGCTGCACTGAGACAAGAACAATGACTGTAGTCTCCTAAAGATCCACTTTCTTTGCCTTTTAAGTAAGGAACCTGTGCTGCTGCCAACAGGTGAGGTCATCTCACAAAGGGGGTTCAGATGTTCTGCAGATCAGTTGCTTGTATTTTGTGAACTGTTTGTGCACTTCTTTTCCAGTGGTACCCTATCTAAGGCTTTGTATTTATTGAAATACTCCCACTATGGAGAGTTTTACTGAGGCTCTCAAGGGACCCATAGTCAACTGTAGGAACACCGGACCTGGAACCATGTTTTCCTCTCTGTGCTGCATTGAACACATTCGAGGTTTGTGAACGAATGATGTTCATTCTCCCTTTCCCTTGCAGGTTTAGTCTCCCAGCACGGAACGCCTTTGGTGATCTGAAAGACCATCTCTATCAGAAATGGATAACTTCACAAATGGGCAGCCAGGCCCAGGTCAGAGGAACAGGTTGATGGGATTGCTAGAAACAGATGACAGTACCCCAGAAGATAAACCTGCATCTAGTAAAAAGGAAGAAAGATCGGGACCTGGAAAAAGAGAGCAACGACCCTTGGAGACACCATATCAAAAGGAAAGCAGTAACTTTCCTCCTAAAGTCAAGATTAATCTGACTAGGCTAGGACTTGTTAGCAAGTGAGTAACTGTTGGGTATTTGACAAGGGTGCAATCCCTGCTGATCTATACTGATCTCTGCTGCGGGGGGCCTATAGACTTCACCAAGTCTACACTAAAAGTGGCAATGTAGAAGTATTACAGGCATCTGGCGGGAGGTAATTGAAAGAAGAAAGGGGACATATTAGCCCTTTCCTTCTGCACTTGGTAGGTACACGTAGGATGTGTGTTGTGGTGTGTTTTGTGTAAATCTGAACTAACACTAAGCCAAGTTGGGTATAAGAGCATCTTAGCATGGAGCCCTATGCTTGCCACGAAGGGGTATAAACCAGTTCACAGAGTGTTTCACACCGTGTGATGGGACTGACTCTGGTCCTGCAGCTATCTTGGGCTTCTCTGTCTTTATGCTCTGGGTGTGTTCCAGGGTTGCACATCAGACTAGATCTGGGAAAAGCTCCAGCTGATGGAAAGAGCAGCCACTTAAGAGAATTCTGGGAAATAACTGCCTCTATTTTTCCCTTGACTTAAAAATAAAATACTTGTTTTTTCTGACAAACTTTTCTGCTTCCCTCCTTTCTTACACCATCCCCCTGGAACTTACTGAACACTCTTGTCTTCTGCTCTCCAGAACTTCTTAACACTTTGCATTTCTTCCATAGCCAAAAGGACCCAAATCGCTTCGACAGAGACAGGCTCTTCAGCGCAGTCTCAAGGGGCAGCCCCGAGGCACTGGATGGTTTACTGGAGTATTTAAGGAGGACTTCCAAATTTCTCACTGATTCTGAATACACAGGTAGAGTCCTGCTCAGTACTCCATAAAGAAGGTTAGCAGGGGCAGCACTTCTTAACATAAGGGGGAAGCAGGGGAACTTGCTGGTGGTTCTTTGCTTTCTTCAGCCCTCTGTCCATACTTTTATTTTCCTAATGTCCACCTGAGGATGGAGAATGCCATTAGCTAGATATATCTTAAAGCTTTTGCCTCTACTGCAGACTAAAAATACTGAGAAAGGCCTTCAGAATAATTATTTGGTCCTACAGTGAGAGTTAAGTTCTGAATCAAGTGATAGAGATGTGTGTGAAGTACATGCATAACCCATTCAATTCTCTTTTTCTACTAGATGCAAATACTGGGAAGACCTGCTTAATGAAAGCCCTGTTGAACTTAAAAAATGGAAAGAATGACACAATCCCACGTTTGCTGGAAATAGACCAAAATACACACAATCCTAGGCCTCTTGTCAATGTGGCATGCTCTGACTGTTACTACAGAGGTAAGAGTTCTGTTCTGGTGCCGTATCAGAGCACCTTCCTCATCACCTGGGTAAGAGGTGCAAATACAAGGAAAAAGAAGGGAACTGGAGCTTATGCAGCACTGGAGTTCCAGAGTTCTGGTGCAGTTACACTAACAGCCCACTCACCTTATATTTCTGGTTCTGGTGCTGCATCTTCTTCAGCCTTGAGTTATACACTTCCACAACTTTGTTCTTGGTCTATAAAATGAATGATGCATGTTTAATAACCCAAGAATATGAGAGAGTATGCTTGGGAAAGTTTAAAAAGCATGTCTAAAGGGAAAAAGAAATAGTATATCACTGTTAAAGTAGGAGTTCTGCTGTTTGGCAGAATAGCAGACATGCAGCATAGTTGTGTACGTGTATGATTGTCTTTATCTTCTCATAGCTGCTTGGGATTTTAGTGCCAGGCAGGGGCAATTGCCTGGTCTTGTGCCGAATGTATAACAGCCTTGAGGCTTGTCTTCTGACTCGGTGTTTGCAATGTTCTTTTCCAATGAATGTTGTTGAAAGTCATCAGTTGCCACCCATCCCCTGCCCAGCAATGGGCGGCAGGATTGCTGTGCAGAATACAGTGATTGTTGAAATAGCACTTTGCTGAAGAGTCCTTTGCCTGTTCCCTCTGATAGTGGCACCGAGTGATGGGTTTTGCCTGTTTCCCTAGGCCAGACAGCACTCCATATTGCTATAGAGAAAAGGAGCCTAGAATTAGTGAAGCTTCTAGTAGAGAATGGAGCTGATGTCCATGCCAGAGCCCACGGTGAATTCTTCAAGAAGAAGAAAGAAGGAGTTTACTTTTACTTTGGTGAGTCAGTGTGGAACATGTTCCTTTGCTTTTTATGTTGCCTTACTGGATGCAATGCCACTAATTCTCAGTTGGTTTGCCCCTCTGTGCATAGGTTAGCATCTCCACTGTCCTGTAATCAAGCTCTTGCTTTATTTGAATGGCAGGATCCTTTCACAGACTGAGGTGTCCGATGAGCATTTGGCATCGTCTTTGGTTTTATGTACTTAATCCCATCTGAGGAGCTTCAGACAGAAACAAGCACTTGATTAGTTTAACCAAATTAGAGGTCTAGGAAAGTGTTTCAGCTGCCCCCAGAAATAAGGAGTAATTTACTACAAAACGCTTTCTGAATCTAGAGAGATTGAGGAAGAACTTGTTCTGTGTTCCAGTGGTAAAACTATAGGCCAAATATGTTTTCCTAGAATTGCTTTTATTTTTCTTTAATTCTTTTTCACCTCTTTCTGCTTCCCCTTCAAATACTGTCCTCCTCTCTTCAGGTGAACTTCCCCTGTCTTTGGCCGCTTGTACCAACCAGCTTGAGGTTGTGGAATATCTTCTAAACAATCCCCACCAGAAAGCCAGGCTCCAGGAGCAGGACACGCAGGGCAACACAGTCCTCCATGCCCTGGTGATGATTGCAGATGACACTGAGGAGAACACCAAGTTTGTGAGCACAACATACGTTGAGATCTTGAAAGCAGGTGTGAAGGTTGACCCAACATGGAAGCTGGAGGAGATCGTGAATTATGATGGATTAAATCCTCTGCAGCTTGCTGCCAAGACAGGCAAAGTGGAGGTAAACCTGGGGTGGCTGAGAAACCTGGGGTGGCTGAGAAACACAGAAGACTGTAGCATACATCCTCAGCTTAGGGTTAAGAATAAGCTTAAGATTATTCTTAGGGTTTGATGTAGGAGCATCTTGTACCCAGCCTGTAGTAATGCTACTGGCAGTGGCAGTGCCACAGGAGACAATGAAGGAGGCCTCCTCCAGGCCACCGCACTTAGTGTACTACAGAGTTTGAGCTGGTTGCTGCTGCTCTGGACTGAAACTGGTTCTACTTCTGGAGGAGCCGATACAAGGCATAGTTAGATGATTGCATGCTTTTATCCAGATAGTCTGATGTTTGGGTATATCAAAGTGAATACTGCAGAAAGCCAGGTGTCATATATTTTGAAGGCGAGTTGGGTATTCTTGTATCATTCTACACCTTCATTGCATACATATTTTTCTGGTATTCAACTGGTTTCTCTTCAGATCTTCAAGCACATCATCCAAAGAGAGATCAAAGATCCGGTGTACAGGCATCTGTCACGCAAGTTCACTGAATGGACCTATGGGCCTATCCATGTGTGTCTCTATGACTTGTCCTCTATAGACAGCTTTGAGGAGAACTCTGTGCTGGAGATTCTGGCATACAGCAGTGACACACCGGTAAGTGCTTCGACTCAAAGGCAGCAATGTTTTTGCTGCCTTCCTATAGTGTTGCTGTTGTATTATGCAAATCATTTCAAGTTAATGTGATGTTTCACATGATCATTTTTCTGGAAAAGAAATGCATGCTGGAAGTATTGGCACATTTTAGTATTTATAGTCTGCTTGGCGTACCTCTGATAATCTAGAATATGAGAGAAATTTTTGAGCCTTTGGTTGTCCTAAGCCTGGGTGTGTCCAAATACCTTGATGAAGCTGAGCAGAAGTAACTTCTTATGGGATGGTTGATTTCTTTCATACTGAAAGGCCTGACTGAATAAACCCTTAGCAATTCCCTAGTTGGAGTCACTGACCTCTAACCCAGAAAAAGACAATCCTCTGGTGAATTTGCATTCCTGCTGACACATGAGTACATTTTTGTTTGTTTTTCCATAGAATCGGTACAAGATGGTGGTTTTGGAGCCACTGAACAAACTGCTTCAGCAAAAATGGGAAACATTTGCTTCCAAGAGATTCTACTTCAGTTTTGTCTCATACTTGTCGTTCATGATCATCTTTACAGCCATTGCGTACTATCAACCCTTACGGGTAAAGGTGGGTCCAATCTTTTATCTAGAAAGGCCTGACTGGATGAGTTTAAAAGGTGCAGGGTGGTTATCATCACTACCTCTGCCTGTCTTCAGTGGGGTTTTTTTGTTTTGTTTTTATCCTGCAGCCTTCGTTTCCAGTGGAGTTTACGGCTGGAGGCTTCCTGTGGGTCTCTGGACTGATCATTATCTTGCTAGGAGGCATTTATCTAATCTTTGCTCAGGTATGGGGATCTCTTGTTTAGTTCCATTGTAAGAAAGAAAAAAAGGAAACTGTCACTGACATGAAGGCAACAGATTCAGTTCTCTTGACATGAGGATGTGCATGAGTGGATGGCAGGAGAGAATCCTGCTCCAAGACACAGTGTCAATGTAATCTAACAGTGATAGGGATGGCACAAGCCAGGTTGCTGGGCAAGAGGAAGAACAAGTTCACAATAGCGAATAATTATGAGAGACTTCTGTGATTTTTGGTACTGAAATTCATCCTTGGCATTTAATGCAGTCTGTTAATAAAGACATTGGCTGAGCCATGATTCAGCCCTTGTTTATCCATGCACTCTATAAATAAGGCCTTTCTTTCATCGCGGAAGGATGAATAGCTGAAATTTGGGATTTTGCAAATGAAAGCATGAAGACGAGCTTATGGAACAAACCTTGCCCCTGAAGAATAGGCTATGCTGGGCAGGAATCACTCAGTAGCATGCCCTGTTTTTTGATGAATGGCTACCATTGATTTTTCTCTGCTAGAGTCTGTACTTGCGGAGGAGACGCCAGTCCCTGAAGACTATGTGTTCTGACAGCTGCATTGAGATCTTGATGTATGTCTCTTGAGGTTTTTTGCACAGTGAAAGCATGGGTGAAATTGGTTCTCTGCTGTGTGCAGCTAAGTTGCCCTAACATTGCTAGAGAGATGGTGAGCAGGAAAGAATGATTCTCTGCCACTGTCTCCTCTTTCCATCCCTTCCCTGCTTGCTTCTACTTGCTGCATCTTGTCATAACCCTTTGTTGTAATGGACTTTGCTGGATATGGTCTGTCCTTGGATTTGTAGTGGAACACAGTGAAGGTCAGACCCTCAATTATTCCACAATTAAGAACATATACTTGTTAGAAAAAGAGCTCAAGTTCTTCATCATACTGTCACTGTGGCTCAGGGTTGACTGAAAGGAAAATAACTTCTCAGTTTTCTGAGGAGAAATGTGTATAGATGCATGTGTGTGCCTGTATGTGTGCATGTGTTCATAAGTGTTAAATTTTTTTCCTCTTAATGTCAGTTCTGTGAGTTACATCAAGCAGTTCAAAGTTTCCATGCTGTGAGATTAACCAGTTCATAACAAAACTGCAACAGTTCGTGGGTCTGGTTATAACAGGATTTGCTTATATAAACTATGTGTCTGAATAACTGCCACTTTATATGTTCCATGTAGCCTCGTAAAATGTGTTTGCTTCTCCTTGCAAAACAGAACAGATCTGCAAATGGGCCTTTTTGTTGAGGTAAGTCACTGTGTCACTCATTCTGTTTCTCTCCAGCTTCATCCAGGCTTTCTCATTGCTGCTGTCAGCAGTCCTGTATGGTGCAAGTTCAGAAAACTATGTGGCAGTGATGGTGTTCTCCCTGCTTCTGGGATGGATGAACATGCTGTATTACACTCGGGGCTTTCAGCGCACTGGGATCTACAGTGTCATGATCCAGAAGGTCAGTACTCAGGAAAAAACTTTGTATGAAAGGCTTTTGGGTGTGAGGAGCTAATAGAAGTCCTGCAATCACTTTTCTTCTCTCAGGACCATGAAAATCATAAATGGAATTGATGTACTGACTAGGGAACTAAATATATTGCACAAGGAGATTAGACCAATATCTTCAAGGAAGTACAGTTGCAGCAAACCACTAATTTGCTATCTTTGAATATAGGAAGTGGCAGCAGCTTACTCTTCCCTATTTGTCATAAAACAACTCAAAACGAGCAGTCAAAACCAGTGTGAGTTCCCTGGAACTGTTGTGCATGGGCTGAGAAGTGTTTCCAGATCCATAGAGGAGAATGGTATTACAAAGACAAGACAAAGCAGAGGTGAAATGTGGTACCAAGGAAGAATTCTGATCACCACTTGTGTGAAACACCATGGAGATGGAAAAGAAAGAGATGTGTGTGTTAAAACAATTTGGAAGCAGCCATGCTGGGGAACTGACATGATATTTATTTATTTCTAAGAACCTATTCACACAAACATAACAACGAATAAGTTCATGTAGTGCTGTCAGATTAAGCTACCAATGATGTTACTTACCTAAGTAGTATGTGTTAGTTTCTTAAACTGGATACAAGCATTTTCCAACTTGCTTTCAGTATTGTTACTGGGTGTTGGTTTATGATGTGTGAGAGCGGGAGATCATCCACATGATTTCATGTGAGATAAAGAATGGCACTTCCTCCTGATTTGTGTTTCAGACTATCTTGAGAGATCTGCTGCGTTTCCTCTTGGTTTATATGATCTTCCTCTTTGGCTTTGCTGCAGGTAAGGACTTGCTCAGCGTTATGTTGTAGGCTGGGCTACAAGAAGTAAATTTGTCTAAAAAGGATTCAAATCCTGTTTTTCTCCTAGCTCTGGTTACACTGATGGGGGATGCTCCTTCAGTTTCTCACAACAAGTCTCTTGCTCATTTGGAGAGCACGGGGAACCATGCTATGTACGGTGGGCTGCTTAGTGTCTCCCTGGAGCTCTTCAAGATCACCATTGGGATGGGAGACCTGGATTTTCAGGAACATGCCAGATTCAGATACTTTGTCATGCTCCTGCTGCTTCTGTTTGTGATCCTCACTTACATTCTTCTGCTCAACATGCTGATTGCGCTCATGAGTGAGACTGTCACAGATATTTCTGGTTACAGCAAAAGCATCTGGAAGCTGCAGGTGAGGCACAGTACTGCTCAGCAGTTATGTCATGGCCTAGACTCCTACTTGAGTCTCATAACATCAGAGATGACAGTGCCTGTCTTTGTCCTAAGCCTTAGCTATAAGCTAAATCCTATCATTTTTATATGTATTTAAAACTCTTGCTTTTTGGATGACTACCAGCCAGTCAAGATCCACATGCATAAATAACTTGAGTGACTGGTACTATTAAGCTAAGAACACTTTGGGATTGAGTTCCAAAGCAATTTTCTAAGTCAAACTAGCTGCAGATTGGGGAAGATTGAATTGAAAAGAGGGGCTGGGCTCTGTATGCCCTGTTTTCTCTCTGACATAGACCTCTTCTTTCAGAGAGCTATTGCTATTCTAGAGATAGAGAAGGCCTGGCTGTGGCGCCAAGGCGGGAAGAGGAGATCTGGCTGCTTCATGTCGGTGGGCCTCAATAAGAAAGATGAGAGGTGGTGCTTCAGGTAAGACAGATGACCATTACAGCCTTGTAATGGATTCTCATGATTCATAAGCTGGTAACCCTGAACTGCCACAGGGAATTTCAGCACTGATTCAACAGAGTGCCTCAACCACATGTTCCTAGGTACAAGCAAGTTGGTTAGTGGAAGTTTGAGAGCTAGTTGAACCACCAAGACATGCTGTCACCCAAAGATGTCCTGTTTAACCCACATCCGTGCAAGCACTTCTGGTGGCAGAATGTCTGCAGTGATGCTTGCTTTATTGCTGCAAGTATAGCTGTGCCCAGAGCAGGCTGTGGTGGGAGGGATGCAGCCTGATCGCTCCTTTACCCAGGAACATGCAATTGGAGTGCAACACGAGAGGGCAGCACTCCTCCTCGCATATAGGGGCTAGGAGAGCAGATGAACCTTTCTCCACCCAGTGAAAAGAACTGCAGGCAGCACTTCTGTAACTCCAGTGTGTTACAGGACATGTATGGAAAGTGGAACCTCGGAGCCTCCTTTGTATTAAGTATGTTCCCTGGGAGGAAATGGAGTATCTTAAACCAAACGACATAGACCAGCATACAGTGTGCAGGGGAAGAAGATACTGACCTCATGGACTTAGACTACAGAAGATCTTTACTCAAAGAAAAGCTCTGTAGGGTGGTGGTGTTACAGCTAAACCATTAGGATTGTGTTGGCAGGATGAGCTGGGTTGTGACACTGTGGGACAATGCGAGCTGGGTTGAAATGCTGTGCTCCATGTACCAGTGTCTATTGCATTTTGTCTCTCCAGAGTAGAGGAAATTAAGTGGACTGATTGGGCAAAGGATGTGGGAGTTCTTAAGGAAGACCCTGGCAACACCAATGATTCAGAAATAAACCCAGAAGGTAAAATAAATAATGAAGAAAGATCTTCAGTATCTTTTTAGCTTCCTGCTGAGCAATTACTCATGGCCTGCTATTATGTCTTTGGTAACAGAAATTTTAGACAGTCTGACTTGCTCATGAAATTGCTTCCACGCAGCATCCCTCAGTAGCAGCAGCATCACTTGTGAGCTGAGAAATAAAGAATTAGAGTAGGTACGGACCTGGTCAGAGGTTGGGAACAAATAATGAGTATGAAGGAGATGCTGTTCCTACTTAGCTCTGATAGAAATGGGCAGGAAATGCTGCTGAGAAAAGCAAGGGCTGTTCTTCCCTTTGACTCAGTAGCCCAAATAGATGGTGCTTTTTCTAGGAAAAGTAAAATTTAGGCCCACTCATAGTCCAAATGTTAAAACCATGGGGCTTTTAGAGCACAAATCAGGGCATTACCACTGGCAACTTTGGCAAATTCTGCCTAAGATAACTATGTTTGCTTCCCTTGTGAGACCTGAGAAGTAGCTTTGTATGGGAAATGAAGAGCTGTTACTCTCTAGAAGTTTTGTTCAGCCTGGCAGAGCTTGGGCAGAAGCTCCACCGGATTGAAATACAGCCTTCTGCTCTTCCAGCATAGGTTCTACCTAGATGCCGGCTTTCTAGGATTGGGGATGTTGCAACACTTAAAATACTATTTGTGTGGTGGGATTTCCTTAAACTTGCACCCTTCTAAAAACTGGATCCCTTTGTCAGCCTACTGCTGACAAAGGGCTGCTGTTTTTATGTCTCCTGCTGTAGAGACAAGATCATGGAAACGGATGCCACAGAAACAACTGAGACCAGCTGGTTCAGAGGAGCAGTCACTATTGCAGCCCCAGATGTCAGCAACTGAGATGGTGCCTCTAGAGGGACAAACCAGGAATCCTTAGGAGGTTTTCTGGATTGCAACCTTGCTTCCACCTTCAAAGGAGTAGTTCTTCCTCTAGCACCTGGAAAAATTGAAGGCATTATCAGTATTAAAGTGCATTTCATTGAAGACTGTGGTTCATCCTGTGGCTTTAAATATTTTCATGCACTTTAATCATTAATTTCCTCTGAAGATACTATTTTTACTCAACTTTCTTTGCCTGACACTTTCATATTACTATGTCTAAAGATGCAAGAGCAAGGTCATAGGGGCAGTGGGAGTGGTCTTTGGGAGGCAGTGCTTTCTGAGCTGTATAGAAATAATGCTGCTTGCCGTAGAGAAGCAGAGGATGGAGTGACTGATCTAAGAACGGGTCAACTGTTATTCTTTTGTCACAAGAGACTGCACTGAAGTGCTTTGGAATAAAGACTGCTGTAGAGTCCTAAAAAGTTGCTAAGGATGGAGTTAGCTTCTGTGCAAAACACTGTCGATGTGAGATGTGAGTGGAGAAATACTCTTCAGTCTTCAAAAGCTCTACTGAGTCTTTGTGTCAGTGCCTGCAGTGCTCAGTGTTTAGCCCACATCAGAACTCCCATTTTACAATATTATAATGAAATTGTTTGCACGATGTGCACATTTGCTTAAGAGCACAATAGTGATGTGGATTTCCTGGACCTATAACTTCACATGGGGAATTTCTGAAACATCTGTCTTTCACAGGTTGCTTTGTGTCTGTAGCAAACATTAGCAGAATCCTGCACATGGCTTCTGAGAGACAGATAGCCCACAATGCATCATGTGGTTAACGTTTCCTATCAGTCTTAGTGAGCATCCTGTCTTGCTGTAAGTGGTTACAAGGACCTCATTGCTTTTTGTAATGTGCACACTGCCTCAGGCAGGATGAGCAGTGTACTTTGGACTCTGGGAAAGAGATAAAAATGAGCTGTCTCACTTTCACCCTATATTTAAAAATAATAACAGGAGTATTTCTGTAAACTGTCAATATAGCAAGTGTACTTCATTGAAAATGTTCATCTTTGGGCATGAACATTTTCAATGTTCAGAGCTTCAGCCTCTCTCAAAAAGGAAGAGAAGATGTGACTATAAGGCCTTATAAAATTCCTAATGACGTGTCACCCAGCACTGAGCTGAACACACTGCCACGCAAGTTAATGAGTGTTTTTCAGGACTTCATGTCAGTTTACACAGCCACATCTGTAAATGTAACAGCTGATGTTGCATTGGATGTACCTTTCATACAGGCAATGGCTAGTGATAGCCCTGAAAAAGCTGCAGGCTACGAATGTTGGCAACACCTTTCCTTCAGTAAGATAAACTATGCAACTGTAGATCTCCTGTCTTTCATTTCTACTCTGAGCAAGTGAAGCTAGGAGGTTTGTCTTTTGGAGGCAATCATTTTAATCCTGTTGCTTACTACGTGCAGATGACTGACAGCAAAAGCATTTCTTTAAAAACTTACGCCCTGTCACTTCAAATGGGTTCTTCCCCTGTGCTGGGCAATTCCCTCTGCAAGTATCAGTGCATTGGGTCTCTGAACTGTAACTAACTTTTCTCACTCCAGCTTCTGTTGTCTTGCTTTGTGAAGCCTTCGGCAGCTTTTTCCATCTATGGCTTTGTCCTAAATGTTCCCAAGATTTGGCAAGGTGCTCATATTGCACAAAAGGATCATCTGGCATATAGTGATCTATTGCTGTGCTTGGTGCTTTGCTGTGCAAGGGACACTTTGAGATTCTCAAGGAACACAGAATCAGATCTGCCATCCCCGCCTGGAATCTTAATAAGGAGGAATCTTGCTCACTGGCAGTGTTTTTGATAGCTGTGGCTTGTGACGGCTTGCTTTCAAGATAACCTGCCTCTTCAGCCATTCCTTGAACCTGCTTCTCTTTAAATCCCTTTCTTAAGGGATTTAAAGTGTTAGTTTATCTTTTGATCTGCATCAAAAATGTTCTTAAACATCCAGTGTCTGCTCTGAAACAGGGCCCTGACATTCCTTGTGCTTCACAGTCACACCACAGACCACCAGTCCCAGCGCTCCCAAGCTCATGAATGAAGGATGATGGACACCAGACAGGCACATGCAGCAAACAAATAGGTCAGGTTGTCAGAAGATTTATCAGTACACAGGCTGTCATACAGTTCTTTGATGTGCTATGGAAAAAAAGAAGATTTTTTGAGGAGTTACAACCTCTCTGCAGTGAGAAGTGAGTTAGCACTATTGAGATTAATATGAATAACCTCCCAGTATTCTTCATTCTTAATGCACAAGGCTCCTATTTGGTTTCACCTTCTGAGCCACTTCCCATTTTGGTCACGTTACAAACAGGAAGGCTGTCTGGGGTTTATTTTGAGGGATATCTGCAGTTCCTTGCAAGAGGAAGGACTTAAAAGCTGATTCATAGCTTTGAAGGCCCAAGAGGATTTTGGGATCCACTCTTAATAGGTCATAATGTTTTGCAAGAAAACACTTCAGTCATTGACACAAGAAATTATCAATAGGTGAACTGTTCCCTCCCTTCTACATCTTGTGACAGGTAAACCCATCTGCATGTGAACCCATCCCTATGCAAATGGGGAGGCTTTGTAGGGCTCTCTTCTGAGAAAACAGAAACCTTTCACAAACATCACTGAAGGAATAGCTGCAGTTTCTCTTCTCTGACTGCTCAGGATGTATGAGCCATGGAGACCCTGGAGTCCCAGCCACGCCATGAAGGAGACACCAGCAGCTCTCATGACTTTTCACACAAGGCTATGGATGGTCAAACCCTCCCCTATTGAATTTGGTCAAAGTTGCTTGGCTTCTGGCAGGGTTGGGAGATGAATGCAGACCTTGTTGCTTCCAAATTCCCCCTCCTCTACTCAAGCACACTTTGTGTGGTCATTGATCCCTGTGGCCTCTCTATTAGGCTCCAAATGCTTCCCACTGCAGTGATCTTTCTCCCTGCTTCATATCTGGTTTGTATGGTTCCCAATTCCCCATAAAGCCATTTTCCTCAGGGCTATAGGTAGAAGCAAGACTTTCTTGTTCCTCAGATGCTTTGCACATTTTATTTTATGGTTGTTTTTTCCCCCTGCTTATTTCAAAGCATGCTCTGAAGCTGAAGCCAGTGTGGGGAGCTGTGTCTGTGTCTCAGTTGATTCCCTCTCTTTTCATCTCTTCATGACCCCACTTGCAACTGAGCATACTTTCCGTTGCCTCTGTAGCTAGCAAAAGGAGTCTTTGAAATGTGACAAGTGAAAGGGCTCAGACAAAGAACAGATGCTTTATGTAAGTCTACATAAGCTGCAAAGAGCTATTTCTGAAGTGATGCAGCTGGCCCATTTCTCAGCTGGAGTGTTCCCATGGCTAGCTATCAGCTTTATTCTTCTTTGCTCTGTTTAAGAACTTTAATTTGTTAAATGACTAAAAAGAAAATAAAATTGGGGAGGGGAAAAAAAAAAGACATTTCAAAAAGTTCCACTTTGCAACCTCACATCTGCTTCAGCAGCATGAATAAAAGTGGGGCCAGACAGGACTAGGCAAAGCTTCAGGAACGCAACTGCAGCTGGTTCACAGCTGGCACATAACTGTTACCAAATCTGAGCGCAAAGAGCGTTTGCTTTCAGTTCAGATCCCTGAGATGTGGAGTGCTACAGCATTTCTGAACTGTGAGAATGGTTGTCAAATGGTGTTAAACACAGGGAGTCCTTGGAGGAAGAGAGATGGAGGTAGCTAGAAAGTGTCTGTGTGATTTGTTGCGCTCTTTTCTGAGAATGCTTGGAAAATTTACGGTTTCTGGGCAAAGAGAACTGTGTCTCTGAAATGGCTTTCCCCTTCCCTGCCCCTGAAAGGATTTGCCATGCAATTAGTTGACTCTTCTGATTCCTTAGCATTTGCTACTTCAGCTCATTTAGCATGTGTAATAACAACACACTGCATCCGAGTAATACTTGCTACACAGAATTCTGATAGTAGAAGCTATCTGGGAGTAATTCTGTGTGAGTCTGGTCCAGCCTAGGCTGAACAGCACAGATAACCATGGGATCAGTAGAAAACAAAGAATTGTTTGTACAGGGGAGAAGAGATGTACAGAATCCCTTAAAGTACCCTGGGCATCCTGCCATAAAATGTCAATGTTTCTGACACCAACAATGTACAAAATAAAGGGGGAACACCAAGTGCTCTGTGTGTGTGTGTGCGTGGGGGGGATCTCTTGCATTAAAAAATTACTATGAAGGGCATCTGAGAGCTGACATCTCTCTTAAATCCCTGCTGTGAGCTCACATGAGACAATTTGCGCATTTCAATGTGGTGTGGCACGGCCATGTAGCAGGCACCAAAGGACAAGGTGACCAGTACAAACACAGACCCTTGCGGCTTTTCCCAACAGATCCTATGTATTCTAAAAGTATTGGTGGACAGAAATGGAGCCACTGCTAAAAATGACCTTTCAGTAGGTCTTTGCATCTGCAGTTTTATTACAATGTCACTGGTGTACGCCTTGAAACCTCAGTTAGGAAACCCACAATAGATTCGCTTTTTCTCAGTAAGACATGCAGATCTGGAGAAGCATCAGAGGAAGAGCTTTTACTTGGTGTCTCCAGTCCTCCTTCCTTCACCTTCAAGTTGGGAACAATGAGGTTGCTCCTGTATCTACTCTTCCTAATGAGTGAGTTTTATCTCTATATTTATTTTATATATTAGAAAATAAATATATTAGAAAATAAAAATCTTAGTCTAGAAATAATTTCTGGAGACTCAGATTGGTCCCTTAACGTGAGACAATAAAATTATGTAGAAAATTCAGGATGTTCGAACTTGTGTGGAAGGTCCTTAGTTTGAAATGTGTTTTAATACGATTCATACTTTTGGGTGGAGAGAGTTTTATAGGTCATCTTTAGTGGGAGAAAAGTGGCTGGTGAGAGTAGAATGTAGATGACATTCCTTAATATTCTTCCCTTTCTAGTATAATTTTAGATACACCCTGGATTAAGCAGGTTTTGGTTTGTTGATCTCCTTAGCAAGATCTCTAGAACATGTAGGGGGTTTTGAAAGAAAATTTAGAGACCTTTGCTTGGAAATAAGTGTATGTAAAGTAAAGCATAGGTATGAATTAGCGGGAATGTTTCCTGAGTCAGAGCCTGTACCCGCATCATTGTGTCCTGTAGCCTTGCGGGAACACTTCTGCTGTGGATTAGTCTTTAGTTACTTATCCCAGAAAGGGCAACACCCTTATACTTACCTCAATCAGTGGACAACAGCACTGGGGATGTTACTGGCCACTCTTCCAGCCACTCCACAGAGAAGTACTGGTTTGAACCTATGATAGAATTTCTGTTTGTCTGTTTCGCTTTTCAAAAGACCCAATACCTACTCTATATCTACTCCACCTGTATGGAAAGAATATTATCCTTTAACTATTAATTTTGTGCCCTGATCACCTCACAGATTTTCTGACAAGCTTTACACTGCTAGTTTGGGGGAAAAACTGTTAATTTTATTCTTTTAGTGAGATGCCCATCACAGTTCTCTGTAGCTTGCTTTGCTGTGCTTTTAGATTTAACATCAAGATTTATGCTCTACCGTTTTCATTATTTGGGCTTGACTTCTCCCTGTTTTATGATGATGTATTATTTCTGCTAATATCTTTGTTCTCCTGTTTATTGCTATGGGAAGTAACTCCCAGCTTTGTAAACATATAAATCCTTAATGGATATGCCTGCAGAAGTTACTGATGTTTTTTCAAATCTTGATGTTTCTTGATTTGTTTTTTGCAAAATCAGGGTGGGATCGTTGCTGGAGGCTTCTGTCCTCGTGAGCTTCTGCAGATCTATAATATTACTCTTCTTTAGCAACCTATTTTTGGTTTTTTTTTTTTTTTGCATTTGTGGGTTTTACCAATGAAAGCAGCAGAGCAGAAAAAGGTAGTTGGTGGGTCTCAGTTGTATTCTCAGAATGACTCTAATAGCTTTGTGCTGAGCATCTAAACTCTACAGATAATTTGTCTGTGGAGTTGGCTAATTGACAACACAGCTTTCTTTTTTTCTTAGTTAAAGTCTAGTACACTTAATTTCAATAACTAAAATGCTAAAACCCTCTGGGTCATCTGTGTTGGAAACCCCCGTGAGCAGGGAGTTGGAGCAAAAGTTCAGGTAACTTGGCTTTGCAGCATGGCAGCAGCAGAGCTGAATGCAGAGCCTCTGGTTGAGCAGCCTCTGGTTTCCAGGCCAAACATCACACAATTCCAACACAGGAATATTCCCAAGAGTGAGGTCAGCTCCCTGGCCATTGGTTCTTTTTGTTACCTGCTTGAGAATTGTCCCTTACATCAAAACCAGTTGAACTTGCCAGGTTGCTTTTTAGGTGGATCTAGAATTCTGGTTCTGTTTTAAAGGAAGTTTGCTGGAAGCTTTTGTAAACATGTGGTATTGTTGGCCTGATTCTCTTCCAGTGGAAACGTACACTGGAGCATCTCTGGGTTAATTTAGGCATTCTAATGGGTAAAGTGGGATTTGCAAAGCAAGGTGGGAGTCCAGGATGGTCTGCCTGTGCTCTGAAAGGGATGCCTGAAGTGTGGGATATTTCAGGAAGCAGAAGCAAGACTTTCAGTTCATACTATTTGCATGTTTAATGTCATTGCTCCTATTCTGGTACTTCTTCTTTCACCTGTGCTTTCAGAGCCAGGCTGGGAAATGACATGGAATTGAGTCTGAGTGAAATTAGAATCAGGAAAGACTCTAGATGGACACAAGGACAGAATTTGACCTCTTGTTAGTACGTCAGGGATTATACTCAAAATGCCAGACTCTATGTTTAAATGCAGGCTCAACCTAAGGCTTCTAGAGTCAGAGTCTGGGCATTCAGAGCAAGGATTTTAGGCTGGAGTAAAATTCACATTCTGTAAAATTCAGATTGTGTACTTTCGTTCTAGTTTCAAACAGGAACAGAGTGTGATTGGAGTCACCTGGGCTTGTTCCTGAGATTAGTGTGAAGTTCTCATATGATTGACAGAGGTTTGGTGATACAGCATGGATCAGTGCTTGAATTTACAGAACTTAATCATAGAAGCTTGCTTTCCGTGCATCCTACTTTGTGACATTTTCAGTCTGCCACCTAGGTTCAGGTATATTTCTCTTCCCAGCCTGTGCATTTACTGGTGTTGACACACTTAGAGAAATCAAGACCAACGGTGTGAGCAGCAGTGAACAACAGCACAAGCCCTGGAGTTTTGTTTCCTCTCAGGAGGAAAACCCAGGTTTGTGAGCTTCAGCTAGTAGGAATGTTCTGTGATGTCCAAGATGGACTTTCATAACAGAACAATAGGACTTACATTATTTTATTTTTCAGTAGGCTGGGAAAAAACCCCCCGACTTTGTTAATCTAAATCAATGAAATTTCCATAGCTTGGTATCTCCCTCTGCCAACTGCTTCTGCTGCCGTGGTGAGCAGGGTTCAGGGAGAGCTGGCCGAGGATCCTGTTAACTGTGGCTCTACAGATCACAGTTTGCGCTCATTTATTTCTTCATTTTCAGTGGTCGAGTCCTTGAGGAGCTTTAACATTGACACTGGCAAGACATGGATCACACCACACACAGCCTCTTTGTTGTGGCCCTCGGTTCTTCAGCACTCAGATGGCAACACAGCCATGTAAGGAACAGAAGAAAGAAAAACATACCCCCATTTCCCAGGTCTTTATGAATGAGTGTGTCCTGAGGTCACGTAGCTTCTCGCTTTCTACAGCTGTTAGCACAGGTTGCTCTGCCTGAGACCCAGAATTGTTCCTTAGTTCTCAGGGGCTGATGAGCGGTGCTAGAGCTTCATTGGTGTGGGGAGTACGCTGACAGCCTGTGAATCTTCACGATGCTTCTCCCCTCACCCACACCTAAGTTGTGGCTCTGTACAGAAAGGGTGTCTGCCCATTTAACCAAATGGCAGAAACATGCAGCTGGGTTTTTGCAAGACTTCCTGGCATATTGCATCTTTGCTGGGGCTGCAGCGGTCAGAGCACCCACCAGCTAACAAGAGTTGTGTTGTGAGGTTGGTCTGAAGACCATACAGAGTTGGAAACTGCTGTATTTTAAACTATTTGGTCTGTAGAGGAAGCGAAATGCATGACTAGGCCAGTGAACAGAAGCCAACCACAAGTGGTTGCTGTAGAGATAACCTATATTATGCTGAGAAGATTGCTCAGGCTGTGTAGCAGGCAGCGTATTTTAAGTTTCACAGTAAATAAACTTTTCCACCCCCTGAGCAGAAATTGGCTGACTCAAAGAGCAGTCTCCATTTCATACAGCAGAGCTGCCATTTCCTACATGGTGGTTGGTCTTTCTCACTGCACCTCCAGCCTCCCTTTATCTCCAGTATTTTATGGGCAAGTCACTTCCAGACCTCTTCCTTGACCTGGGATAGCTCTCCTGAATTCATAGTTCAGATAATGGGAAGGATGATGATTTGTAGGAGAAAATCAGTGTTTTCATCTTAGTGGCTGATTCAGCTCAAATCTGCTGCCTTCCCTCTTTTCCTCCTTTTATTCTTATTCCACAGGATTTTGGCTACTTCCTCAGTAGACAAGGGGCTGGGCAGGCTGAGGAAGTGCACCATTTTGCAGGAGGAGATCCAGTGCCAGGAGATAGCTCTGCGAGGTACAGTCCTGCTTCCCCTTCCCAATACTTGCTTTGCCATAGGGATGAGGAGGTGCACAGGCTGGGTGCTCCAGAGAAAACTGGGCACACTGCTAAGTCCCATAGGCTACAGCTTAAATCCTCACCTAAACTCTGTTGACATACAAGGCAAAGTTTCTTGTTTCCAGTATATTCATTACTGTCACAGCTGCTGAAAACATTAACCCTGAGTCCTTCTAGGGCAGCAGAAATAGCTGACCTCAATAGTTGTAGCCTTTCTCTGTATTTATTCTATTTGCCCAAGGCTGACAAGTACTGTATCCATTTCAGTTCTGTTCTTCTTCATTCATTCAATCATCCATCATTTTCAGGAAATATTAAAGGCTCCAAAAACGTCCAGGATGGTGGCATAGCTATTGACAGGAATTCAGACTGGATCCTGGTAAGGGACTGAAAATATCCTTGGCTGAGAACAACTGTATTTTTCCAAAATGCTGTGTATTTTTGCTGGGAAATGCAAATGAACAAAATGAGCAGATATTAACATAAGGACAAAGGCTAAAAGCTTTTGGCTGGATACTGGCTGGTTAGAAAGCCAGATGGTGCATTGCCAGCCAGGATGGAAAACTGAGAAGAGCCCTTCTCAACAGCTGAGGACTGCAAAGGACCTTGTATTTAACCGCAGCCACCCCCACTCATAAGAAAGGGAGGATTAGCAGAGGAGGCTTGGGAGAGCCACCAGTTTGGAGGCTAACACCTCAGTCTGGTTAGCCCCCAGCCCCACTCTTTGCCTCGGCTCAGGGCTGGAGTCCTGGGTAACCTCATGTGGGAAGGGTCACATCAGGGAAGGTGCTTTTTTACTCCCACTAGGCTTTCAATGCTGTGCAGGGGATGCTGAATGTTTGCCAGATTTTGCATCTTCAGTCATTCTCTGCCTACAGCTTTGCTCCTCATTCATTAGCTTTTCCTTTTGCCCCATAGGCTTGCCTGCAGAAGAAGCACCACCGAGCCTTCACCACTTCTGAGGACATGAATGGAGTCTGCACTCTGCTCACCGCTGACCTGCACAGCACAGCCTTCCTCAACCTCACCAAGATGGGTATAAGAGCAAAGCCAGTGCTGTGCCTTTGCAAGGGGACAGATATAACAGCATGAGACTCTGCTCTAACAGCAGGGGCCTTCTGAGTTCCTAACCTGCTGTCCACTGGGAGAGACCTAGAGCTGGATTTTAATGTATATCATAGTGACTTCAACAGGGTTACAAGGTTCAGCCTTGCAGATTAGCACACAGCAGCAGGGATCTCCTGTTGTGGTGTTCATGCATCCAAAAGATCCAGTTCTTAAACCAGAATTTAGAAAAGCATTGACGTTCTCAGTGGATGGATATGACAGATATCCACTGGGATTTTTAAAAGTGCCTGGACATTAAAGATGGTTCATTCCAACTGAACTGGGCATTTAATCAAGAGACCAGAGAGCTGGTCTGATTGTCTAGCCTTGCTCTGCTTCTTGCTGTCACTGCAAAGAAGCTGACAGGTTTCAATTAGACAACTAGATGGTCTCGTTCCATCCTCAGTTGCCTAACTGCTGTTAACAGTCTGATCCTCAGGTCTTTTGCAAATTTGGGAACGTGGGTGGAAACAGGTTGTGAGTTTAAGATGTGTTTATTAGAAGAGTATTTTCAAAAGGTAGAGTGTGTTTTTTTCTTGCTTTTTAAATTCTTTAGTTGAGACCAAATTAAAAGGCATTCAAAATAAAACCAGCAATGACAAGACTACTGACAGGAGCAGCTCTGTCAGCATGGACACCACCAGCAGTACTTGTGGTGAGCTCTTTGGTAGCACGCAAAACAACTTTATGTGCAAAGGTAAGTACTGGAGAGGTACAAATACTACTTCCTTCTGTATTAGCTGAGTTTGAAGCAGCTCACATGCACCTGGTGGGAGAGAGCTGGGGAGGGAAAAGATTGAGGTTTTGAAGGTTATTTGTAATGATAAATTTCAATCATTGTTACAATCGTCATTAACTGAGATTTTAAACAATAAAACCTGTCACTACAGTATAGACCACATCAGCTCGACCTGCTTTTAAAATGGCTGGATGGTGTAGTAGTTAAATTTTTGGTTGTTTAATAATATGTGAATGTTCTTGAACCCTTTTTAAATGTTGTGCTGTTCAGATGTCCCTTCAAATGTGCTTTTATATTTAACTGCATTGACAGAAGTGGGAACAGAGATTGCTGTCATTCTGGGTGGATCAGAGAACACCAAGCCAGACGATTTCCATAATGCCAAGAACTCTATCCTCGATCTGATGAAGTCAGTGTGGCAGAAATGCTCAAAGGTGTGTGAACCTCCTCACAATCTGATAGACAGGGTGGATCAGAGCTCTAGTAAAGAATGGAAAGTCTCCTAGTTCATCTAATTATTGCTTTTTAAACTTCACATTGATGCTGGTAATAATTCTACATATTCTAATGCAAGAGTTAAATGTTAGTGAGCCAAGGAGGAGGAGTAGCTGAAGAGGGAAGTGGAAGAGCTAGGAGTGGATTTAAGCAGTGGATATCTACGCAGAAGCATGCTTAGATATTTTACCAGGCAAATCTCTCAGGGCACCTTGAACCACTACATGCGAAAATAAGGAGTAGGGTGTATAAGCCATTACTTTAAATGATTTAAATAAATCTGGGGACAAAATGAGGCTGAGCCATATGCTCACAAAAGGTCTAGCCAAATAGATAAATACAGGAACTTCAGACAGAGAAATCACTGTGTTGAGCCAAAGAAAATAAAGTCAGTTCCTGGAACTGATCCAGAAGTGATCACCAGAATACAAATGTGTGATGGAGACAGAGGGATAAAGACAATATACCTATTACTTGCAATATATGCTTTTTGTGTTTGTGCAGTAGAGTTTGGGACTAAACTTGGCATTCTGAGAGTCTTAGGGAATTTAGCATTCTGACATCTTAGGTATCCTGCCTTAGATCTTGTCTAACCAGCTCTGGCACTGCCATCTGCTTGCTCCAGATCAGGTTTGCTGTGGTGCAGTATGGAGCACAGATCCAAACTGAACTGAGCCTGCAAGAGAGCTGCAACAGACTAACTGCTTTCTTCAAAGTCCGGAACATCAAGCAGCAGAGCTCACAGACTGACATCGCAGCCACACTGCAGCATGTGTTGTGAGTTCGTGTGTCTCAGGAAGCTCTGGGAACACTCAAGTGATTCCTTGTTTCATGTGCATCAGTGCAGCCTCCCACATCTCCTCTCTACTCTTCTTTATCTCACACTCTCAAAACCTTCACTTTTCCAATGCTTCTCTTAGTGACAGGCTCTGCCAGCTGAGGCCTGTAAATGAGTAATTGCCAAGAGGCAAAGTGTGAAATCCTTCCTGGCTGACACAGGGGCTTCAGAATGAAAATTCAGTCACTTGGGTCTTGCTTTAAGCAGCTGCTTTCCCATCTGCACTGATCTGCTGCATCTCTGGGAGTCATGCTTTCCCTCTTGACTCCATTTTCTTCTCAGTAGCATGACTTTAACAGTCCTGACCCACACTGTAAAAATGCCCCATATGCTATTTGTGAAAGTGCTCATGAAGTCAGAGCTACCTGTTGTAGACAGCCAATGTCCCTGGAAAGTGTAAATCCTTGTGTGTGTTTGCCTTGCACATCTCTGCTCTTGTGGGCTGAGAGCTCAGTGAACATCAGCACCCTGCTATCAACATTTCTAGCTCTGCAGACATGGCTTGTCCCATGAAATATCTCTTGGCTTCTTTTTCCACAGGGATAAAGTCTTTGAAAGCCATGACTCCAGCCAGACTGTTAACAAGATAGTCATTGTCATGGCATCTGGGCAAGTGCATGTGGAAAACGATAAGTTGAGAAATGTGATGAACTCCTTGGAAATGGCTATGGTCAAACTCTATGCTCCTGCGGTGAGTGGGAAGCACCATCAAAGTCCTACTTTTTTGCATCAAAGCACATATATAAGGGAGTGATTTTTCCATTCATCCCATGTGTCTGCTCTTATGCTTTAGCAGGGGGTGAAAGAAAAAGTAGTCACGCATTAGACTTGCAGGATGTCCAATCTGAGATGCCCTGGCTTCCCCGTTTCACTCAGGCCTCCATCTTCTTGATGTCAGAGAGCTTGTTTTGAAGGAGTTAAGGAATATATCCTAGAAACAAAAGTGCTTCGGTTGTGTATGTCTTGTGGCTCTAGAGCTTGTGTTATTTTTTTTTTCTTTGCAAATAAGGGCTTTCTATGGGATCTAGGATCAGGGTTGCTTTACCAAGCTTTCAGAAAACTCGCTCCTATTAAGAGCTTTGAAGTTTTTAATGGCAATTTGGGAATTTGCTGGTTTTTTGGTCTGTGTATGAAATGTGTTCAATCTCCCTGTCTTCTCCCTAGATTGGAGAGTTCATAAGCAACCAGTGGGTCCCAGAAGAGCTGCAGAAAGTTAGAGGTGACAGGTTCATGCTGTCCACACATGAAGATTTTGACAGTTTCCTTTCAGAGCTGGAGAGAGAGACTCTGAGAGATTCAGGTAGAAGAAATCCCACTCCTGACACATCTATGTTCTCTCTAACTTATACAGTGGATCTGTAATGGGGGGTAGTTTCATTGCTCAAGGAATGTAAATTCATATCCAGATCTTACCTATTCTGGTAATCATTTGCCCAGCAACAGCAAGTTGCAGCAAGTGATTTCTATTACACTAGTAACAGTCCTCCTCAGCCAGCCAGCCAGGAGGACAAGAGAATCATATTTGGCATCTGTGACCTGCAGCCATAACATCAGTACAGAGAGAGATGCTTTACCATACATTCACTGCAGGCTCAGTGTTTCTGTTAAATTACTGCCCTTCTGGGTGTGCTCAGAGCAGTTTATATCTGTTGATCTGTAGCTGCAGTTTTAAAATGCAGCTTCAAAACTCCCAAGTATTTCCATAGTACCTGTAGTCTTGCACCTGAGTACAATATGGACTGCAAGGATGAGGAAGGGTTCAGTTGGCAGGCAGCAAGGTGCAGGAACACTGTATAGGCAGTAGTGCAAAGGTTTACTTCATCTTTTGCTTTCTCTCCCACCCCGTCATCTTTGCTCGTTTCCTAATTCAGCTGAAAATACTCCACCTGAAGCACCAGGGCACAGGAAACCTAATAACAGCGGTGACAGCAAGCTCCCTTCCTGGATAGAGGAGGACGAAGAGGAGAAGGAAGAAAATGACTTGCGTACGTGGTGAAGTATCTTTTAACAAAATCGTGGCAGGGACTGTCATGGGCTGACAAAGTCTGGGGAGTTGCTGTACTATGAGCTGCTAGACCTGAGATGTAGGTCATGCTGAAAAGACAGCTGAGCAGTCTTGGTGCAGTTCAGTTGCTTGTTTGAGTGAGATGACTTGTGTATTGATCAATAACACTGCATAAAGAACTTGGCTCTGACCAAGACTGCTGAGTGCTGCCTTCTCATTCCTTTACTTTCCTGGGCAGCTTCTGGAACTGAGATTGCTTTTGTCCTGGATGGATCAGGGAGCATTGAGCCCGAGGATTTTGAAAGAGCAAAAGGATTCATCCACAAGATGATGAAAACACTGTATGAGAAGTGCTTTGAGGTACTCTCTGCTCTCTTTCTTTAGCAGGCTAAAGAACGTGCTGTCCTTTAAGCTGCTCTTCACCAGAATTTGAAACTGCGCAGGTTTGTTTCTATTAGGATGGAAAAGCACTTCCACAACTGGCATGTATTCTCAACATAATTTTGCTTTCATCTCAGCAGTACATTCCCAGTCTTGATCCCAATAATATTGTAGATATAAAAGGTCTGATTTGTAAGCTCAGAAATCCCTAGCTCTGCTACGCCGCCCATCTCTGCCTTCTTGTAAGGTGACAGTCATGACTCTCCTCTGGTTTCCTGTCTCTGCTCCTATATTGTAACATCTGTACCTGCAATCACAGAAGCACCAATTAGACTGCTTATTCAGCCAGGTACCTTACCAGTCTTGTTAACTCCAGTCACATATTCTGTGTGATGGTACTCTGCTGCTTCCTCTTGTGAGGCTGCGAAGTGTGATCCACACAGCAACTTTAGGAAAGCCCCTATCTCTCAAATGCTTCAAGTGTCAGAATATTCTAGGGTGCAAATACAAAGTGAAGAAATGGTCCCATTCTCCAGACTGTCTTTGATAATCAGAGCATCATGGCATAGGAGAACTCCAAGGAAAGACGATGTGCAGCAGGGAGCAATGAAGGAACAATTCAGTAATAGCACAGATAATCTCCTCCGCAGCCTGCACATGGGCCAAACAGAGCAGGAAAATGCAAGGACTTGTTTCCCAAAACAATTTTTCTCTCTGTACTGATAGTGCTTTGGTTTTCCTCAGCTATAATATACTTACAACAATCTCTGCGTCTGCACTAGACATACTTAAAAGCCACTTTCTCCTGAAAAAAAAAAATCTTCCTTTCTGCATAGTCTGGCTAATGTTTCTGTTGGCATTTCTGGGCTAGTTGTTGCAGAGATGAATCAACAGTAGTCACAAGCAGGTGCTTATCTGCTGCTTCCTTCCAGTGCAATTTTGCAGTGGTGCAGTATGGGTTTGAAATCCGAACTGAGTTTGACCTGCGAGAAAACTGGGATCCTCGTGCTACCCTCCAGAAAGTACTTGATATTGTGCAGGTGTGCAATGTGACAAAAACAGCATCTGCCATGCAGCATGTCCTGTAAGTAACAAAAGAGCACAAGAAATTAAGGGGATGAATTTCTGGGGCATTTCATGAGTAAAGGAGAGGGACATCTATGGACATTCAGGTCCTGAAAGCAGTGATTTATCTGGCAGTGGTTGAATGGCAGGCAGTGGTTCCTATGCCATGTTTTAGAGGGTTATAAAAGCCAGCTGTTGGTGCCTAATTCTTGATGTGGGAGCACTCAGGAAGCAAGAGACAACCCCTAGTAGTTTTAAGATGTGCGAATATGAAAGAAATCCTCTTACCTCGTTGCTGTGACTGTTAGTTGCAAGTGCATAATTCAATAAGACTCTTCCTTCTATCCCAAGGAGGGAAGCTTCAACTTTCATCCCAAGTCCTTTGTTTTGATGTTTTCCAGAGATTCTATCTTCACTGAAAGTCATGGGTCCCGCAAGGATGCAGCCAAGGTCATGATTGTGCTTACAGACGGGGAAATACTCCTGGATGAAATGAACTTGACAACTGTGATAAATTCACCCAAAATGGAAGGAATCAAGCGTTATGCCATTGGGGTAAGTTGGGAATGTAGTTGGAGCATATTTCCCTTCTATTTCTTGGTAGCACCAGGGGCAGAGAAAAGGAGAAACCAGAAAATTAGCCTGTGTTTGTCAACAAGGCTTTGTCCTGAAGTCTGAAGTTTAGTTTCAGACATGCTCTATGTCTCCTCAGATAATATTCCTGCTATCTCTCACCGTTCTTTCAGGACAAGAAAATGTTCTATTTTGTGATATCTTGTAATTAGTTGATTTCCAAAGTTGGATACAACAAAGGTATATAACTGAATACAGCACCAGCCAGTTACATGAAAAGGTTTGTAATGGTTTGGCCTCAGGAGGCACTGAGGGTGTCCAGTTCATTGGTTTCTAAAGCAATTGCTATTTCTGGGTTTACACATAGTGGCTGAAGCTGAGGTTTTTCCACAGACTGTTGAAGGAAGTAGGTAGAGGTAAGGAGCCTCTAAAGGCTGCTTCTTTTGATTGCTTTGCATCTCTTCTGCAGGTGGGAGATGCCTTCAAAAAACCAAAGGCCCTAAATGAATTGCGTCTAATTGCATCTGGTCCAGATGACACTAATGTATTTCAGGTGACCAATTATTCAGCATTAGATGGGCTTATTTCAACCCTGCAGCAGAGTATTATTGGTATAGAAGGTAAATATAGCAACCTTTCTATTTCACTAGTACCTTTGGAGAAATACGGAGAAAGTAGCGTACCCTATTTCTGCTGTGTCCTCAGGTACACAGGGTGATGCTCTGGAATATGAACTTGCACAAGCTGGTTTCAATGTGCAGATCTTGGATGAAGTAAGTGTTCTGCATTTAACCCTGCTAAATGGTTGTATGCTGTGCTGCTCTGATACTTGTAAGGATTCAGGAGGTCTCCCACAAGAAACTATGGTGATACAGAAGCATGAGATCCATGTAGTCAAATCTTCTTCTCAAGCCACTGCTTGCTTTGAATGTGTCAGATAAGCAAAAATATCACTTTTATATAGTCTGTCAGTAGGGATGGGATTTATCTTATGACCCCTGTTCTAACCACTGGATCCTTTTTATTCCACTGGGCAAAAGAGCTATCTCCAGTTGACAGATTTGATTTTGCTGGCAGAAATCAAAGCTACCAACTGGATCTCCAATGCACAAGTCAGGGAAGTTATAAGCCAGAAAACATTGCTCCGTACTAAATTGTTTTGCATAGTGCTAGAGGCAATGGCTCTGTGTTCATCTCTTTTAATTTGCTAATGTTATTTCTGCAGCAAGTCTTAATCTTTGGTGCAGTGGGGGCCTTTGACTGGTCTGGTGGAATTCTGCTGTATGATCTGGCAACCAAGACTGCTGCTTTCCTGAATGAATCTAAAGAAGCAGCCCAACAAGCAAAATATAGTTACCTAGGTAATGAGCTTACCACTCTCTGAGATCAAGTGACAATCTGACTGCAGTTTTGCTTAGTTTATTGGTGTTTAGTGCAGTGTGGTAATAATGACAGTATCTACCTGATGAAGGCAACCTCCTGCTGCATCATACTAGATTTCCAGTATTTTCTCTAGCAGGGAGATCAATTCTCATGAAAACACCGTCACCTTGTTTTGGGGAAGATACAACTTGTTTTCTCCTATGAGTTATGATACCTTGTGGTACTACTCTGTTAACACATGCCATTTGGTTTCACTGTGCAAGAATACTTGCAACGAAGGGCATTTTTAGAGCTGATAAATATTTCACTTAATGCAAGTGTCTGGAGAAGAAATAGCTTGGGAATCAACCAATCCTGTCTTGGTGACAAATAAAGCCTTGCTTATCCACTCCAGTGCCTCATGATCCCTGTCTCTCTCGGCTATAGTCTTGGCCATAAAGTCTTACCAGGTAATATGAGGTGCTGCGGCGGACTGTTTGTGTCGGGATAATCCCTCTCCCATTACCTCCTTGTTACAGAAGCTCCATAATAGATCTCTTTTTGCTTTCTAGACAGAGTATAGTATTTTCTTCTCTTCTGTGAAGGGTGATAAACCTTCCAGCTTGCAGACATAATAATTGAAACCAAAAAAGTGTAGATGGTGGATAATCACGCAGGAACAGTGACAAATGCTAAGAAAAGTCATCAAGAGTTCAAGCATGTTTTTCAGGGCAGTAATTTATTCCATTACCCTAGGAGCTGCTAAGGCAGCTTTGCTGGCTTTTCTCTCAGAAAAGTTACCTGCTATTTCTTAATCAATATTTTTGTGAGATGCTGTGTAATCAAAACTATGGGCTCCAACAATTAGATCATGGTGTGAACTCTTGGATCTCACTGAATATGTAGGTCTATGTCTCAGACCAAAGTCTGTGGGCTTTTTCCTTCAGGCATAGAGTATGCTACCGATAACGTATGCAATTTTGTTCCTGTGTGAATGTACCAGGGTACAGTGTGGCAGTGGTACACACAGAATATGGACCCGTGTACGTGGCTGGAGCTCCACGGCACAGCATGAGAGGGAAGGTGTTGGTGTTTCAGGATGGCCACTTAAAACAAACCCTGCAAGGAGAACAGGTACTGGGCTTCACTCACCAGGGGCTGGTAGGCTGTACACATCTTTCTGCTCAAACAGAGCTGCATTTTCTCCTCCAGACACACTTGGATTTAGCTAGATGTGCATTACAGAGTCTTTGTTCATAATGCTTTGGGAACAGCAGAAGAAATCATGAAATTTCGAAAAAGACTGGGAAAAAAATTAGCTAAACGGGCTGTGCTATATTTATGTCCTGTCTTCATGGTTCATGGGGAAAGAGGTCATCAACTGTGGTACTCTTTTTTTTACTCTGTCAAATTGTTGAATAATGATTTTGTTACTGCTAATCTGGTTATAGGATCTGTCCCTGAGGATGGCTGTAATAAAATAAATAATAGGAAATGATCCACATATAAGTAGATATGTGTTGTTTTGTTCTAAAAATTGCCTTACTGCTGCAAAGGACACTAATTCTACAAAGCTATATATAGAGAATTCCAGTGAAAGAGCTGCTTGTCTTTTTCTCGAGCACAGGTTGGATCTTATTTTGGATCTGAGCTCTGCCCAGTTGATGTGAACCGTGATGGGGTGACAGATCTTCTCCTTGTTGGAGCTCCATTTTACCACATTCGAGGGGAAGAAGGAAGGGTTTACGTCTATCGCCTGGAGACAGAGGTAAAAACACTGGTAGCGTAAACACTCCATGTTGGGGATTTTCCAACCATGCCTAAGTAGTGACAAATAAAACATTCCTCCTTTGTGCTCTCACTGAACGTGCTCTCCCTGTATGGTAGAGGACTGCAGGCTGAAGCCAGCAGGCCTGTCTTAGTCATTAGAATCTAAAAGAGAAGTAATGAGAGAAAAAAACAGTCTGTGCCTAAGGTATACACTTATCACAGTGTGATGAAATAATGTCTTTAGCCTGTACACAGGCAATTTGTTGGTGCAGACCTTGCTCTGCCAAGCAGTGTCCTTTGTGATGCTTGCAATAAACGTGCATGGGTAGCTGCTAAAACTTTGCTTCCTGGGACTTGTAGAAAACGAAATGTTTTGTGAGCCTAACTACAGGATCTGTTACACAATATACAGGATATAAGTTAATTGTGTCATTTTGAATGATATGTGAATTTTAATAGCACACCAGCAGAAAACCCTCTTCGGTGCTCTGCTAAAATTGGCTCAGGGCACTTACAGGCTGGTTGGAAGCAGAAGGTAAGTCTGCGCAGGACAGAATTCAAATAACGAGCACCCTCTTGTGGCTTATTCATGTAACAGGGTGGAGAAGATGGGATGCTTTCTGTTAGGAAACAAACCTGGGATCAACTCAATCTGCTACCGATTTAAGAAAAGACAGGTCTTCGTGTGTCTGCTTGGGTAGGGCTGTCCAGAGACACTGCTTCTGTGTGAGAATTTGTATGCTCTCGAGGCACAAGGATCAATCTTTTGCCCCAAGAATCAGCTGGTATCTTGAACTTAATATATTGTTTAGGACTTCATTGTTTACCTTTAAGAATTATTAGTGTGCAGTAAAATATTAGTGTGCAATAAGATTATTTCTTTTTTTTTTCATGTAAGAACTACTGATGCTACATTTGCTATAAATGGATTTCCTTCTTGGACGTTTTTCAGACTGGATTATTCACCTTGAAAGAACACTTAAATGTGCAGGTGACATCTCCTTTTGCAAGGTTTGGGTTTACTGTGGCCAGCATTGGAGACATCAATGGGGATGGATATGAGGATATTGCAGTTGGAGCTCCCCTTGAAGATCAGCTTTCAAACACTTCCTCTTTCGGCAGCATTTACATCTTTAATGGTGATAAAGACAAGATCAAGAGCTCTTTTTCTCAAGTATGTGTCTTGTTGGGAATTGGCTCCAGTACACCTTGAGAGGGAAAAGCTTGTGGTTTTGTAGCATGAGGCTGAGAGAAAGGACTTCCACATGTCATTGCATTGATGGATGAGAAATTTGCAGATGTCAGATGATTTATGTGACTCCTTAGGTTTCTGCAGCAGACCTGCTCTTAACTGTAATTACTCACCTTTCTGCTCAGGCAGAGGAGCTGGGTTCGGGTGCTGGCTATAAAACAGCAGAGCCCTTTGCAAGCCTGCCTAAACCAGCAGTTCAGAGTCAGTATTTTGTATCTCAGGTGTTACAAAACCCTCCTCACAGCAGCCTCCTGAAAAGAAGTGTATTTTCCCAAGGACAGCAGAGAGAGTTCATGACTTGTATTTGTTGATGTTTCCTCCTTTCAGAGAGTAAAAGCCTCTGATGTTTCTTCAGGACTCCAATATTTTGGACAATCTATTGATGGTGGCTTTGATTTCACTAATGATGGTCTCCAAGATATCACAGTAGGATCACTGGCGAATGTGATTGTGCTACGGTAGGTAGTAAGTTCCGTTTTTTAGTGTGCTGAGGAAATGCTTCAAAGACAAATTTAGAATCTGTGTTCCAAGCAGTGTGTAATGATTCTATTTTTAATTCAGTACCAGAGGGACATAAAAAAATCTTTCCCAGTGCTAGAAATTATATAAAATGTAAAGCCTTTAGCTCAAGTTGCAAAAGTTTTTGCCTTTGTATGTGTAAAGCTTTGAACAAGTACGAGATAATGAACATGAACCAATTAACACAGATCTAGGTCTAAGGAGACCTTGGTGTCTGCAGTTCAGTACTGATAATGTAGGTCATTTAGGCAAAAAAGATCATTTCTTTACAATATCATGCCTCATTTTCAATCAGACATCTGGTAACTGAGTGACCTGTGCAGTTCACAAAGACTAAGATACGGCAGACAGATTTGATTTCATTCTTGCTTTTTATGTTTGAAAACAAATTGTAGGTAGAGAATTTGAACCCCTAGATAATGTGTTTACCTAATGGAAACATAAACACCATGTTTAATTCTGAAACTCTAGCCATATTGGTGTATTTTGGCTGTCTGTTCCTTCGGACTCTTGGGATTTTGTGTGTTCTGAACGTTCCCAGCAGAAACTGGAATTTCTGTAAATAGGCCAGCCTGGTCCAGGTGAAATACCATGGAAATACTGAGCAGTTCTTACTCTTGCTGCCAGGCTTGCTTCAAACATTTTTCCTGTAATGTTTCAGTTCAGAGATTTATATTTGATTCTGTTCCTTATGTGTTCTTCATTGACTAGCTCGAGACCAGTTGTCCACTTTCTCACCAGCATGAGATTCAACCCTGGCAGAATCCTCATTTTCCAAAATAACAGCATTGTTACAGCAAAACTGTGTTTCGATGCAATCTCAGCTTTACCAGTGTCCCAACAAGGTAATGAATGGGAATTGTGATCAGATTGAAATCTGCAGTCCTACAACTGTCCTTGGAAACTTGGCACCGAGGACAATTTCTGGTACATCTAACAGGATTTTGAAAATCTTTCAGAGTTTTCACAGTTATACATTCTCTACACGGTGGACTTAGATGTGAAAATGGCAAAGAGGAGAGTACAGTTTGAAGATCAGAACACCACAACAAGTGGGAAGCTGTTGGTCAGCGAGCACATGTGCACTGAACTGCAGCTTTACCCGCTGGTAGGTGCTGTTGGTCAGACTGCCCGCAGAAAAAAGGGTTGCGAGGATAGGATTTCATAACAGAATCTGTATGATGATAAGTCTTGAAATGTAAAAATACTACAGTGGGGTGGGTTTTTTCTCAGTGTTAGACTTGCTGAGCCTGTTTTACAGCTGAGGCAGGAGATGTAGAATTGTAGGAGAGGCATGGAGCTGTACAGGATTAAAGCAAACATAAGGAAACTTTTCCACAATGCGTAACTGAATCACTGAACACATTATCCAGGGGATGTCATGGGAGCCAAATGTCTAAAGTGATGCAAGAAAACATTTGACAGGCTTATGTTCCACTAATAGCCTTTAAACACAGTGGCCCAAAGAAAATGTTTGAGCTAGAAGGTCCCTCAATATGACAGAAGCTGGAACAGAGATGGCATGTGAACACTTCTGCATTTTAATACCCAGATATTTTTTTCAACTTCTTTTCTTTTTTTGTAGCCATGTGACTTTGACTGTTTTTCCAGTGTTTTTCTGAGAGTTAAACATGAGGTCTATAGCAAAAATGATCACATGGAGTTTGCTGTCCCTGTGCTGGATACATACCAGCCATCAGAAATGCATTTTCAGGTAAAAAACCAAAACAGTAGCAAAGAGCTTTCTCTCTTGCTTTACTTTTGACCACTTTTGACTTTCTCCTGTGCCTCTGTATGAAACGAGATTAGATGCTACTTGTGAAGAAGGCAGATGGTTTGTGTGTTTTGTGAAGTACTTCTCAGATATTGAGCTCTCCGTTGGAACTTATATTACGACTTGCTATTTGAATGGTGTATTTGGTAGCAACAACTATACAATTTCCTAATGTATAATTTTAAATTCGACATTCATTCTAAATTAATTTTCTAATTTTAAAACACATTCAAATTATATTTATAATTTTTAGTTTTAGTTATTTGTTTCCAATCAATATTTGGGAGGCTGCAAACTTCTAATAACCTTAAAGTTAAGTTTGATATCCTGTCTCCTCTCTTGCAGTTTAGTAGCCAGATTCCTACAAGCTAATCTAGCTCTTTTTCATAGTTTCTCTGAAATCCAAATCACAGCTTCTGAAAAAATTCCATAAAGCTCTGTAAAGGGACAGCTTTTTGCTACTTAATAGGAGTCTACCATCATTCGATATTTTATTAGCTGCCCATAAAGCAGAGAACAGAGATGTTAGGAAAACATTTAGCACTGAGCAATAATGAACACTAATTACTGTAGTTACAGTGCTCTTAGGGATTATGATGTTGATGGTACATTAATTTCCTAATAATTCATGAGATTCTGGCCTGTTGGTCAGCATTGCTTAGTACTTATGCACACAACATCTAATTATTAATTCTCGTTGAAATTCTCCAGAAATATCAGCCACAGACAGATTTTTCTTGGTGAATAAAACTATTGCTAAAGAAAGTAACCTCATCTCTACGGAATAATATGGCTGTAAGATGGCACAGCATATGAACATATTTGTTCAAGAAAAACATATAATCTCTGGAAAAGAAATTAATATTATTGCCCTGTAGCAATCCAGGGGTAAACAAGTGGCATTTCTTTAACAAGACCTTGACCCCAGTGAAGACTTTTCATGCTATTGCTGATAAACCTTCTCCTGGGAGTTGAATTACAAAACATCATCGATTTAGGACTGATTTAGCATGGAGGGTCTTTTATTTCCAACTTTTCCTTGATGGAGGTTGTGAGAATTTTGGTTTTCAGAGAATGTATGTGTGTATGTAGATATTCTGAATCTGCTACCTTAGAAAAATTAGGGCTGTTAAAATCTAACTTGCTCCATGTTTGCTTTCAGTTGCCTTACAAGGAGGATTGCAACAAGACCATCTGTGCTGCTCAGTTAACTTTGACAACTCAGATTCAGTGAGTCAGTTATTGCATTATCCATATCTTGCATTTATCATTCATATAGGATGGCATCTTTGTGCTTAAGATGTTTTCTTCAAATTCTCAGATAAGATTTGCTGTCCTTCTTTTTACATTGCTTTCCACTCAGTTCATCCTTTTCCTACTATCACACTCAGGCAGTGTTGTAACTTCATGCCTTCATGCGCATTGCTGGGCTGTTCTAGGAAATCCTAGAGGACAGACCAAGGTTTAAGCAACTCTGGTCATCCTAAAATCACAATTCTGGTTTTTAATTGTGAACATATGGCTTTGTTTTAGGCTAATGCACAGCATAGCACTACAACAAATAGCTCCTCAGTTCACACAGCCTTAGACAAAATGGTAGCTTCACTTCATTGTAAAAATTTACCCTGGAGATTCACTGAAAAGCCAGTCAAGCAGAACAATATTTGAAATCTCTCTTGATGTAAAACACATTATAAAATGTTACATAAAGTAACTGCCTTTGAAATTAAGAAGGAAACATTTTTCTACACACCCTGAAGAATAATGAATAACTAATTGGGCTATTGCATTATCCTGTGTGTGAAAGCATCTGGAGGGAGTAATTACCAGAACGTTCAGGCCTCTTATTAATAACCCTTAGAAATTACATGTCACCTCATTTTTCTGTCTGCTTCTAGAAAGGAATTAGTGGTGGGCTACACTAAAGAAGTGAGCATGAAGGTTTCACTAACGAACAGTGGAGATGACTCGTACATGACAACTATGGTCTTGAATTATCCCAAAGCCTTGCATTTTAAGAAGGTGACATTTGAGGTAAGATTATAGAACAACTCTTCAGCTAGCAGCAGACTGCTTAAAGAAAACCCAGCGTAGACTCCTGTTAATTTACTACCTAAATAAAACTTTACGTGAGTTCCAGGGAAGGAGCATTTATCTGATTTAATACTCCCAAGCTTTTATTGGGCTATTTGTACTTAATTCATTTTATGGGAGCAGACACAGACCGAGTTGAAATTCCCAGTCTGTTTTTACTCAACATTAAAGATCATTCCTGTTCTGTTGGCAGCCATCCTCTCCTGCTGTTCACTGTGGCCAACCAATACCATTAACTTCTGCAGTCTTATCCTGTAACTGCAGAATTGGGCATCCAGTATTCAAGAAGACAGCTGTAAGTAGAGATCATGATTTCATTATTTTAACTTTTTCCATACCTCTAAATGATACTTTGAGTAGCTGCTCTTGCATTCTCTATCTCTACAACTAGGCCAGATCTGCCATTCTTTCTAATTCAGCTTATGGTTGGTATGCATTTTCTGAAGGTAAGAGATAGCCTTCATATTCCTGCACTTTATTTAATGTCTAATTTCTCCAGAAGGAAACTATGAGCAGAAAATACATTAGCCCTCGTGTTTTAACCGGAGAGTTAAAGAGTATTTACAGGGTAACTGATATTTCATTGTCTTTCTCTTCCCTCAAAATAGGCAACTTTTTCAGTGATTTGGCAAGTAGAAGAAAGCATATTCCAAAATAAGTCTGCAATCACAGTTAGTATCACCAAGTGAGTATTGCTATTTTCACCACAAAATACATGATGAACTAGAAAGGGAGTATCAGAATTCCTACTCAGTGTCCATGCTGTTTATCAGTCACAAAACTACACTTTTCAATCTTCTAAGGCATTTGGATCTATGTGAAAAATCTTTCCTTCCCTTATGAAAATCTTAACTCTGCTCATACTTCCTTATTTCAGTGAAAGATGGAGCACCCTTTAAGGTCCTTATTTAAGTGCAGTGTGTATTTAAAAGCTTGTATGTTCTGAAATGGCAAAGTGGGTTCTGGCATCCTCCTTCCTTAGCAGAAAGAACAGATAATTAAAATATACAATCCAGCTGTGTTCCAAGAAAAACTTTCACTCCAATTGATGGGTATGAAAACATAGGTTTAGGGCATTTTTCTTGATTAGGGGCTATCTAATGGGTGGAAGTTACCATTCAGATTCCTTTCTTGTCACCTTCCTACCTTTAAAATGTATGGGGACTGACTGGTACACAGCATTTTTTTAAACAGAGAGCATCTTTAAAAAGGAAATGAGAACTCATCTCTGGCAGCTATACTTCCTCACAAGCACAGTTGAAACCAAAGGGTTCTATATTAATTTAATGTCCAGTTTTGTGAGGGGTAGAAGCTTTACATTTTCGTTAATGAAAGCACAGATGAGCATTGGTTTGTGGGGAAACATTTCAAGGCAATGACAGCTTTCAAAATCTGTAGTAATTATAGTAATAAAGGGCTATTCCAACACTCCTGTACCATGTCACCACTGTTTCCATCGCTCTTGTACAGCCAATATTAACAGTTCTCAAACCATAGAAATAAAGGACCAAGGCAGGCAGATAATGAAGTGGTTTCATCCCTTTTTTTAAGCATAAATGAAAATAGCACCATTCTGACTGAAGAACACATCCTTGACATCAGATATGCATTCACTGCAGTCCTTACGAGGTAAGTTTTAAGAAAATTTAGTTATATTTTATTACTTTAGTCAATTAAAGGCAAAAAGGATTGAGAGGATGCCTGGTATGTTTCCAATGCAATTTCCATCTTAATAATTTCAAGCACTGCAGATTGTCAAGTCACTTTCTGTGGTACTAGACAGCAAAAGTAGAGCCTGGAAGACAAAACAATAAAGCTCTATCATTTAGATAGGGGGGTGCCATCTAAAGGCACCCCCTGGACCCCTAGGCCAGGGGGTGCCTAGGGTGTCCAACTGCTTAGCTTGTAAAAAGTAGACTTCAAGATGAGTTCAGAGATGCATCTAATTGACAGACTGCATATATACACATATATACAGACAAACTGCATAGACAGCATTCCAGTTATAGCAAATCTGATGATGGTAGCTCTTAATTACACTTAATGCATCTGGGTCATTAGATGTACTAATTTTTAATACTCTAATTCACTTTCCACTCAGTTTGATTTATCGTTCTCTTTAGACCAGTTTCTTCAATGTACGTGAGTGTTAGCAAAGGACTACTTGAAAACAAAGAATTCAGATTTAATGTAAGTATAGCTTCAAATTCAGGTCATCTGATCCACCTACAATCAGGACTGAAGAACACTTATTACCTTTTGCATTTTCTTCTGTAGATAAATGGAGAAAATCACTTTAATGCTACCATTGAGTTACAGATTTGGGTTCCCATCAGCATACAAGGTCACAACATAATGACAGTCAAAAATGCGTCAGGAACACAGGTACTTTTCCTTATATTTTTCATAATCAAATATCTCTTCACTAGTCCTTAAAAGGGGGGGGGAAATACCCTCAGTGTTTTTAAAACCTACACTACAGAACCTTTACATATTTACATATTGTAGCGTCATTCCAGGTACAAACTTTGCCATACTGCTCAAAAGTTCAGTGTTAAAACTAAGTCAAAAGGTGGGGTTTTCCCTCTCTGTCCCCAACTGGCCTAACACTATTTACCTTTGTCCTCACTGCCCGGAATTGGGTTTGGTTTTTGGGTTTGGTTTTTGGGGTTTTTTTTGGTTTTTTTTTCTTTTTTCTTTAAAAAGAGAATTTGTAAGGAAGACAATAGAGTAAGGCAAGAACTTTAAAAAAATCTAAGACTGAAAAGGTAAGAAAATTTCTGTGGAGTTGAAACCATGAATTGAGCCTCAAGAAATCTTCCTTGTGATCTCAAACATCACTTCTCAAAAAAAGTACATATGGAAACATGTGAGACCAGAACACATTTTTGGGAGGTTTTAGACATTTTTTACAGCATTTTGTACATGTTGGTAACTGATCATAACACTTCTTCATCGTGCCCACATTCAAAAAGATCATACATAAAGACAGCAAAGGAGAAAGGCAGCATCAGCGACTTAGTTCTTGGAAACACTGTGCTCCCTTGCTCACTGGAAGAGGCTGCTGTTTTGTAAAACTTCATTGGCTGACTCAAAGTTCAGCACTTCCCTGTGGAACTTATTGAGCTGCTGCTTTATTTTCTTCAGGGCAGAAGTTTTTTCCTTTTTCTTGTAGCACACACCTTTCAAAAGTTTATCTGACAGGTAGTGCAGCCAGAGGACGTTGCTGTGTGGATGATAGTCAGCCCAGCTGTTGGAGTTCTCCACTTTCATTTGCCTGTAGATATCAAACTGGTAGTCCCCCGTGCCTTGAAACAGCTCTTCATCAGTGGAAAGGTCACAAAACACAGTTAACCCATCCTTCTCCAGCCGAGACAAGGTGTAATCGATGATGTTGACATGAATCCCTGCGGTGGGGATTGTGTGTGTTGCCCCATTCAACACATAACTAAGCTCCTTGGCATTAGTTTTCTTCACCAGCACGTTCCCCCAGTGCAAGTCCCTGTGCTCAAAGTACAGTTCCTGTTCTGCCACAGCCAGGGAAGCAGTGACCTGGTGCAAAATGCTTCTCGCTGTTGCCACTGAATTCAACCTGTTTCTCATATTCTCCAAGTCACTGCCCCCATATTCAAACTTCAGAACCATGAATAGCTGCTCATCCCCAAAAAGGTCTGGCCGATCATTTTCCGATCCCATTACTTCATGGTATTTGTCCCAAGCTTCCAGGAGATACTTAGGATAAGCCCCTTGAACACAGTGCACAGAGTACAAGCTGATGAACCCAACAGTTCTATTCACAGACTCTTCAGATAGAAGACTGAGTTCTTTTGATATTATTATCTCAGGCAGAATCTCTCCAAAGCTCTTTTGAGATTCTCCGTTTACTCTTTCAGTCCCCTCAATGGGAATTATTTTTAAGGCCACAGGTCCTCTCTCACTGCCAATCTGGAAGACCTCTCCAAACACCCCTTCTCCAATTTTCTTGCAATCTTTCATCTTATCTAGCGGAATGCATTCCTCAAAAGTAATAGGCCCTTCCTGCTGGCATTCCCCAAGCACCTTCTCTGCGTCTGTAAGCATTAGCTCCAGAACAGAAGAGGAGTTCATAGGAGCCAGCAGGGCCATGGAGGAAGCAGACCAAGTACAGTACTGAGCCTTACCAGCAGACAGCATTCCTGGGTGCTCTGAGAGCTGGGATTTCATGGAAGGGGTGCAAAGGATGCTGTTGCAGGAACTCTCATCCATGGTAACTTTCTTCTTCTTATGGAAGGAGAAAGATGCTTGAACCCTACCCCAGGAATGGGAGCTATTGAGGACTGAATAGTTGTTGACGCTTACATCTGCAGACATCTCCAGCACTCTCTTCTTCATTCCTTTTTGTCTCATCTGTGGTCTGGAAAGGGAGTTGTTAGGCTGCTGCTGTCTCTTGGTTTTGAGCCTTTTTGGAGCGAGCCTTTTTGGAGCAAGCCTTATTGGCATCCCCCAGCGGCTGGCACTGAAGCCACTGATGCAAGCTTTCCTACAGGTACTGGCCTCTCCAGATACAACTTTGGTGTTTTTATGTTTATTCTCTAAGGGTCCTTGAAGGCCCAAAGGAGAGGCTGGCTGCTGGCAGGCAAGTTGAGTATCTCCCTTTTTGTTGTGTTTCATGCTTGTCAGCCATGCTGACACTTCTTGAGGGTCCAGAACCACCACTGGCATAAGGTGGCAGTTCTCAGCTCTGCCTCTCTGACAACTCGAGGTTCCTTTTGTTGAATCTCTGCTTAGATCATCAGATGGCTCATTAGAAGTGGCATGATCATGTGGGGAAGAGTGCTGTCGGTGGCTGTTAATGGGAGACAGTGCTGCTGTGGCTTTCTGGGGGGACAAGGGAGATTGTTCCCGGCAGGGTTCCTGCGCCAACATCCTCAGAACCCTGCGGGACCTTTGCACCTCGGGGCCTGGCTCAGGGCTGCTGCCCGCGCGTTTTGAACGGGACCATCCAGCCGCCTCCTGCCTCCCGCTGTCAACCCCCGGCAACGGCGGCAGTTGCTCCGAGTCCCCATGGGACAGCTCCAGCGCGCTCGGGGCGCTGTCTGACGAGGCAGTGCGCTGCTTGCGCGGCGGGGAGCAGAGCTGCAGGCTGCCGCGCAGCCCCGAGCCGCCCTCCGCGGTGGTGCTCAGCTCGGCCGGCGGGGCCCGCCGGCGGCGGCGGGGCCGGTGGCGCGGCGGCGGCCACTGCGGGGTGCTGCACAGGAGGGGACGCCTCACCCCGCAGGGCGGCCCCTGGCGGCGGCGGGCGGCGCAGCGCGGGGCCGGGAGCGGTGATGGCGGAGAGGAGGCGAGGGCCAGCGGCCCCGGAGCCCAGTTCTCCTTGTTCGCGGCTCCGCCGCGGCGGGTCCGCAGGCGCCAGGGGAAGACGGGGCGCTTACCCGGCGGCTGCGGGCGGCGCTTGTCGGGCGGCGAGAAGTCGGGGTCGTCCGACTGGGCGGAGAAAGCGCTGGAGCCGGCTGAGGCGGCGCTGGAGCCGGCAGAGGTCGAGCTGAAGAACCGCTTACGGTCCTGAGGCGGCGAAATCCACCGGTCGGGCAGCGGCACCGGGCGGAGGCGGCCGCCGCGGCGCGAGTAGGTGCGGAGCAGGCGAAACTGCAGCGGCATAGCGGCGGCCGGGCCGGGCCCTGCCTCTCAGAGGCCGCGGCGCCCGCCCGCCTGCGGTTCAAATGAGGTATCGCGAGATCTGGGCGGGCGGGGCGAGAGGACGGGACGATCCCGCCCCGCCTCGAGGCGGGGGTGTTGCCCGCGCCAGGCCCCGCCCCCTGTGCAGTTTTGGCGCCGGTGTGCCGCTGTCATAGAGTGTTGTTGCAGGAGGCGACGGTGTGCGGGGTCAGCGGAGAGCCGGCACCGCGGGCGGACAACGGCGGCACGGAACCCCAGGTGAGCGCTGCTGGCACCGGCTCTGCTGTCCGGACAGAGCCACGCAGCTGCGCACCGGACCCCCCGTGACAGCTGGGGGCTGAGCCGCTCCGTTCTATTGCAGGGTATTCGGGATGTGCAGTATCAGAGCGTGCACTGCTCTCTCCAAAGTGATGGCGACAACATTACCGTGATAGCGGAACTGTCTTTAAGCAATGCACACCAGGTATATATGCAAAAGACTGCTTTGCTGTCTTTATTCATGGAATCAGGGAATGGTTTGCGTTGGAAGGGATCTTAAAGCTCCTCCAGTTGCAACCCCCTGCCACGGGCAGGGACACCTTCCACTAGAGCAGGTTGCTCCAAGCACCATCCAGCCTGGCCTTGAGCACTGCCAGGGATGGGGCAGCCACAGCTTCTCTGGGCACCCTGTGCCAGTGCCTCAGCACCCTCACAGGGAAGAACTTCTTCCTAATATCTAATCTAAGTCTTCTCTCTCTCAGTTCAAAGCCATTCCTTCTTGTCCTCTCCCTACATGCCCTTGTCAGAAGTCCCTCTCCAGGTTTCTTGTCAGCTTCTTTAGGTGCTGGGAGGCTGCTCTAAGGTCTGCCCAGACCTTTATTCACATAATTGTTTAGGTTGGAAAATACGTTTAAGGTCACCAAGTCCAACCATTAACCAAAGACTTTGCATCTCAACTCAGTACTGATGCAGGGCACATGATCAATAGCAAATTTCAAAAATTCACTTATGACTAAAATGGAATGGCAGTGAGCAGGGAGCGTGCTGCAAGCAGAGGTTTATTACTGAACCCTGAATCAATGAATAACAAATCAAATCCTTGGTAATGCCTTTACTGCTAAAACCTGTTATCTTTCAGAGGTCCAGGGCGAGGGTATCTTCTACACCACAGTGGTGTTGCTGTTTGCTGTGATGCTGTTTGCTGACCCTGCAGAGCAGGAGGGATGTTTTACTCATGGCAGTGTCTCCCAGGAGGCACTCAGAAGAAGAGCTGTGGTTCCTTTGCTCCCTTTGGAAATTGCTCCTTGTGAAATGACTCTCGCAGTGCTGCCAGCTTTCACGGCTCCAGAGCTCATCCTGAGGAGTTCATCGGCGAGTTGCACATAAGCTCATACACACAAGAGACAGCTTGGTGGCAGCACTGCACGGGGTGGTTCTTACAGTCTCAATAAGGGTTTACTGTTGCAACCCATATTTTTCAGAAAGGACCAAAAAGCAACTGATATTTTGTTCCCTTTATTTCTTTTTCCATAGTTCTTAGAAAGCGGAAGTGCTTTGCTGGTCCCTGGGAAAATCACCTTCAACAAAGAACTGTATCTGGGCCTGAAAGAAGAGAATCATAATGCTGAGGTATCAGAGCATCATGTAGGCAGCTTGGTCTTTGGAGCAAGAACAAGTGTGAAATAAAGATGTTTTTGCTGAATCTAGAGAACCAGTCCAGTTCCCAAAGTTAAATTTGGGACCTTTTGAAGCAAACATCTGTTCTGCCATGGAACTTAGTGAAATCAGGTTTTGACTATAGGATAAAAGCATAGGGAGAATATTTGCTAGTGCGTATCAGAAGTATTTTTAGGGCTCTGTGTTGAACTCTCTGTATCTGACACTAGTGGCTAACACAAAGGCCTCCTGCCCTCTCAGGGATTTCAACATCTATATTCCTTCTCTTCCCCTAGTGAAGACAGACTCTTCTTTAATCTGAAAGACTCTCACTGGTGGCTACTGTGATCACTGTAAACTTATAAAGAAGACTCAGTAAATTTAACTCCCTTGGCTAGGCTTGCAATGAAAAAAAGTTATTTCATATTGTATCGCAAACCACCTGTATAGATGGGGTGATGCTGCCTCTAGCATAGCTTAAAGGTGGAACACCAGCTCAAGCTGCATAGCTTTCTCAGTTAAAAGCTAACCAAGAAAAAATAACTGGGCATCAGCGTATGCTAAATTGGTCTCGATTCTGTTCCAGATTACTCTTATCTTCCTGAAAGACGAAGTGTTTGATCCCTTACCTACTATTGTAAGAAGCTGCTTTGGTGGACTTTTCTTGCTGGTGTTCATTATTCTGCTCCTCTGGAAGGTGGGTATCATTAATGTACACACAACAAAACAGAAAACTTTTTGTTAGATGTTTTAACTTTTTTTTAACTTTTTTTAAGACCTAAGTACGAAAGCGATATTTTCAACTGTGCGCTGAAGGACATCTGCCACTTATTGTTGTAAAACCTGTCTTGCATTTTGAGATGTTCTGAGCATTGCAGTAAAACTTCTCGAGTCCTGTTTTGAAATGCTCTGCAGAACACTTGCACCTTATGAAGGGTTTATTGGTGTTCTGAAGAGTTTTGAACAATGTAGGCTTCAGGCTTACAGCTCTGCCAGAAGACATACGTGGGCTGCATCCTGCATTCACTCATTTCACTTATTGCAAGCCTTGCAATTTTCATTTTACATTTTTTTAAGAAAAAGCAAAAATGAATTCATATACAAAGACTTACTAAGTTCTTTTATTTATTTATTTTCCCAGTGTGGCTTTTTCAAAAGAAAATATAAAGCTATGATGGAGCAAGAAGATACTTCCTGAAGACCGAGCTGGCCAAAGCAGAAAGCTCTGCATGCTTTCCCCAGCTTTTGGAAAAATAGAGAGTCTCTCTTTGGTAAAGTCAAAGCCCGGCTAATATGCAAAGCAATCCATATTCCCTGGTAGAGGTATGGTGCTCCAGATCTTAAGACTCTCCCAAATTGCTGTTCTCACCAGAGGGGCCCAGCTCTTTTGGGCATTTCAGTTATCAGCTTGCTTAATTTGAACTATTTATCGCAGAGGTATTGATAAACTAGATTCCCCATGAAAAATTTTGCTTTAATGTAGATATGCTAGGAAAAATTCATTTTGGAGCCTGTTAGATTTATGTACTGGATTGCAGTCTTAGTTGCTGTGATGCTGAGTGGTTCCTAACTTGATTTTGGTACTGACTAGCTTCATAAGATTGAAATAGAAATTGATGAGCAGAAGCTTTCCATGCTGCTATTGCTATTGAAAATGGAGACACAAGCATTTTGAACATACACGTATATATATGCACAATTTGTGCATTTTAATATGGTAAATAATACAGGATGTCCTTTGATGTCTGTGGTTCTTGGAATCAGAAGCGTGTATGTGGCAATCAGGGGGTTTTGTACCTCACAATCTTATTTCTAATTTCCCATTTCCAGTTGCTTTCAAATCCTCCTTTGGTCACAAATAAACCCTTGTATGATAGACATCCTTGCCAGTTCAGACAGATTGGCAGAAATCCTATATCAGATTTCTCCAAATTGGCATGATTTACCACACCTGCATCAAGGGTGGAGCTGAGCAGTGAGCTGCAGTGTTGCCACCCACTCTGCTGGATGTGTGACAGAAAATAGGGTGAATCATGAGTAATCTCATCGGCCGCAGATAATCAATGATTGCAATTTACTGAGTTTGGGGAAAGAAGGTGCCAAGCCAAACCCTGTGGCTGGCCTTTAGCTAGCACCAGGGGTTTTCTTTCCTTAGTAATGAAATGATCTCAGGCCCTCCTCCCCTGGTGTTTGCTGTTTCCAAAGAATGACAAGTACAGACACTTGGTACTATTCCTCTCTCTGTCTTTCCCTGTCCTGAATTGTGTAGTTGTGTTATTTCTGTCATGTTTGGCTAACCATCACCCCCACAAATCTAATGTGTGTTTATGCACAGCAGTAGATTAAACAAAGATTTTTCTTTTTATTCAGACCTTCAGTAGGCAAAACAGTTCCCATCTCCTTTGGCTTAACCAGTGTTGCCTGATGGGAAACTAAAGTTGCACGTACCAGGGATTGAGAAGATGAGACTTCCTAGGTGAGAGCTCAGAAAAGGTATTGGCTGAACCAAGGAACCACCTATGTCAGGTCTTTCGTCATAACAGCTCTATATTATTTGGAAAGAAATGTGCTTTCCCTGGTCTGAATGGCTTTACTGTCACCCCCCTTTGTGTAAATCCTCTTTTTTGTACTGTTTTTAACTGCATCTTGTTTGAAAATAAATTCTTGCAAGAGAAGCCTGACCATGTGTTGCACTTGCTGGCTGGAGGTGGTTTGAGGATTTTGCTGTACCCTTTCCCAGGCAGCATAGCAAGTCTCTGGCGCTGCTCTCCATCACTCAGTCCAGATGTTGGCAGAGCTGTTACAAAGCCGTTCTTCTTTATATGTCCTCCTGTGGAAGGCATGAAGTACACAGAAAGCAGAATATGCTGGGCTGGGAGAAGAGAATCCCTTTGAAGAGCTTCAGGCAAGACAGCTTCTCCTCTGCAGTAGTGACTGTGGTGGTGGCATTATAAGGAAGACACTTTTTCGAAGGTTCCTTTTTTATTCACTTGTCTGAGGGCATGCTGGCTGTTCTTGGGGGAGGGAAAGGTGTTGTTGCTTCTTCCACTGCTCTAGAGAGGTCTTGCACTGAGTGACACATGCTGTGGAGAGCTGACAGTGAAAGGTCTGCAGCATACTAGCAGTTGTGGTCTTGCTGCCCATCCTTCCTCCCAGACCACCTCCAGTTCACACTCAAGTCCTGCCTATGCTGAAACACCTGGAGATCTCTACAGTCAGATCGTACTTGTAAGTCTGGGCACAGAAAAGCTGTTTGTAGATCTTCCTTAAGGGAAGGAATGTTAATTGTAGAAGCTATGCTAAGAATAAGGAGTTGCAAGGTGAGTTTTCTCAAGGCTAAAGAAACCCAGTTCCTTCAGCCAAACTTGTTATTCTCCCTCTTTTCTTCCCCCCCCCCCCATTTTCTTCTCTGAACTAAGTTTCCCTCATTATTTTGATCCCATTTTTTGTCCCTTATGGCTTTCAAGAAGGTCAGCTCTTGCAGCAGGTAATGCTGTTTTCCCTTTTAGATGTTTTTTCTTAAATGCATTACAGTGGTCTGTGACTTGTAATTTCTGATGAGTGCCATCAGACCATCTAATTCTTTGCAAGTGCTATAGCAGGTGCCAAACACATGTGTAGTAATTGGATGGCACTTAAGAGTTTAGTCAAGACTGCCAAGACTCACAGTCATCCAAACCACAGCTGGGGATTTGTGATGTTTTACCATGGAAGCCTTGCTGTGGCTGCTCCTAAATTTATTTGCAATCTGCATTTTGAGCAACATCCCCTGTGCAAAAGCCTTGTCAACATTTGTGGCCTTGCTGTGTGGCCCTGACTTTTGTGCATTCTGGCAGTGGTACTCCCAGTGACCATGGCTGGGCAGGTGACGGGGGCTGGGGCACAACCGCTGCCTGGTGGCTCCTGACTGGCCTTTCCGCGCTGCATGTGAAAGACACCATGGCCTTGGAATTGTGGTGAGAGCTTTAATCAGAAAGATCCATTTTCTTAAGCAGGGCTTCACTGCTGCCTGGCTTTTCAGAGCGAGCAGCACAGCGCCCGCAGGATCCATCCCCGTCTTGGCGGCACCCACGCAGAGGTCAGGATGGTCATGGTCTGAGCTGCCAGGGATGAGACCTGGGTTTCGTCGTCTTTGCTTGCATAGTAGAGGGCTGCAACAGAAGGAAAGAGAGCAGAGCTGAAACCCACCAATCTGCAGAGACCCACAGGCATCCTTTCCAGACCATGCCAGCCCCAGCCATCCCTTTCCCTGGTCAGGAGGTGCAGGCGGGACAAATGGATCACCTGGAAGCTGCTGCTCAGGAATGCAACAAATGCCCCCGAGATGTTCCCTGGAGCAGGACAGGGCATGGCAGCACGCTGCCCAGGCTCTGTCCCCTGCCCCACCAGCCCCGGCACACACAGCACTGCCCCTACTCACCATCGTAGATCTCCTGCAGCACCTTCACGCTGCTGCCCTTCAGGTGCGGCGCGGCCAGCCCTGTGCAGAGAGCTCCGTCAGACCTGCTGCCGCCCAGCACGCTCCCGGCAGCATGGCCCCGGCCCTGTTGGTTTGGCTGCAGACCCCTCCTCCCCTCAGCAGGGTGACCCCAGGGAAGGACAGGACCCGAGGCGAGGTGGCACTGAGCAAGATGCCACCAAGTCCCACTGCGAGGGCAGGGGTAGGAGGGGGAAGCACAGAGCCCCTGGCTGCATAGACCCTGCACAGGGCAGTCGGGGCTCTGCCAGCCACAAGCCTGCTCCTCGCTGCCAGTGCAGCAGATGGGACTGGGACCAGGCTGCCAAAAGAGGGACCCCAGGGGCTGCGGCTCACCGATGAACCTCACGGCTGCCATTCGCACCGCGACCTGAGCATGCTGCAGGTATGGCAGGCTCTGATACACATATTCTTCAGCCCTGCTCCCGTCGTGCTCCAACTGGAGAGAGCACAAGGGCACAGGGCTGACACAGACCCTTCCCAGTCGCCCAGACCAGTCCCTCCTCCCAGCACACCCCCTCGCCCCCCTCCACCTTGCTCCTCAGGCTATTTGCATCTCCCAGCCAGGAGCCCTGTGGGGCTGAGGTTCAGATGCAGACACAGGCAGAGCGGGGTCTGGAGTTCCTGAGAGCCCCCTGTGCCACTGCCAGGGCCCAGATGGGTCTCCTGTAACATCCTGAGGGCTGGGAGGCGAGAGGAGCACCCCGTGTCCAGCCTGGGACTTGTCCTCACCAAGCACTCCCCAGGTCTCCATCTCTCCAGTGGCTGCACACGGTGACTGAGCCGTTTCCATTTGAGCAGCTTTGCAGCTACACACAGGGTTTCATAAGAGGCCTGCAGAGGGGGACAAGGATTGGGGAGATTGTGGACAGGGCTTGGGGCCCAAAGCCCTGGCCCCCAGCACCTGCAGGGACAGCTGGGAAGCCCCTGGGGACTCTGGTGTTCAGGCCTTGCTGGCCATGGGCTGCTGCTGAGCCCTGCTGGACCGTGTAGGGCAGGTGTGGGAAATGTCCGTGCCAGCTTCTCCGGCCCTCCCTCATGCTCAGGCCACCCCTGCGGGCTCAGCACACCCTTCCCCGCACCACTGCTCAGGTTTGGAATCTGTACCTTGGCCACGTTCTCGGTCTCGTCACCAAGTGTGTGCAACATGAGTGGAACCAGGCTCCTCCGCACCTTCTTCAGCATCTGCCGCTGGTCCTTCCAATCTGCCATCTGTATTATGTCTTTGAAGAGGCAGATGGAGAGCTCTCGCACCTGGCTGCACTCCTGGTAGGGAGGAGGACAGGAGGACTTCAGCAACAGCCGCTCCCTGAGCAAGGGTGTCAGCGTGGCTGAGGGGAGGGGGCTCAGGTCTCCCAGAGGCATCAGCCCTTCAGGAGAAGCTGTGCTGGGCTGCAGAGCCCAGAAGCCACCCCCACGAGAGCAGAGGCGTGTGAGGAGGGGCACAGCCCTGCCCAAGTGCTGCCACCGGCCTGTGCTGATGGGCAGTTGTCCTTGCAAAAAGGCCCATCAGTGGGGCTCAGGCTCCTACAGCAGCCTTACATCATCAAAGTGTTGCAGGCACTCCTCAGCCAGCTGCAGAGCAGTGGAGCTGGCCTTCTTCTTCAAATGACCCATCACGCTTCTGAAAATGAGCAGGGCCCTCATCCTGTCATCTGCATGGGCACTCTGCAGGGCCTCCATCAAGTCTGGCACCAGGACCAGTATTTTCCTTGCCTGTATGAAGCACAGAATTTCTTTTTTGTGAAGTGGTGAAAGACCACCCAGGCCAAAATGCTCTGGCCATTAAGCACCAGCCTCCCATCCGGCTGCCTCGGCGGTGGCACAGGAATCCCTGCAGCAGCCTCCTGGCAGGCCATGCCCATGGGTGCACTGATGGGATCGAGGCCTGTGAAGGGACGTCAAGGGCATTTGGAGCCATCACCCCAGCTCCCGACTCCCAGCCCAGGTCAAGCCACCGCGTTACCCATGTCCAGGCCCAGGCAGCCAACACGGCTTCACTTGGCTATGCCCTGCTCACCATGTCAGGTGACTGTGACAATGTGATGAGGCCTTGGAGCATCAGCAAGAACAGCCTTGGATGCATCGGGTGCTTCTGCCTTTTGTACACCCCAGCAAACATTTTGGTGTCACATTGCTGGAGACCAGCAGCTGAAACAAAGACGGCAGTGAGAGACCGGCCAAGCCTGCAGGGCTCCCCGCACTGTGCAGCTCCTGGGTCCCACTGGCAGCTCAGAGCAAGGGCACGGGGGACAGAGAACCCGTCCTGGGGGACACGTGCTGCACACCACACGCTTGCCTGTGCCGGCACCACGTGTGCAAGCAGAGCACTGCCTGGGCAGACAGGGGCTTTGTGCACCCACACCCAAGCAGCGTGGCAGGGCCCTGCGTGACTGGCGCAGGTTAACCTGGTGCTGGGCTGGCCCTAAGGGGCTGTGTCCCGGAGGAGGTGACTGTTTGGGGGCAGATGGCAGCAGAGAGGGCTGTGCCTGTCTCTCAAGGAAAACAGGCACAGCCCTGAGCATGAGCAAGGACTGGTCTGGTTACTCACAGACAAGACCTGGAGGCAGGCCTCCACTCTGTGGGAGTTGAGTGTCCGTCGCAGCTGCAGGTACTCGATGTTGCTGCTCAGCTCCCTCAAGACCTTATCCAAGATGAGGGGCTGGGACAGCAGCACTTCCCACATGGCCATAGCAACACTGCAGACACAGAGCATTCTCTCAGCAGGGCTGCCTCGGCCACCACACAGTGCCCGGGCCAGTCCTGCAGCAGCCAGGCTGTCCTGCTGCCCTGGCGCTTCCCGACCCCTCGCTTGGAGTGCCCGGATCCCAGCCTGGGCAGGCAGGAGGGGGCTGAGATAGTGTTCCCCGTGGGGCAGGGAGGAACCTCGTGGCGGGGCTCGGGTCTGGCTTGGCCAGCTTTGGCTACTGCAGGCCTGGCTGACCCAGCAGGGCTGGAGAGAGTGGTGGGGTGCAGGCCCTGCTTCTCAGGGATGTCCTGTAGTTTTCTGTGGGCCTCCAGGCCCCTCTCCCCGCATGGAACAAACCCACGAGGGCTGCAGGGGTCAGTACCTGTCCCATGCTGGAAAGAGATCCACAAGGCTCCGGATCACTTCCCCAGAGCACAGCTCTGCCATCTTTTGAAGCAGCAAGTCCAGGCTGTGCCGAGCTGATGCTGTGCTGATGTGCTCCATGTTGTTATAGATGCCAGCTCATGACAATTGGCACCTGGAGGGCAGGCGGGTGAGGGTAGTGCTGCCACCAGACTGCAGCCATTTCCTCAGCTGCTGCTGAAATGGCCGCCCTTCCCATCCTACTCTGCTGGCATGAAATGGCTTCAAGGTGCCTGAGGCACCTGGGTGAGGGAAGGCCTGATGTAGGGAGGAACAGCACCTGGAAGGGCTCAAGGGCAGGCCAGCCAAGGCTGCTTACCTCTGTCAGCCAGGAGGCAGGTTCTGTCATGGCCACATCCACAATGCCATCAACTCCTCCTTGTCGCATACGCATGAATCTCTCATGGCCTCGATGGCCTTGAGGAGGATGACCGTCTTATCAACAGGGTGGAGGTATTCCCCAAATGCCTGCGGGAGGAAGGAGGGCAGGGAAGACGTGTCACACCGAGTGCCCTGATAGCACTGCTCAGCTGAGCAGTGAGAGCAGCTCTGGCGAGAGTACCTGCAGGAAAGCTGGCAGCAGGGGCTGCAGTCACTGCAGGGTGGAGGATGAGAAGAGGGGGCCCCAGGGTGAGGGAGAAGGGGTGGGGCTGTGGGCACAGTGTGCTGGCCCTGCAGAGAACCAGGGCTTCCCAGTGGCCCCGAGGCCTGGAGCTGCTGCTGGGACACTGGAGTGCAGCCCCCTGGGGTCCCTGCTCCAAAACAGCAGCAACCCTCTGACCAGGGACAGTGAGACCATGCCAAGCCCGCTGGTTCTGGATCCCTTTGCTCACACCAGTCTTCTGCTGATGCTGCAGGACAAGAGGCCTCAGCAAGGGAGAAGCTCATTACCTTTGCAATGCTCCTGGTGCTGCACGAGAAAAGCCAAGAGGGGTTCTCAGCTTCCCTTTTCCCTCCACACTGGGGATGCTCTGGATTCATCCTCTGGTGATGTCATGCCTAAACAGGAGGAGATCACGGAAGAGTCATTAGGACACAGCACTGATTACCACCAATGACAGATTTGGCTATGGGGACCATGGAGGAGCTGCATTTTGAGAGGTCCTGAGAAGAGTGGGAAGGAGAACAGCAAAGAAGAGTGCCGGACTTGTGGTGAGCATTTGGCTTCTGCAGCAAAACGATAGCTGGGATGCAGTGGGAAGCAGCTGTGAGGGGCAAAAGAGATGAGGGAAGAGGGAGGCTTTCCTGGACAGCCTCCAGCAAGTACAAAAAGAAGCCACTGCAATACTCGGGGAAACAAGCGGGACTATGAGGAGATGTCTGTGTGTGAAGGGACGCAGCCCAACACAGCTTGTCCTTACATTTTTGCTGCTGGATGAATCTGGAGAGGTGATGAAGAGCATCCAAAGCCTCATGCTGGATCTCCCAGATCTTGCTAGTCCAGCAAACAATAAGATGTCCCAGCAGCTGTCCCAGGAAGCGGTCCATGGATATTGCCATGGTCGGAAGAGCTGTTGTCATCTCCAAGCAACCTCCAGACCTGGGCAAGGGAGGCAGGACGGGTAGAAGGGCTGAGGGCAGCAGCTGCAACAAAAGCCCTGAATCCCAAGAGTCTGCCGCAGGGAAGGAGCCTGGTGGGTCAAAGCTGTGGAGGGCCCTCCCAAAGCAGCGAAGCTGGGCAGCAGGGCATGGAGAGCTGCCATGCCTGGCCTCCCACCATGCTCCTTGGGCAGTGCTGTCCTGCACAGGAGTGGGGGCTGAGATGGCTCCAGCAGAAAGGGGCACTGGGGAGGGAAAACCATGGGAAAAAGAAAGAAGCCAGACTCCTCGCCCAGGGCAGAGCCGTGCTGAATGCCTCAGGCATCTCAAGCTGCAGGCTGCTGCCCATGGTGGCAGGGACTGGGAGACAGCCTGGCCGGAGGGTGCCTGCCTCCTTACCTGCACTGAGGAAAAGCTGGCCATCAAATCGACCAGCTCCCCAATCCTTGCCAGGGGCCCGTTCACACACAGCTGGGTGTTTAGTGTCGGTGAGGGCAGCAGCATCTGGAAGAAGAGAAAACGCTGCTGTGCCCGGGGAGCTGGTGCCAGCAGCAGCAGCAGCACTGCTCAAGTCCCCGGCTGGACTTGTGCAGTCCTGGTGGCCCCGCAGGGAGGCAGATGCCACCCCAGGGTAGTGTCTGATTCTTTCTGTGCCCTCTCGGGAGCACAGGTCTGTGTCCCCTCGCCATGAAGGCTGGGCTTTGGGCAGGAGCCTGCTGGGGCAGGGGGCGGGGGGGGCGGCAATGGGGGAATGGGGATATGGCCCCTTGGGGAAGCCAGGAGTGCAGAGCTTCAGGGCTAGGCTCCCTGTGCAGGACAGGCAGCTGCCAGTAGGTTCTGCCCTGGTCAGACCTGGGCAGAAACGCAGGAGGGACTGCAAGGCAGGGGAAGAAGGACAGCACCCACTGCCACTGCTGTGGTGCCTGAGGAGAGGGGTCAATGCCTCCCACTGCTTTGGTGCAGGCAAAATGCTGGGGATGGAGCTGGCCCAACAAGTGGCATGGGCCAAGGCTTTGCCGTGACAGGGGAGGAGGTGCAGAGGGGAAGTCACGTTAACTGCAGCCAGGGGATACGGGCTCCTGGAAGAGCACGGTGGGCCATGTCTGGGTCCCCCGAGGGAGCTGAGCACCCTCCCTGCGGATGTGCTGTGTGCATGGCGCCCAGGGGGGGACACCATCCATTCCAGAACGGACACTCCCATCCCTCCAGGGTGCGGAACAGCCCCTGCAAACCCTGCCTCTCTGCCAGTGCCGCACCTGCAAGATTCTCCGCAGGTCCCTTGGAGCCAGGGGAGCTGAGCACCAAGCTCTTCAGCAGGATGTCCATGGCATCCAGGGTCTGCAAGGAGGAAAAAGGTTATGTCAGTCTGTCTGCAGTCCCTCTTCCATGGGGACAGATCTAACTCCCCACGCAGGGGAGGACACCCCTGCCACCTCTGGTTGGCAAAGGGGGCCTTGGGGCAGACAAGCTGCAGTGGGCAGAGGAGCCAGTCCAGAGGCACTGGACATGGTGAGGCCAATGGGAAGGGGACAAAGGGACGAGAGCAGGGAAGCAAAGCCTGAGACCCTGCTGTTCCTTGCATCTCTGGTTGTGTCTCAGCACGTGGCAGCCAGGGAGCAAGCTCTGAGTGCTCCTGGCAGCACAACAGCACTTACCTTACAGTAGAGAAAACTGTCTAGGCCCTGCATTTCTGTTCTGGGGGGAAGCAAGAAGACACTCCTAAAGCAAGCCTCTAAAAGGCTTTTCTTCTTGCCCTCCAGTGCCATCTCCACTTTGCTGAAAAGAGAGAGAGGCGGAGCTGTCAGACACAGGCACTGGGAGCGCTGCCTCTGTGCCTTGGGCAGCTGGACACAGAGCTCTGGAACAGAGGTCCCCAAGACGGGATGGAGCCCTGGCATGTGGGGAGCCCTGCCAGGAGGGCACTCCTCCCTCCCTTACATGGCCCAGGCCAAAGGACAGTCCTGGCAGGCAAAGCCTCCATCTCCCCGTTCAGGAGCAGCTGAGATGTGGCAGGGACCTGCAGGACCCTGCTGCACTCCCCTGATGTCTCTCCACAAGCCACGAGCAAGGGCGAACAGCAGGCCCTGAGGGCACCACAGGGACTCTGCCTGGATGGGAGATGCCCATGGCCAGGCCAGGGCCATGGGCTGTAGCAGAGGTGTCCAGCCAAACCAGGGGCTGGGCACGTACCTCATATGGGCAAGGGCAAGCATGGCTTGCTGCCGCACTGCTGTGTGCAGGTTGTCCATGGGCTCCTCTTCCACCAGCGCCTGCAGACATCGACCGGGATGGGACCTGGTGGCCACCAGCACCCAGTGCCAGCAGACCCAGCACCAGGCGGCAGGGCTGGCAGAGACCTCTCTGCCCCCAGCCCAGCACTGGCCCTCAGCGTGGCCCTACTGCCAGGTTGCTCAGCAGCACCGCGTCCTCTCAGCCAACTCGGGCATTTGTCTGTGCACGCTGGTCCCTGCCCTCCCCCTGCACAGGCCATGTGTATCTCACAGTGTGCCGGCGCCTGGCGACTTGCCCCCTTCCCCAGCGCAGCTGGGTTTCCCTCACCTTGATGGTCTCTGCCACCTGAAATGGTGGTAGAACTCCTTCAGGTCCTGTGAGAGCCCTCCATCTCTGGCAGCTTTGCACAGGATGGAGATGGTCTGCAGGAACTGCATCTTCTGAGCCTCCTCCTGGGCATGCAGGGGGCACAGACATAAATGGGTAGCGTGAGAAGGGGGACATGCTGGCCAGCAAGACTGAGCACGGGGCTGCAGTGCTGTGCAGGAGATGGGGGGGAGCAGCTCTGCCCCGGCCAGCAAGCCCCTGGCAGCAGAGCCGTGGCCCCATCAGGAGATGGAGGCACTGATACCTGGAATATGGCTGCAGTTACCTTCACTGAGCTCTCTAGAAAGGTCTGAATGAACTGCATGGATGCAGTGTGTCCCTCCGCCATCCCTTGGGCAGACAAAGGTATAGGGGTGGGGGAATAAGGAAGGCTCAGAGAAATGTCTCGGCACTGTGGGCCTGCTGGGGGCAGTGGGAACAACGGTGGGCTGCGCTCAGGAGTCTGTGCCAGCCTTGCGCTCCGCGCTCTGTCCCGTCGCCGTCCTGCCCGGACACTGGCGTGAGGGATGTGACCCGGTTGACTTTAATACAGTGCCCTGGGTGTCAGCAAGGGGCACATCACAAAGCGCGCCTTCACAAAGGGCACCCTGGTGGGTCACAAAAGGCACGTTGGAAAGGGCACCATGGTAACCCACCACTCAGGACATGAGGGGCCACGGCGTCCTTGTGAGGGGCACGGGCCCATTCCCCCCGATCACTTGAGTCCCAAGCCCCATGTTTTGCTCATGTTATATGGAGGTCTTGTTATCGCAAGATAACCAGAATGTGTCATGATGTTCAGAGACGGACTAGTCACAGCCAGACTCAGAAAGGCCATGAGTAGAACTGCACGCTCACTGGAGATGGCATTAGATGACCGATGTTTTCTTGTCCAAGTCCTGTGTTTGAGAAGTCTAGGGGGTTAGGGAGGGTGGGATGCGGTAAGAACAGCACCTGGGCGGGCTCAAGGGCAGGGCAGCCACAGGCCACTTCACCGCTGAACCCCGCGAGCTGCAGCAGGCGGCAAAGAGGGGCAGGAGGCTCTTGGCCGAATGGCTGCACTGCAACTGGGAGCAGAGGCAGGCATGGCAGCTCCAGCGGCTGCGGGAGCTCAACCAGCGGCAGCGGCCGGAGCAGATCTGCCAGCTGCTGCGCTCCAAGGAGGCTGAGCAGTGCGAGCTGCAGGAGAAGCTACAGCAGCAGCATGCTGCCGCCGCCTGTCGGTCACGGAGCCTGCAGCAGCAGCTGGCCAAGGAGCTGGTGAGAGGAGCCTGGAGCAGTGGCGAGGGCCGTTGGTAGCTCCAGGAAGTCCTCAGCAAGCTGTGCTGGGAGAGCGGCGAGAGCAGTCGCCCGCAGCCGCCGCTCCCAATTGAGCTGCTGCTGCTGTAGAAGAGCCTCTTCCTAACGTGCATCTTGGAGCTGTTCAAGGGCGAGCCAGCCGGATGCCTGCGGAGAGGCCAACGCCAGGGCCTGGCACCATCTTGCAGCCCCCTCCTGAGCTGCGATCCCATCGAGCCCTACCATTTGTGGAGCCTCATGGCACCCAACTGCCGCAGCGGGGCAGCCCACGGGCACTTCTAAAGCCGCTGGCCCTAGGAAGCGAAGCAGCAGCACGGAAATCCCGCCCTAGACGCCGCAGCGCCACGCTGCGGGAATCCCGCCGCAAGGAAGGGGCGGCAGCGGGCGGGCCGCGGTGAGGGCGCCTCACGCGTGCGCAGTGCGGGCTGTGGTTAGGCACCGCCCGCCCAGCGGCGGTTGGGGCGGGAGAAGCAGCCGCGCTCCCCGCGGCCGTGGCAGGGCAGATGAGGGGGGTCCGGGCGCAACCGTTGCCCGGCGGCTCCTGACCGCCCTTTCCGTGCCATTGCTTTTCAGCTCGGGGCAGTGTGGTGAGGAGCGTGGTCGGGGGGGGATCTCTCCCCCGGCGGGGCCGCGGCCATGGACGAGCAGAGCGTGGAGGTGAGCGGCCTGGCGGCTCCTGCGCTCGCGGTGTCGCCGGGAGGCGAGAAGGGCGGCTTGGGGGTAGCGTGGTGTCCTCGGGTGCGCATCCCCGGGCCCATGGGGACGGCCCGCTGTGGCGGTTGCACCTACCCTTCCGTGGGGGGCGGGGAGTGGCAGGGCCAGGCCTACCCGGTGGGGTCTGTGCCGTGCGGCCTGAGCTGTTTACGGGCCGGGGAAGGGCTGGCGCATGGCGCCGGGACCACGGAGCCCCTGGCTGGTCCCTCGCCCTTGTGTGTGGGGAGAGAAGCCGAGCGGTACGGAGCTGTGGGCGGTCCCGGAGGCGGAACACAGATGGCAGCTGTGCCGCGGGCAGGGATGCGCATCTCGCCGAGCCCTGCTCCTGCGTGCCCGGTGAGCCGGCAGGAAGGAAGCGGGGTGTAAGGAGGTGATATTTCTGGGTGACACGCGGTTGTTTTACATAGGCCAGGTGAGAAAATAAACGGGTTGGACGGACACCTGGCGCTGATAGAACGCGCCCTGCCGTGCGTGAAGGCACAGCTCTCAGTGGTGCTTGTCTGTGACCTGGGCAGCTTGTACACGCTGTTGTCCGTATTAATAGTAGCCAAACCGGAGTAGAATTTAACAAGACCTTGTGTGATAACTTCCTGTAAATACATGTACTGCGTTTTAATGGTTTGCAACCATTAAAGAAGGCAGTAATGTGTGGGAGATACTGTGGTATCTGCACGTTCAAGATATGCCTTGCTTTTGTGCTCATTTATAATTTCAACTCTGGGGGAAAAAAATAGCCCATCTGAAGAATCTGAGAGTTCTGTAGTTAAAGCCAGAAGGGGTCTAACTCCTGTACGATACAGAATGTAAAACTTCTTATGAGTGCAAAATCTTATCAATATGGAAAGCAAGCATAGCTTGGTATTTCAAAATACCTTTCTCATTTTGGGAATGTAAAGAGCTGACGTGGTGTATTCTAGAACAAAATGCTTCACTCTTCAAATGGGTATAGTAAAAAATAATATGTCAGGTTACACTTTTATTGCCAGAGAATTATTAAATGGGGTGTGAGAGAGTGTAGATATTGTGGAGCTAGTGCTAATGGTAGACCTTAAAAAATGTAAGCCTGATAAAAGTAAAAAGAAAAAAAAAGCCCCATGCAATTCAGCCCGTCTCATTAGCATTCTGTATAACACATACATGCACTTACCACGCTTTTGAATTAGTTTAGTGCAAGTACATTGAACCTCGTGTGCTCAGAATCTGCAGGTGCAAGTTTCTTCTGGCATCTGTTCAATCCCATGTGAACACAAGCAGGAATAATATCTTGGCTTCAGAAAGGCCCACGTCAAAAAAGATGAGCCAAACAAAGAAACTGTTCCTTGAAGAAGAGTGTATCAAAATGTGCGCTAAGAGCTGGTGTAGTGTAGGAGGAAGTGGGGGGAGAGCCACAGTGTTTGACATGGTGTTTTGACTCCAAGATGTGCTATTGGTAGCTGTTTGGAGTGGGACTGCGTGTATGAAACCTGGCACTCTGCCTGGAAAATAAATGCAACTCTGATATGCTTGAAGTATATGGCTTAACAGTAGTGATAATCTACCCTCTGCAGAGCATTGCTGAAGTATTCCGATGTTTTATTTGTATGGAGAAATTGCGTGATGCACGCCTGTGTCCTCATTGCTCCAAGCTGTGCTGTTTCAGTTGTATTCGGGTGAGTTTCCTCATTATAGTTTATTCTTGCAAATGTATGAACTTAAAACTTACTGATCTTATGAACACATTCTTGCTTCTTTCTTGTCCCTTTCCCTGGCGCTCCAAAGATTCCTTTTTTCTGCCCTGGGCTCTTCAGTTTCCCTTTCAGGATCCTTTACAACTCCGTGAGGAAAAATGAGGCAGGCTGTGCATTGCATTTAGCAGTGCTAATTACAGGGACTGTCTGGATAATTGCTTTTGAGAAGCAGACATATAATGATCCCATCTGTGGCATCTTTTCGGAGTCAGTGATGCCTGTGTGGAAGACAAAATTGGGACAGGAATGAAATGCTGATTGGCATCTCTCAGTATGGAGCACTGGGAAGGTCATAAGGCTAGGGGAATATGATGTCATTGGTGTCACAGAAACATGGTGGGATGGCTCCTATGACTGGAGTGTCGGAGTGGAAGGTTACAGGCTGTTTAGAAAAGACAGGCCCAGGCAGATGGGGAGGGGGCGTTGCTAATCTATGTCAGTGATAGGCTAGAGAGTTATGGAACTCTGTCTGGGACAGGTGATGAGGTAACAGAGTATTTGGTGGGTCAGGATCAAAGGGAAAACAGCAATGGGGACACATTATGGTGGGGATCTGTTACAAGCCGCCTGATCAAAGAGGACTCTGTGGATGAAGCGCTCTACAGACAGATAGGAGCAGCTTCACGCTCGCAGGCCCTTGTCCTCATGGGGGGACTTCAACCATCCAGACATCTGTTGGAGGGATGGTACGGCCCAGGCACAAGCAATCCAGGAGGTTCCTCGATTGTGTGGAAGACAACTTCCTCTTTCAACAATAGAGGAGCCGACAAGGAGAGTGCCTGCTGGACCTTGTGCTCACCAACAGGGAGGGACTGGCTGGAAATGTGACGCTCCAGGGCAGCCTTGGCTCTAGTGCATCACGAGATGGTTGAGTTTGAGATCCTCAGGACAGTGAGAAGAGCATGCAGCAAGCTCACTGCCCTGGACTTCAAGAAAGCAGACTTTGGCCTCTTTCAGGAACCTCACTTAGTAATGGGATACAGTCCTAGAGGGCAGGGGGGCCCAAGACTGCTGGTCGATATTCCAAGGATCACCTGCTATGTGCTCAAGAGTGTTGCATGCTCCGACTTAGGAAGAAAGTGCAGCAGGAGGGCCAGGAGACCTCCGTGGGTGGACAAGGAGCTGCTGAGGAAACTTAGAGGGGAAAAAAGAAGCTTATAGAAGGTGGAAGCGAGGACAGGCGGCCTGGCGGAAGAATATAGGAGCAATTGCCCGAGAAGCTAGGGACCAGGTTAGGGAAAGCTAAGGCCCATCTAGAATTAAGTTTAGCAAGGGAGGTAAAAGATAACAGGAAAGGATTCTGTAGATACGTAGCAAATAAAAGGCAGACTAGGACAACGTGGGCCCTCTCCAGAAGCTATTCAGGAGAACTGGCTACCATTGGATTTGGAGAAGGCTGAGGTTCTTAATGACTTCTTTGCCTCAGTCTTCACCAGCAAATGCTCTGACCACCACACACGAAAGTCTTGGAAAGCAAATGCAGGGGACTGTGAAAATGAAGACCTTAGCCCACTGTAGGAGAGGATCAGGTTCCGAGACCATCTTAAGAACCTGAACGTGCACAAGTCCATGGGACCTGATGAAATCCATCCACGGGTCCGTGAAGGAGCTGGCGAATTAAGTTGCTAAACCACTGTCCATCATATTTGAAAATTCCTGGCAGTCAGGTGAAGTTCCTATGACTGGAAAGAAGGGGTAATATAACCCCCATTTCAAGAAGAGGAAGATGGAAGACCCAGGGAAACTACAGACCAGTCAGTCTCACCTCTGTGCCTGGCAAAATCTATGGAACAGTTTCTCCTGGAAAACATGCTAAGGCACATGAAAAACAATGAGGTGTTGTGACAGCCAACATGGCTTCACTCAGGGGAAATGCTGCCTGACCCAATTTGGTGGCCTTCTATGATGGAGCCACAGAACTGATGGACGAGGGCAGAGCAGTTGACGTCATCTACCTGGACTTGTGCAAAAGCGTTCGACACTGTCCCGGCATGACATCCTTGTCTCTAAGTTGGAGAGACATCAATTTGATAGATGGACCACTCGGTGGATCAAAAACTGGCTCGATGGCCGCACGCAAAGAGTTGTGGTAAATGGCTCGATGTCCAGTTGGAAACCTGTAACGAGTGGTGTCCCTCAGGGATCGGTGTTGGGCCCGGTCCTGTTCAACATCTTTGTCGGCGACATGGACAGTGGAATTGAGTGCGCCCTCAGCAAGTTTGCCGACGACACCAAGCTGTGTGGTTCGGTTGATACGCTGGAGGGAAGGGATGCCATCCAGAGGGACCTTGACACGCTTGTGAGGTGGACCGATGCCAACCTTATGAAGTTTAACCAAGCCAAGTTTAAGGTCCTACACCTGGGTCGGGGCAATCCCAGGCACTGCTACAGGCTGGGCAGAGAAGAGATTCAGAGCAGCCCTACAGAGAAGGACTTGGGGGTGTTGGTTGACGAGAAGCTTAACATGAGCCGGCAGTGTGCACTTGCAGCCCAGAAAGCCAACCGTATCCTGGGCTGCATCAAAAGAAGCGTGACCAGCAGGTCGAAGGAGGTGATCCTGCCCCTCTACTCTGCTCTTGTGAGACCTCACTTGGAGTACGCATACAGTTCTGGTGTACTCAACATAAAAAGGACATGGAGCTGTTGAGCAAGTCCAGAGGAGGCCACGAGGATGATAAGAGGGCTGGAGCACCTCCCGTATGAAGACAGGCTGAAGAGTTGGGCTGTTAGCTGGAGAAGAGAAGGGCTGTGTGGAGACCTCAGAACAGCCTTCCAGTATCTGAGGGGTCTACAAGGATGCTGGGGGAAGGACTTTCCTTAGGACTGTAAATGGTAGGACAAGGGTAATGGGTTCAAACTTAAACAGGGAAGTTTAGATTAGATATAAGGAAGAAGTTCTTTACAGCGAGGGTGGTGAAGCACTGGAATGGGTTGCCCAGGATGGTTGTGGATGCTCCATCCCTGGTGGTGTTCAAGGCCAGGTTGGACAGAGCCTTGGACCACGTGGTTTAGGGCAAGGTGTCCCTGCCCATGGCAGGGGGGTTGGAACTAGATGATCTTAAGGTCCTTTCCAAGCCTTACTATTCTATGATTCTATAACATGACCTCTTGTCACCCTGGAGATGTTTTAGAATACTTGCCAAACTAGTATAGTGTGAGCAGATACAGGCTAAGTCTTTCTTAAGGGAGCCTGGTATAGCAGGCTGAAGCAGCATCTGAATCCCAATTCATTTATTAAGTCCTGGTTCCCAGTGTATAACACTTCAGTTTGAAGTCCGGAAGCTGTTGGTGCAGTGGGAGAGGGTTCAGCTGAGGTTTTCAGTCCTCTGGTAGTATTTCCAGAAACTAGAACAGACAATCATTTGCTTTGAAAGCTCTGACAAGAACTATAGGTGAAGGATTCATGTTACACATTAAGAATGTTAGCAACACATTGTTGCTGGGTGGTGAGAGATTATTCATGAGAATCTTTAAATGTGGTAGTGAGCTGACAAATATAAGCCCATTAACTGCTGCGCTTTTACACTTGTAAATTGTAGTGGGCAGGCGAAGTTCCTTCCTCAGCTACTTGTCTTTGGAGTTTTCTGGAAGAGAAGGATTCAAAGAGTCCTTGTGGATTTGATCCTTGATCCACAGGTATCTAATATGTGTATAAATAGCCCAAGAGGAAGAAGTAAGTTACCTTGAAGACTGTAATTTAGACTAAAAAATAGGCTTCTTGTATCTTTTGCTTTCTTTTGTTGAAACACACTCTACAGTCTGTGACTATGGGAGTCTGCCCCCCGTCTGTGGCTTCTAGTGAAATATTTGGTACCTCAGAATTTTCTGTATATTTTTAACTGGGGTGCCTTTGACATCTAAAGAAAAGTGGTTCCTTTGTTACTAAGATACCTCTGGGACTAAGTGGTCGAACAGCTAAATTATAAATCTTAAAAGGGGGGGGGTAGGGGGCAATATAGAAAGACTGTAAGAAGAAGAGGAAACTCCCAATTAATGATATGAATGAAATGAACTGCTTGCAGTTCTTTTTTTACAGCCTCTTTAAAAATGTTTTTCCTTTTTCCTTCATAGCGTTGGCTGACTGAACAAAGAGCTCAGTGCCCTCATTGTAGGTAAGGTATTTTTAATATCCGGAATAAATTACCAGGAATCGGGTGTACTGTCCTGTTAAAATCAATCCTTTTTTCAGTGCATGTTGCACTGAATTTGTAAGCTTGGTTTATTTTTATTTTTATTTTTTTTAGGGACTCTCTGCTGTTACTATAAAAATTTACCCTGGTAAAATACTTTCTGTAAAATACGTTCTAGTTTTGCGACAAGATAAGGAAGATCTTTATTCTTCCTCTGTCCCACTGCTGTTTTCAGTGCATGTAACTGGTGTAATAAGAGTAACTAGATGGTGTTCCCCTTAGAACTCTTTATATTTTTCTCGCAGGAGTCAGACACCAGAAACTTCAGTTTTCAGACTGAAATGTGTGCTTTTTTTTTTTTTTACACCTGTAATTTGTGTGACTTACCTTGTGTGTTGCAGATTTATCTGAGAGGTAGCTACAGTGTGGTGTTTGGTTTGGGTTTTTTTAATGCAAGGCCTGGCCTCCGTTAGCACTTCTAGTTCTGGGTACTTAGCAATTCTAGCTCTTGATAGACGAAAAATTGGAAGGTAGCATATTCTTTTCCCCTAAGGAAAGGGAAGTATTTAAACCCAACTAACTGACCATTTCTATGGAACTTCTTAAATATTGAGCTTTTAAAGTATTTGATCAGTAGCTCTAAAGTGCTTGTAAGGAGGTAAATATATCTTAATTTCACAATGGGGATAATTGAAGCATTGAACTGGGGATAGCTGAATAATGAAAGAAATTGAAGAAGCACTGAGAAAGTTATTTGCCCAGCATTATCCAGGAGTCTCAAAAAATCTGGAAATAGTTCTTGGGTTCCCCATGTTGACTTCAAACATTACTTTGGTTTTTGGTTGGTTGGTTGGTCTTGTCCCCACCCCCCACCCACCCCACCCCGAAATAACTAGTACAGCTTCTGCTTTTTTGCCCATGAGTTCTTCCCATAGAGTAGAATCAATGAACTGAATTAAGTCAATGATGCTTCTCTTCTAGCTCCTGGAGGTGAGTTCTTGCTCTAACTCTAGCCATGCTTCTTGCAGAGCTCCACTGCAGCTACGAGAGCTTGTAAACTGTCGTTGGGCAGAAGAGGTCACACAGCAGCTGGATACACTTCAACTCTGCAATCTCACAAAGCATGAAGAAAATGAGAAAGACAAGTAAATGGAGCATTCTTCACATAGAGCATGTTGCAGTTTGCTTATATAAGCAGGCTTTTAATTTCTCTGATTCTAAGGAGCTGAACAAACTGATAACTTTTACTTAAAAGCTGAATTGTGCTCATTGTCTGACTAAAAGTTGGAGTTCATTTCTGTCATACTTAATGGAACAAGAAAAACTCTTCAGTGTCTTTGCCTAGAAAACTACTAGTAGTTTGGCTCAGTATAGTTAAAATGAGAGATACAGGAAACATGAAGGGTGGTAATACTTCTTAAGGCTCTTAGCCCTTCTTAGTGACCATACAGCTGAAATAAAAGTTTCCTCTCAATGGCTTGTTCATTTGGCAGTCCCATTAAGACTGTGGCTGCTCATTTGGTATCTCAGCACATAAAAGCAGAGAAGCTGTTCTGAGAAGATGTCGTCTAATTCTGTGTGAAAATGTAATTGATAAACCCAGATTGAGATCAAAGAAAATACATAAAGTCTCACAGAAAGCACTGCTATTACTACATGTGACTGCTGTTCTCTCTCCTTCCTTGTCTTTGGAGCCCCTTGTATTTTCTGATATATTCTCTTCGTAGGAGCAACTCTCAGAACTTTCTCAGCAGGCTTTTCTCCTGGTTTTATCCCATTAGCAGTCCTATTACATGTTTTAAGATATATTCTGGAGATTTGGAGGAGAAAAGTGTGAGAAGAAGCATTGATAAAGGAACAGGGACCAATTGTGTGTTCTGTGGCTGCCTCCTCCTCAAGTTCCTGAATCCTAATGGAGGGGGAAAGGAGAGGCCTGTATTTGAGGTCTGTCCCGGTCTGTGCTCAGTCTGTTGATCGATGTTGTTTCTGAAATGTTAAGAAATGACAAAGATCGATTTGTCCAAATAGCTTGTGAGCCATTGCTCTGTGGTTACTTTAGGTAGCATATGATCAGGACTTTAATAATGGGATTGATTCATCGGTGGTATTTTTACTCTCAGTACTGGATAGCAAAACAGGTGAAAATGTTAAATTGAATTTGCAGAAAATTCATAGCTATTTTCTGTTGATAATACGTGTGTTTTTTTGTTAAAGGTGTGAAAATCATCATGAAAAACTTAGTGTTTTCTGCTGGACCTGTAAGAAGTGTATCTGCCACCAGTGTGCGCTTTGGGGAGGAATGGTAAGAAGAGACTTCCTTATGTGCACATGGTGTCCTGCAGTAAGAGACTTCAAGTGTTTTGTTTGAAAGCGGTTTGAAGAAATAGAAATGCTGTGAAACTGTTGTAATGGCTGTTGAACTGCCACGCAAATAGTGTAGTGGTATGTGTATTTATAATATAATATGAATATCGAGTTTGAAAAGCGTGACTTCTGTTTATAATTAGAGAAGCAAATTGAATTATTGCTGAAATGAGGTCAGAATTACCTTCCTTGTTATAAACCTCATGATGTCTTGCATGAGCTTTAGAGGGTGGTGAGAACTTTATGGGCAAATGTAGAAGTCTTTCTCAGGAAATACAGATAACTCTTAAATTACTTAAATGTTCTGGCCTGTAATTCTGAGGATCTTCAAAGCTCTATTAGCACAATTCTTTCCTTTCAACTGCCTATTTGAAGGAGAGACCGCTGTCATTGTTTGGAATGTAAGTGATTTAAAAGTGTGCTGCCTTTGTTTGGGAAGGGTGTTTTAGTAATAATAATAAAAATAAAGTAACCCTTCTGTTGTTATTTGATTGATTAGAGAACTGCACAGTAAATGAAGCAGTTTATCTTTGGGGGCCTGTTGAGACTCTTGACAGGAAGCTTTGATGCTATGAAAGCCAAATTCATGGCTTCTTACAAAGGGAAGCGAAAGGCAGACTTCCTACATACAATCTGCTTTGGAACTTCTCCAGAATGAGTGATACACTAGGAGGTTTTCTTCCCCTCTCTTTCAGTAATTTAATAGGAGTGGAATGAAATTAAAATGAGATGCTCTATTATTCTGCACCTCCTCCCCCTCTTTTTCTAACAGCATGGAGGACATACTTTTAAACCACTGGCAGAAATCTACGAGCAACATGTCACAAAAGTCAATGAAGAAGTCGTAAAGCTTAGGAGAAGACTCATGGAATTGATCAGTTTGGTTCAAGAAGTGGTAAGAAACTGATCCAAGATAACGTTAAGTTTTCGTGTAGTATGCCATTGTCAACAGATAACTGTAAAGTGGGGCATGGAAATATTACACCATTTCATAGGCTCATGGTGTTGTCAGCACCTGATCAGAAGCTGTTGCTTCTGGTAGAACTCATTTTCCTTTCTTTAGGAGGATAAACTATATTTGAGCCTACAGGACGGGCTGTAAAGCAGCTCACCAGTTAGAGATTTGAAGTTTGTGTACCTCCTTTTTCTTCCTCATAGGGGTAAATGTGTTAGATACCAACTATTGACATGTTCAGCGTTGGCAGTTTTTAGTGAAAATCCCAGCAATTCATTTCTTGTATTCTAGGGAGGATTATTTTTGTGTTCTGCTGAATGCTGGTATATTTATCGTGTAGTCTTTGCACAAGTAAGTTGGTTTGTTGGTTTTTTAAACAAGTCTCAGTAGGGTTTTTGTGATACTTATATCACCATGTGGGCTACATGTAAGTATTTGTAGAATCATAGAATGGTTAGGGTTGGAAAGGACCTTAAGATCATCTAGTTCCAACCCCCAAATGTTTATAGAGGGTTGTTGCTTTCACCTTCCAGGGTGAAGGGCATAATTTTTATCAAATTATTCTGGTTACCAAGAAGGTAACTTTAGTTCGCTGCTCAAATTACAGAAGAGAAAATGGCAGTTGTACTTACGAATTTTGATACTAAAGAATTCCCATATGACAAATCTCTATGCAATGAGAAAATGTTGCTCAACTTTACTGTTAACCTTTGGTCACCCACCAGAGGGCACACTTATGTATTCCATGAAAGTCAAAGGATATTTTCAGGAACAGCCTGTAATACAACTCATCTAAACCCACAGTCCTATTTTCTTATTCTAAATAAGTGAGCTCCAGTAAGACCTGGATTCTTTTCTTTTTTCTTTTTTTCCTCAGAGAGAAATAGGGCTGGAGGGGACTGTAGGAAAGCCTAGGAAAGAATGGAGCCGACATGTAAAAGAGTGAAACATGCAGAAGGGTGAAGGTTTTGATTTTGTGCATGTTTTTTCCTGAACTCTGGTTTAGGAGAGGAATGTGGATGCAGTGCGTAGTGCGAAGGATGAACGAGTTCGGGAAATCAGGAATGCAGTGGAGATGATGATTGCCCGGTTAGACACTCAGCTGAAGAATAAGCTTATAACATTGATGGGTAGGTATTTATGCATAGGAACAATATATTAATTATGTGTAAATCTATTAAGAAACTTTCTTGCCCTGGAAGTATGACTCCTTACACACATTGTGGTGTTTAAGCAAGTTAAGCACTGTTAGAAGATTTCTACCTGGAGCAAAGCTTTTAATTAATCATGTAGTTACTGTGATACAGTTCTAAGTTGTTAGATGTAACCTGCTTAGTTCTCTTGGAAACTCCTGTATAATAACTTGGAGAACATTTCTGTTTAATTGGAAGATATTTAGTTCCTTTCACCTAGAGTGTTTATACACCATCATTTCTCTTAGCCAAGATGTCCATCTTTGTGATTTGACATCTTTGTAATATATATACTCCTTTTAATGTAATTTTAAAAAATGAGAAGTCTGTATGAGCTGTCTGGTGAGCAACGCTTCAATCCATACATACAGGCAGCCTTGTCTGCGAATGAAGAACATGACATCTGGAATCAGAGCTGCTAGTTTGGTTCCTGACACTTTTGCTAACTGGGGACTTGTCACTTTAGCTCTACTTTGGTATAGAGGTGAGAAGACGGGTGGTGCATTACTAAAACTGGAGTGTAGCTTTCAATGAGAAGGACTGAATATTCTGCAGTTGGCTATAACTGTGCATGCTTTGCTCAGCTAATTTTGCATCTGCGCCTTGGTTATTCCACATGTGCTTTCCTTTCCATAATGCATTGGTACGAGCACATAGTAAAGGTGACACCTTTCTTTAGACACTCTTGAAATGTTACGCTTATGACCTCAGTTTTGCAAGGTACACAATGAGTAGATTAAAGTACACAGTGAGAAGATCCTTGACCTTGTATCTGTGTACTTGTCTTGGAAACAAAAGTAAGGCAGTAAAATAGCTGTGCTGAAAATGTATTTCTGATGCTTGAAATCTTCACACACAGACAGACACGCCTCCCATCTCCCTGCCACCCACCCGAAGAAAACCTGGAATGTTGATGCTTGGAAAATGTTCTTAGCTTTGATAATGCTTGTGTTTATTCTCTTAGTTCATTTTCATTAAAAACAATATAATAAATAGATGTTAGCTATGTTTCAAGTGCGTTTTCAAATACATGTCAGTACTTTAAAATGTTTGCTTTAAGTTAAATCCAGGATTCATACCTACTTTGTGCCTCTGTTGAATATAGTAATCGATCACAAGATTTGTGTTAGCGTGTACTGATTAAAGGTCAGTCTTAAAGCTGTAGTAGAATATCATAATTATTTGTATGTTCAGGTTAACGTTTTGTTCATGTAACACCTTTTTTCTAACACCTGCCAAACTCTTCAGGTGTGTAAGGTGTGACGGAAGTGAAGTCAAACCTGTCTATTTTTATTTTATGTCCAAAAAAGCACCCCAGAACAACGAACTTGCCATTTCTGGGACACAGAATGATTCATTACTGGCTTAAGCTCAAGTGAGTTCTTTACTACAGCTCGAATTAAAAATGTAGGCTTACTTTTAAAATGATTTCTCAGTCAACCTTGGTATATTTAGAAATCCTTTACCTTAGTAGGTTCTGGATCAGCTTCCAGGTAAAAAAAAAAAAAAAAAAAAAAGAAAAAAGCTCAGTTTCTTAAAATTCAGTGAGTTGTGGGGTGGTTTTTTTCTTTGAACATGTCTTCTTCTCTTTAAACAGGTCAAAAGACATCACTTACTCAAGAAACTGAACTTCTGGAATCCCTGCTTCAAGAAGTAGAACATCAGGTGATTACGAAAAGAGCTGAAATGTGTTACACAGATCCCTCCTCAGTCAGATCCCTCCTCAGTCAGCTTTTCTTATTTGATTTGTTTTTAAATTATTAATTGATGTATATTTTTTGAGGGTATCTTTTCATTTAAGTGGTCTTAGGTTACACAATTTCTTCTTAAAACAAGCTGCTTGAAAAACTAGTGCAGGGATAATAGCCGTATCCTAGAAAACCACAGTTATATGTTTGGTGAAGGTAACATTGCAAATGCTCTCTGTCACAGTTTGAACTTGAAGCATTTAGGTGGTGTGCGTAGGTTCTGTTAGTTCTGCTGCTGTCAACTGCATATGAATAGTGGTGGCTATAAATTGAGAATAAACAAAAATGTTTCTCTGCTTTTGAGGAAAACTGAACTGGTTCTAGCTGTTTATTTCTGTCCATCTGTCTTTCCAAGAAGATGTTTTATATATTTATTTATTTTTATTTATATACATACTATGTATTTTTTGTCTGTTTGTTGAGACCTCTCTGTGAAGTTACATATATTGCATCCCAAATGAGGATGTTCTAAGTCCTGCACAGCAGTGTGTATGCAGCTCTGCAGATCAGCTTCTCTTTTCAAGAAAAAAGCCCCATTAAAATATTAATAAATCAGTGCTAGTGAAACATGACCTCTCCTCCCTCCAAATAGGAGGAAAAGCTTACTAACAAAAAAAAAAAAGTGAGAACATGCAAACATGTGGCATGTTTCTGTGTAGGTCTCTACTGCTTGTTTAAAGTCATCATACGTGTCTTTGTCAAGAGGGGCTTTGAATTTCATGTTCTTTTTTGTGAAAGTGATAGAATGATTTGAAGAACTCATAGCAACAATGTGACTTTTAAAAATGTACATATTAGTCTCACTTAAGCCTGACAAAGTTTGAAATGTAAATCTGATATGTTTTTCCAGTATTTAAAGTATCATTAAGAAGCAGAGTATATTTGTCTCCTGTAGTAAAGAGGTTTAGAAAATCCAGGACTAGTTATTCAAGGAACATTAGAAAGGAATAACTAAAACCTAAAAGAACCATTTAATATCACAGGAGCTTTCATCGCTGTGTTGTGAGGCATTTGACAAATTATCCTCATGTCTAATTAAGTGTCATTTCCAGATTGATCTACTTTTTATTGCCTAAACACAGTAATAGATGTGAGTTGGTATTAATCAGACATCTTCTATATAAATTAATTCAACCTAAGTGAAGTACATGGTAGTTGCTGTAACTTTCATTGTAGAGTTTTGAAGTCTTAAACGTTCAGAACTTCCCAAATTGGTTTCACAGCCTGGAGTTAGACGGAATTAGAATATCCATTTCAATTTTCCTAACAGAAATTTAGAACTCCTGACCATGGCTATTGTAGGCAAATTCTTCATCTCAGGAGTTGACAGTTTTAAGGGAAATAAAACCCAAGCAAACGAAAAACCCCAAACAACCCAGAACCTTCTAAGCTTCATTTTACTTTGCATTGTGGGTAATCTTTCTGAAGCTGTAACAGATGTGCAGTTTGTTTTTTAAACCAAAAGTGGGCAAAACCTATGGTTTCTACTAATGTTTTTCGTTCTTGTTTTTCCCATAGTTACGATCGTGTAGTAAGAGTGAGTTGATATCCAAAAGTTCGGAGATCCTGATGATGTTCCAGCAGGTTCATCGGAAGCCTATGGCCTCATTTGTCACCACTCCTGTCCCCCCAGACTTCACAAGGTCAGTACTGCAAATCCTTTGTTTAAACTTGAAAGTCATCTTACAAAGGTTTGTTTTGCTTGTTAAAAGATGTTTAGAGTAAAATAGAGGAGAATCTCTCTTTCATTTTGCTGTACCACTGTATGGAGGAGGACATTCCACTAATCTGGGGGGTAAATGTATTCTTGTGTATGTCAGCCTTTTGTAAAGCTGTGACAGGAGCGTGCTACTGTGTTTTAACAGGTGGATTTGAGAGAGTAGGTGATAGGTGGCTGGTGGAGAGGTTGCCTGATACCCAGCTTCTCAGCAATATGAGCTGTGGCAGTGGTATCCTGGGGAGTAATGTGATTTTGATCATTCCTGTGTTAAACTTAGTATCTCTGACTGAATTTGGGTCCAGGCTTGTACGCTGAAAATTTCAAACTGCTTAATTACTCCTCTTAGTAACCTGTGCCACAAGTAGGCCTTTCTGTTCTGGCAGAGCTTATTTGGTGTCTGTAGTCCCTGCTGGGCTACAGTCAGGACAGTGAGTTCCAACTGACAATTTCTTTTCTCTTTTATGCTTAGTTTACTGATTTGTCCTTTTTCTGTTATTATTGAGTCCCTGAGTATATAATTGCAGGGCTCTCATGAGATGCCTCTGTATGTCACGTTAATTCAGAATATATAGCCAAAACCACTTCATAGCACAATTCTTCATAAAGATAGTGCCACTGGTGCTGGGTTCTGGGGAATTCTGTTGAGAGTTTAGGCTAGCTGGCTGAAAAGTGTCTCAAAAAAATTGAAAGTAGGAAAAGTCTTGAAAGAATTCCTCAAATAATTCTGTGTTCTTTAGCAAAAATTGGTTCAGCTTGCTTTTAAAGGCAATCTCAAAAACTATTTTCCTGACATGTTTTCTGAAAAGAATGATTAAATGAGTCTCTAAGGGGAGTTTAAAATCTTACTGCCATTGGAAAATGAACATTTAGGTATCTCTTGCTCTGAAACACAAACCATTTGAGCCTAGTGCTTTCAGCCATGCAGTAGTTTCATCCTTTCTAGAACTATCAAGAAGTCTTATGTTAAAAATTCACCATACTAAGAGATTATTAGCCATCACATATAAAAGGGCAAATCCTCTTAAATACTTCTGGTTGCTCTTCCCTTCATTACATTAAATATTTGTTTTATTGTGAGCTATCACATGGAGAGGTAGTGGAGAGAAGGCTTATAAATGGAATTTTCAGAAGTACTGAAATGACCCAGTATAGTCCTAGTGAATTTCAGTGGCTCTGGTGACCTAATTTGTTTTAAATGCTTCTGGAGATTCCAAAAGTTGGGATTTCTTAATGTCATGTTATTCAACTGTAATATATTTACATCTTTCCTCCCCCTTAGTGAATTGGTTCCAGCCTATGACTCAACTACATTTGTCTTGGAAAACTTCAGGTAAGAATGTATTTTAAATTACTGTAGAGATTGGGAAGCTTTGTCTGTTTCTTTGTACATGAGTAGTAGTCTTCAAAACACAGAATAGTCTCTGCAGAAAACTGTCAGATATGAACTAAGCTGTGGGAATTCAATGAAAAATCTCACTTACCAGGCGAACAATTAACTCTGGCTAAACTGTTAGCTAAAAAGATTTTCCATAGCAAAGGCAAACTACTTATTTTTCCCTTTTTAAAAAAAGATTGGATAATTATATAAGGAACACGTATATTTGTATGGACACTTAACATTCTGCACGGGCCTTGTTCTGCTTCATGCTGTGTGCAGCAAGAAGGATGGTTCTGATGTGTAAGAGTGCAAGTGTGAGTGCAGTTTGCTGTCTTATGGAGGGTTTTGCTTTGTTCCAATAGCAAATCTTTTTCTCCTTTCTCAATAGTACGTTGCGTCAGCGAGCAGATCCTGTTTACAGTCCACCTCTGCAAGTGTCAGGACTTTGCTGGAGATTAAAAGTTTATCCAGTGAGTTATGCTTTCAACTAGAGTCGTTATCCCACCCAAAACACTTCACTAGCATTGATGTGCTTCTCTTGTAAGGAAACATCAGTTAGTATCTTCACATGTTGTGTATAAAAAGCTGTATGAAAAGAACATAATAAGGTTGTAGAGCTGATCACCAACCACCGGAGTATTCCTGCTCTGCGTCCAGGTACGCAGCATGAATGTTCTTAGTGTAGTTAATCTGGTTAATTTAAAAGCAATTAAAAATAGGTCTTGCTAATATGCCATAGGAACTGTAATAGATATTTTTATTATTTTTGTCTGACTGGTTTTTGTAGATGTTTCTTGCAGAACTGAAGTATAGAATAACTTAAAATATCTATGTTTAAGAATAATACTTATTTGGGAAGTTGGGAAGAGGACGAGGTATTAGTCGGAGGGGAATCTCTTTTACTGTGCATCCAGTTCTCAGATGCTGAGAATACATGTTAAAATGTCTGTATTGTACTAATGTCCTTCCAGTGGGCTGAATAGTCAGCATCTTTGCCAGTGTTGGAATGTTAACCTACAAGGTGTGATCTTTTTGCAGTCCAATGGCCTGGTCGGTGCTTCCAGGAAGCTCTGGCTGCTACTGCAGCAGCATTTGGAGAAATATGTGTTTAGTGATGGCGTACAGGTTTTGTTTGTTAGTGGTTGACATGGCATCTTCAGAGAACTGGATTAATCTGTTAAGCCCACATTTGCACAGAATTGTATTCCTGTGGTGCAGAGGTGGACCCCTGTGTAAGTTTTCAGAGTATTGTAAATTCAGGACAGTCAGTCCTCTCAGAAGGCATGAAAATTTAATTTTTAAATGGTAAGTTAAAATGTTTCTTCAACCTAGAGGATTCAAGTTGAGCCATTCTTCATCCTTGATGAAGGTGAGTGTGATGGAGGTTTTGCCATGTTTTTTCTTGTTTTCTAGTGATTCTAATATTGTTTCTCAGTTAACTGACCTAACTTTTTCACATTGCATGTTTTTTGTAAAGAAATGGCTCTTATTTCAAATACTAAGTAGCTTTGAAATGCAGCTGTATGGAAAATATCTCAGAACTAATGTTTAACCTGAGCTGGTTTCACGTGGAGAATTTGAGAAGAACTGGAATATAATAAACTGCTAAGTAGATTTTATGAGCTTTTTTTCTGCTTTTTCTATATGTTAAATAAATAGTCTGTTCAGTCTTCCACTTACTTGAACCCTTAAAGTGTTAATAGAGTAATTAAAGCTCTGTTTTGAGATGTATATCTGAGATGCAGACACCTTGTTGATTCGAGTTACAGTAAGAGTTCCAGGTCACAGAAGATTAAAATCAAAACTGAAGCATACAAAGTAAAGTGCTGTTGCAAATCCTCTGTTGACTGAAGCTGCTTTCTCAACTTCAAGGGTATATCAAGGTGTTTTGTTTTTCTGGTTTTTACTTTCTTATTTTAATCAATTTATCTCTCGATTTATTTCAAGGATGGAAATGGTGTAGTACGGGGCTACTACCTGTCTGTGTTCTTGGAGCTGTCTGCTGGATTGCCAGAGACATCCAAGTAAGTAAACCTCTAGTAAGAGCAGCTGGTTTGATTTTTATTATTCTTTTTTTTCTTTTTTTAAATCTTTTTTTTTTTAATTTTATTTTATCTTTTTTTTTTTTTTTTTTTTTTTTTTAATTGACAAAGCATCTGGAGAGGTTTGCAAAGAATGACCTCAAGTTCTGTAGTGTTGCTGGGGACTGATGCAGAGTCCTCTTGAAAAGAACAGCAGGGCTTCTGTTGTCCAGAAGCTTTGAATTGTGCCCAAAGATAATACTTTAAAGTTGTAACTTGGTGGCTTTCTCAAGATAAAAAGCAAGTTGTCAAAACAACAGAGAAGAGCATCTGTTTCCTAGTATTCAACCCTAGAGTTGGTTTACCATTCTCCCTATTACTACTTTTCTCCCCTGCTCTACTGTTTATATAAATGTTCAGTAAAATTGCCAGACCAAACCATTTCTTCAGCTGGGCCTGTGAGCCTCTCAGGAAGCATGATTCTGTTAGACTTGATGCATCCAGCAATTCCAGTGTCTTTATTTTGGTTTTAATACTTGTGATTTTCCCCTGTGTAGGTATGAATACCGTGTAGAAATGGTTCACCAGTCCACCAACGATCCCACCAAAAACATAATTCGAGAGTTTGCCTCTGATTTTGAAGTTGGAGAATGCTGGGGTTACAACAGGTTCTTTCGTTTAGACTTGCTAGCCAATGAAGGATATTTAAACAGGCAAAATGACACTGTGATCCTCAGGTAAGGAAGGCAACTTAGCGGGGCTCTTTACTGCTATCATTTCACAATGTATCACACCTGCAGCTGAAATAGGAAATAATTAAGTGGTTGAATTTAAAATAATAGTGATATGTTTTGCCATAAATGGATTTGGGTGTCATAAGCTTTAAAGAGAATATGCTGAAGGGAGTTGTGGAAACTATAAGCATATCTCTTTCTTTGAGAAGTAGCTATGCTTGACACTGATAAGCCTGGGTTAGGGATCTGTAGCTAATTGATTTAAAGGAAAAGGGTGTTTTCTCCCCCTCTTCAGAAACAGTTGTAGTGAGCATAGGAGAACTTTGGGAATAAAGAGAGTCTGTAATTTAAGAGAACTAATGCTGTCAATGGGAGTTGCAGTGTTAAGACGAAGTATAGAAGTTTTATCCATCTACTTCAAGTACTCTCTGTACAGTCCTACTCTTGCTCCTGTTAAATGCTTTGTAGTGTATTACTGTTGTTAGTGTTGGTTTGTGAAGATAAACACCTCTTGTATAACTGCCTCTCCTTCAAAATACTTCCTGTTGCCATGCAGCGTGTTCAGGATGCTGAGTATAGAAGGATGTTGTATGTTGTCTGTTAAGTTTATTTTATCACTGGATTTCAGGTTGTATAATATTTTTATGCAGGGCTTTTTGGACTTTGTGGGGGGAAACAAAAAATAAACCAAAACAAAAAGAGAAAAACCCTTAAAAAACCCTTTCCAAATGTTCCTTTGAAGGTTCCAGGTGCGCTCGCCAACCTTCTTCCAGAAGTGCCGAGATCAACACTGGTACATTGCTCAGTTAGAAGCTGCTCAGACGAGTTATATCCAACAAATAAATAACCTTAAAGAAGTAAGTGGGATGTATAGTACTGTAAAAATCACCTTTTACTGACCAGTAATTACCTGGTTTAGATTTCAGTGTTCACGTTTGACAATTGTGTTTATTTGGGTTGCTATTGGTAGTTTGATATTGGGTGTTGTTAAAATAGTATATATGCAAGTCAACAAACTTGATTTGATGATAATGCTCCATTGTTGCCGTCTCTGTATATCCTTCTAATGTGTATCCTTCTGATATTTCAGAGGCTTGCAATTGAACTCTCACGGACCCAGAAATCACGAGGCATTTCACCTCCAGATACTCATCTTAGTCCCCAGAATGACGATGGTCCAGAATCGAGATCAAAGAAATCTGGACAAAGCACTGAAGCACTACTTGAGAATGTTGCTGCTCCACGATTAGTGCAAGATAGCAAGGAAGAGGAGGAAGAGAAGATCCAGCATGAAGACTTTAATGTAGGAATTGTCTTTTTCCTGCCTCTTTGTTTATGTGTAGCTTTTTATGATAGGGTAGCAGTAGAAACATAGGTGAACTTCTGAACTGTAAATGAGATCTATTATCCTCTATGTGGAATTAGGAGACAACACGCTCAAGAGCTAGCAGCGAGAGATGATGCAAGAGAGAGATTCCAAAGCAGAGCTGATAGATCCCACCACAAAAATGTTTCCAAGTTTCAGTTGCACAGCTGAAAAATCCAACTTCCCTGTTTGTTACCAGCTTTTACTGTGCTTTGAGACCCTCCTAATTCCTGTGTGATGCTCTGAGGAGAAAGTTTGTGTTAGTAGCTTTTGATGAATCCATCAAAATACAACTGAAATGTTACTTTTTATAAAGACTTGTTCCGTTTTTCTGGTAGCATGAGCTCTCTGATGGTGACTTGGATATAGATCTTGCTGGAGAGGATGAGGTGAACCACCTTGATGGCAGCAGCTCTTCAGCTAGTTCGACAGCAACTAGTAACACTGAAGAAAATGATATCGATGAAGAGACTATGTAAGTAACTTAAAATGCCTTTCAGATCATCACCTTGTCTGACAGGTTCATCTTAATTCCAATGGAAACTGATTTGCTGTAGCACAGGGTGTGGGTAGATTCCAGTGTGATGTGAAGGGTGTTTCCTATTCTGGAAACAACATAAACTGGTAGAATTAACATTAAACGTTGAATTTTCGGTCAGTTTGTTACTGTCTTTCTGATCTCTTCATTTTTTTTTTTAGTGTTGTATTCTGTCTGACAGGTGATAGTCTGTGAAGGTTCTTTCCCAAAACACTATTAAGAAATCTGTTTCTTCACTGTAACAAAAGAGAGGTTTGGTATTAGGAAGTGTTGTGGTAGTAGGAGAGTGATAATGAGGACAGTTAAACTAGAGAATTTAAGGTTCTTAGCCGAGATGATGTCGGATCTTAGAATCTTCATTAAAACACGAGAATGTGTTGTAACACGTACAAATATAGAAGTTTGCAGGATCAGATTTTACAGTCTAGATATGTATGGCACTTCTGGACTCTTGGTTAGCGAGCCAGTCATTTAATTAACACCGTTTGTTTTTATTTGTTCAGTTTGCGTAGCTTGGAATGCAGAAAATACTATTTACAGTGTTTAATGTTTTCAAGGTATGTGCCATAATGTCTAAGAAGAGCTGGAAAAAGCTAATAATTATGTTGCTTTTTTTCCACCCAATCATCTCCTAAGGTCTGGAGAAAATGATGTGGAATATAGCAGTAATATGGAGTTGGAAGAAGGAGATCTCATGGAGGATGCAGCAGCTGCTGCTACTCCTGGAGTATCAGGTATGAAAAACAGCCTTCAGAATTCCCATATATGCAAAATGCTGCTGGATTCCTCCTCTGTTCTTGGAAGTGACGCCAAGCTGCGCGTTCTGCAGGCATTTCTATTTTTGGAAATGCTGCATCATGTGGTTCATACTGATTATTGCAGTGTAGCAGAAATGTTTCATTGGTTCAATAAAGGGGGAGAAATCTTCTGAATGTGCTTGTTTAAAAAATTATGCATAAGCTTGGGGGGAGGCTTTTCTGCCTCTCAAAACCCCTTCCATTCCAATCAAAAGTAGACTGACAAACAGTGCTGATGCCTGTGTGGCCTCTCAATGCGTGACACGTTCACTGGGGTTTTAGTGCTCTGTAAAACCTGAAGGACATGGAGGGAGTGAAGTGAAGAATCCTTACAAGTCAAGCAGAAATACATTTTAAATGCAATAATGAAAAGGTTTTCTAAGATTACTTGAAGCCTAGAGATGATTATAGCCCAAATTAGCCATAGGTTGATAAGATTCTGAAAGAGATGTGTATATGGAATATGTTTGTCTATAGCAAAGATACTAGAAGTGGTGGTCACTGGCAGTGGTGTTTGTGCTGCTGTGGGAGTGTTTGAAAGACATAGTTCCTTAAGTGTCCTACTTTTAGCTGCTGTTTCAAAGCTACTTGAAAATTTCTTGTGAGGTAGGAAGCTGAGGGACATGCCTGTTACCTTCTGAAAGGATGGCTGTTAGAGCAGGAGCACAGTGGCTGTAGAAACAGCATTCATTTAGGAGCTTTTCGAAAGTAATTTTTAACAGCATTTGTGAAAGCTGACACAGTCTCTTCACTTGAGCTTCTTGCATTTACCTTCTTGTGCTGTTTTCCAGTCTGAGTGCAAGTACTGTCACCTGTCAGCAGAATAAAGGCTCTTTGTATTGATTTGTTTACCAATTTATTTATTAAGAGAGTTACATAAAAGGTATGAAGTGTACACAGAATAATGCGTCACCTGTGTCCTGGGTATGCACACTCTTTCTCTGTAACTCTTCCTTAGGTACTAGCCACAGCTACATCAGTGCAAGTGGAAGACCTTCAAGGCGGGGAGGAAGTGCCCTAGGCTCATCAGCCAGTAGCAGTTTACTAGATATAGATCCCTTAATTTTAATCCACTTGCTGGATCTAAAAGATAGAAATGGAATGGAAAACCTCTGGGGCCTTCAGCCACGTCCACCTCCCTCTCTTCTGCAGAACAGAGGTAACTGTACATCTGATACACATTCTGATTTAATTCCAACCTGGAAGAATCTCTGAGAATGCAGTTCCAGAGTTAGAAGCAGATTTGAGGAGGGGGTAAAAGAGGATGACAGGCAGCCCTTTTCATGGATAGCTACATTTCCATGTCCTCATCTGTGCTCATCAGTATGCTGCATCCTGTTGCCTCCTCTAACATGTTCTTTGCCTTAATGGTTGACCTCATCTTGAGAACACTAGGTGACTCAGCTGAAAACAGAAGTGTAGGGTCTTGTCTTCTTGGGGGATGTGACTGAACCCTTGGCTATTTTGTGTAGCAACCTTGTAGAGGTGCAATTCATGCAGCTGCTTTGACGGCAGCTGTGGGAGATGAATGAAAGGTCCTTTTCTAGAAGGGGTTAGCACTGAGAGACAAAACAACACAAAATGGCTGTCAGCTGAGGAAGTAGTTACACCTCTCGCCTCACACAGTTTGTACACTTAGTGGCTGAGAGTACCAAGAGCACAGTGTGTACTAGTAAGAAGTAAGTCCTGGAATTTGCTTTTGTATGAAAAAGGCATTTAAACCCAAATTAAGAAAAACGTGTGTGGTAGTAAGGCTGGAAAAGCATATGTGGAAGAAACATGGATCAAAATGTTGGGAGCCAAAAATAGTGATGATATTTAAATAATTGAAGACTTGGAAGAGAGTCTGTGGTTCAGTTAAGACCCTTCAACTGAAACAAGTGATTAACTTCATGTGCAGCAAAAGCAGATAGCTGTCAATTCCAGCACCCCTGGCTGTTATTGAAGGCTGCTTGTTTCTCTTACTAGTGAATAATTAAAATTAGATCAAACCTTAGTGATACATTTGCCTTGATTAACACTTGTTTGGAGCTAGCTGGCCCACTACCACAATATCTTATTTCAGGTCATTCTGAAACAACCATTTGGTGACTTAATAGAACAGAAGAGAAACAATGGTCCCTTTGCTACGAACTTTTGCTTTGGCTGCAGCGATGACATTGCTGATACTGAATCTAAAAGCTGGCTCAAATTATTTGTTCCTTTGTGATTAGCTTTTAAAATGTTGTCACATAAACAGTCAGATGAGTTTTCAGCTGAATGCAATCCATGTTTCCAAACATGGAAGTCCCTTCTATGAGTACAAAAAGGGGAGGCAGCACATGAACTGTAAGTCTCAGTTCTGTTTTGGCTGGAAAAAGGCTGAGACAAAAGGACCTTAGGCATGGGCGTTGCACTTGGTGCTGTCCTGCTTGAGCAAGATTAAGGTCTGTTGTGTTGAATGGCTTCCTTGTCATCTTTAGCTGCTCACTGCACAGCTGAAATTGTATGTTTTGCTGAGGTTCCCTTAAGGTTTGACTGTTCCCAGAGCTTATTCAGGTCAGTCAACTAAGAGAAAGCTGCTACTACATTTGGCGTTTGCCAGACTTCACCTCCTAAGGTGAAGGTTTCTAAGAGCCACTTGGCTTTATGGTTTTGAACAGCTGAATTTGCAGTGAAACACTTACAGAATTTATAATGCTTCAAATAGACATCAAAGGGGATCTATTTCTGACTGAGCAGCACACAGGCTTACTTGGGTATTAGCTGCTCAACCTGATCTTCTGGTGTTAGGTACTTAAGGGAATTCCTTCCCCAGCTGCAGATTTCTGTGAGTTCTCTATGTTAATGGGGTGTTGTGTTGGTGGTATGAGAATCCTGGACATGCACTTAACAAATGTTATAGAAATGTGTAACAAATTTGACTGGCATCCAGGCTTGTGAAGTCAAGCTTGTCTGGCAACATAGAAGAGCACCTCAGTTGTCATCAAAATCCATACATTAGCATTGGGAGCCTTGCTTCTCCAGCAAGCAGGTTTTGGGGTCTTCTTCCATGACAGGCAGGGAATGGAAACCTGCTGTCCTGGTAGCTGTGCAGTGCATGCAACCTAAATATGGTGCAAGAATGTCTGTCCCTCATTTTTATAGCAGGGCAAAAGGTAGAATTCTTACAGCTGTTAAAAATAGATGTGTGTGTTTATTTGAGAACAGTTACACTTACCTGTTGTGTTAACTTTCCTTTGGTAAAGCATCATCCTATTCTCTGAAAGATCGAGACCAGCGGAGACACCAGGCGATGTGGCGCGTGCCCCCCGACTTGAAGATGCTGAAAAGGCTCAAAACGCAGATGGCTGAAGTTCGAAGCAAAATGTCTGATGTGAAAAACCAGCTGTCGGAAGTGAGAAGCAGCAACACTGGCTCATGCGATGGGCAGCCCAGCTTCTTCTCCATTGAGCAAGGCGCTTTAGCTGCCTGCGGAACGGAAAGCTGCAGCAAGCTGCAAGAAATAGGAATGGAGCTACTGACTAAGTCTTCAGTTACCAGTTGTTACATAAGGAATTGTAAGTGCACTACATGTCACCCTTACAACGTTGGTTGTATAGGTGGTTTTATATATCCAGGCATCTGAAATAGACTTCTTATAGTTACTCATGCTCAAGTTCAGCTATAAGAATACAGAAGCCTAAAACCTGCACTGCCTTTGAGTCAGTAAATGTTACTGAAGGTTTCAGCCTTTCTTGGTAAAAGCACCGAAACTTTTGCTCCACAACCAGTAACACACCTAATGCAGTGAGAATGTTCTGAAGTTTTAATCCAGTATTGAACTGATCCTACCTGAAGGTCATTTCAGGTTGACTGCTGCTCTGTGCCTGGCCCATCTATGAACTTGAGGATGTTTCCTGATGTTTGCCAGTGAACAAAATTAAAATATTCCAGATTTGTTATACTTTAGTAACTTGAAATCTTGCTGAAATCCAAGTGAGCCAAGGCTCCCCTGGGAGAGACTTTGCCTTTTGACAGGTGACCTCTTTCAGAGAGGGCCCTGTCTGTTCAGGTCCTGGTGGCGGAGCTGGTAAGCCAGTGTGGAATCTTTTGGATGCCAGCATGAAGGCTGTGCAAGTACTCTGCTGCTTATGATCCTGAATAAAAACGCTAGTTGTTAATTCTCTCTCACTTCCCTGTTGCCTGGGAGTGATGATTTTGCAGCCTTCTGAGTTTTGATTCAAGTTATTACTTGAATCATTTTGGACCCAAGATGAGTAAGAAATACATTATACACATGGGCAGACTAAAGAACTCTTAGAACAGTTCTGTTTCTCTCCCTCCCTTTCAGTACTGGTGTGCAAAACGGGACTTTTGCAGCTCCAGCAAAGGTCTGTTCTTTATTTCATCAGTCCCACAGAGCAGAGAATTTCTTCGCTGAAAGAGAAAGTTAAAGTTTGGAGCCCTGAACTGTGCCATCATTAAGACATGGAAGGCTCAACCCACTTCACTGGAAGCGCTAGCGTTTGTTCATTGTGTGGTTTTTAATGCCACCTCTTTCCTTAGCAAATGCCTCATCCCTCAAAGGTTACTAAGGCACCGGGTAGGAGGAGAGGAACATGCTCGTGGTGCTCTGTAAAACAGGAGCAATCTTCTGGTTTGCACTGAAGCCTGGATCCCTCACCTCCATGGGGTGCAGTGACAGCAGAACTTGGGTTTGCTGTTCCAGTTAGCACTGCTCCATTCCTCTACCTGGAGGAGTTTCTGTGGCAGGATCCACACTATCGCATGCTCCAAGAATGGTTCATTTGGGAAGTGGTAAACTGTGAGAGTCCCTTAACCTGTCTCTCACTCCTGCTTTCAAGATCCTTTGTTACACTGGACTTCGAATTTAAGAGCTGAAGGGATGGTTTGGGCTCCCCTTAATCCTTTATACTTTCATCATGATGGTTGAAGGTATCTTGATAGTGCCTTTCTGAAGGGCATCTTGGTGTAAGGCAAGTGAACATTACTTTGTGTAGTCTTGGACACATCTGTAGCTAGCTAAGCTTCCCTCTAGCTCACATCTTTGACATGAAGGATAAGGAAGGAGTTTTGTGCAGGACTGGGAGTTAATGAGTATAGAGACTAAAATGGAGCTTAACTTGCCTTAACACAAGCAGAAAGACAGAGTATTGCAGCAGTTTGAGTGAACACTTGTCACATCTTGAAATATTTTTGCAGCTGCAATTAAGAAAAGTAACTCACCCAAAACTATTCGCTCTGGAGCAGCAGGCAGCCTGTCTTTACGGAGAGCTATGGACTGTGTGGACAGCAATCTTCGCTTAAAGGGAGACACTCAAACTTCTGAAGGTAAACATCTTTGTGTGATGGGGGCATCTCAGCATCTCATGTACAAAAGCTTTTCAAGAAGTCTTACTTGGCAGCTGATATTTCCCTGAGACTTGGTTGGATCCTTTCTCAAATGTAGTTAATGATGATGTACGTTTGGTAGCTGATCTGTGAAAGAGAACCACGCGGATGACTTGCAGAATGTAAATATGTGTGTTGCATGTTACTTCTGATCTCTGAAGATGTTTCAGGAACTAACTTTATAGTGAGAATCATAGATCAAAAAGTACTGACCCATGTTTAAATTGTTATTTGCCTTAAAGGGAATTCAAGAAAACCCCAGGTATGTGTGAGAAAGAATTCTGGTACTGGCCTCTGAGTTTTAAGGTGTCCTTCCTTGAGTGGTAATGAAACACCTAATGCAGGAATTGTGTTTTGGCCTTTTTAAGTGTTCTGAGAAGGAATGGAGTATCAGAGTTGTTCTCTTACAATGCTAAATGGATACAGAAGGCTTCGGTGGGAAACTGGAGAATGCCACAGAGTCATTAGATGGTGTAACTATAACCTCTGCACACAGCTTCACCCTTGTCCAAGGCTAGAAAGGCTGCGGCCAGTCAACTTCGCATTGATAGCTGGGGAAAATGACAGTGAGGAGGGTGTCTGTTACTGGAAGATAAGTAGAAGATAATTTTTAACTACACAAGGTGGGGAAGTATTAGTCTGTAGTTAGTCTCCCAATCAGAAATGGCAGCTAAAACAAAAGCTCTGTGTGTCGAGAGAGTGGATATACCAGATGGTTTGTGTTGCCCATACATTGACTTGAAACTGTAAAGGTTTAAGCACGAGGGTTGGGCAGGTGTGCTTGTGCGTACACGTGTTTGGAACCAAGCTGGTGCTGTGAAACAGCTGGGTGTTTAGTCTCTTGAAATAAGGCTCGACATGCTCAGAGTTCCTCTCCCTCTTTGCTCAGGTGGCGTAGGGAGCTCCAAGTTGAGTGGTCGGCACCACTCCACCAGGGCCCTGGCTAACAGCAGTGTCCCCGAGCCACTGCCGAAGACAGAGGAGAGGCCTTGTGATGGCTCAGATTCCGATGTGGGAGTGTCTGGCTTAAATGGCCTAGCTGCTGTAGAGAAGACCAGGAAAGCTGGTGCTCTAGGGTAAGGGGTTTATTCTCTTTTCCTCTTGTTACTTCCTCCCCCACCTTTCCTTGATCTAAGAAAAAAACACCAATCACTAAACCCAGGTGCTTGTAGCGTGGAAGAGAAATTACTTTGAAGTTTATTCGGTTGCTGCTGTTCCCTCTGGATATCAATTTTTAGTTTAATAAGGAAGTTACAAGTCATCTTTTCTTTTCCATTTTAGGTTTGGTTTGGTTTTTTTATTTTGGTCAGCTGTGGATGCAGTCTGACACTTGGATTGGGAAGGCAGGCCCATCTGTATTCCCACTATTCCGTGCAAAATATCCTCTAACTGAAACTTAACACTTATGATTTCCTCATTTAAAACAGTAATTTTCACTGTGACACTAGTTTTTCAGCAATTTCATAACAACTCCCTGTTGGCTGACTAAGCAAAGTGCCATGGGAATACTCAGGTTATTTTTTCTAAATAGCTGGAGTCACCATTTTTGGAAAATACTCATAAACTTTTCCAGGTTTATTTTTTGAAGATGTTAAATATTTCTGAATCAATCCAAGCTGGAAGTTTAAGTGGGCATGCAAGAGACTTAATGAATAAAACTAGAAGTGAGACTAGAGGGATTAAAGCTGAATCTCTAACCTGAGTTTTTCTATTTCTCAATTCTCCCTTAAGGTCAACTTCTAAAGGGTGTCGTACAGAAGGAGCCCAGTCAGGTGGTCTGGAAAACAGTTGTGACACGGGTGACCTACAAGCTGTGCTTCCCGAGGGGGCTTCTGCAGGGCCAGAAGAAGGTAAATTGAATGTTGTAGAGGGCAAATGCAGCGTGACCACACACCAGTCTGGGATGATCCATTTCTATAGTAGAAATAGTTGGAAGGGGAAAGAAAAAGAGGAGGAAAAAGAACATCCAACAAACCCCAAGATGTGTTTTCATGGCGGTTGACCTTTGCTGTAACAATTGGCAGCCGTAGTGTGAATCTGAATGAGGAGTGAATGTCTCTGTCACCTCTGTCTGGGGAGAGATGGCAATGGGACAGTGCAGCAGGCAAAGACACGGTGCTATTACATGGTGCCATCTATTTCTCTGGAGTCCTACCTACTTTTCATACCTCTTGACAGGGCTCCAGGTCTTTGCTTTGGTGTTCCGTTGCATGGCCTTGAAAATAATTTCTTATCTAATTAAAATAGCAGTCAGTGACCTTGGCTTTTAAGCCTGCTGCCGTCAGGGACAACGCGTTGGTAACTACCTCCACGTCCGCACTAGAATCTCTCCAACACTTCATTCGTGTCGGGTGCTGTGGTACGTAAGCCAGTTTCCTTAGAGACTTGGAGGAAACTTTTCCCCCTCCCTTCCTGCATCCTTTCCATGCTGGAAAAAAATATTACTGCTTTTTTTTTTTTTTTTTCTTTTTTGAAAGTCCACACAGAAGAGTTTTTCTTATCTTGCTAAAACTCTCCTGCCTTCCACCCCTGCACTAATTTGAATTTCAATGACTGAATTGTAGCGCAAAGCCTATATTAAGGTGCCAGCATCCATCTCTAGCTGCAGTGTGCAATATTGTGTAGGAGTTGGCATTTACAGAAGGTCTCTCAGTGACAAAACTGAATTTCTGCTCTTAGTCACTGCAGTGTGATCGTGATGCGCTCCCGCAGCTCTGCTATAATAGCAGAGAACCTAATAGGAAAATGTTTTAAGAACTGAAATACTTCATTGTTAAAAACCCCAGGAAACAAATTTTACTTTTTTTTTTTTTCCCTTTCAGAGGAGAAACTACAGTAGAGCTGGTACCTCAACTCACTTGCTTTTTCTTAGCAATGAGTATCAGCTCTTAAGAAGTAAAAGAGCAGAGCAAACCCCTTCTGTCTCCCACAAAACTGCAAAAAGGAGCATGTTGGCCTCTGCCAGTGTCCACTCAAGGTTTGGCAAAACAAAAGAAGCCACCTTGATTATCAACTGCTGTGGTTCTTTTTGTAGGAAAAGCAGGTTTTTTTGGGTCTGAGACTTGAGCAGAGTATTGCTGCTTGAAGGATGTGGTGGGTGGGTACATCTGCTCCATGGGTCATGCTACCTCTAAACTGTTAAAAACCTGCTCTAGTGGAAGGTGTCCCTGCCTATGGCAGGGGTTGGAACTCGATGCGCTTTAAGGTCCCTTCCAACCCAAACCAGGCTGGGATTCTGGGGAGGAAAAGGAAAAAAAAAAAGCAACTTTTATTTTCTGTCCTCGTGGCAGAGGTGGGCAGAGCAGAGCAGCTGGCAGGGGAGCACAGCTCAGGCAGGAAGGGGCTGTGGGCATCCAAGCCTGCCTCAGCTGGTGACATGCTGGCACTGCTCCTCTTGTCCCAAACAGCAGAATGAGGGCATTTCTAAAGCTGGTACCAGCTGTTCTGTTCAGTACCTTAGTGTTTTGGTAAATGCATCTGGCTCTGAATGTGCTCCTTCTCTCGTTCTCCTGCCAGCTCTTGGGATTTGGTGTTGGTGACTCTCATGTGAAGACATTGAACGCTTCAGTCACATAGGTCTTGCTGCCATCATTTTTGGCTTGTGGGTCTTTTTGGGTTTTTTCACAGCTGGGGTATGTCAGAAGCATGTCCTTCATCTCCTACCAGGAATGAGCAGTGACAGCGACATTGAATGTGACACAGAAAATGAAGAGCAGGAAGATGGTGCCTCTGTCTCAGTGGGGTTTAACCAGGCCTTCTCGGTCCAGTCCTCCAGCGAAGGTAGGAGTGACCGGGGAGCCCACCTCCCGCTCCTGCCGTGCAGGACGCTGCCAGAGCAGAGATTGCTGGGGGTGCTGTAGGGTATCAATACTCAAGCAAGTGCCAGTGAGATCTGGAACTCCTCTCTTGGGATCCTAATGAACAGATAAGGAGAGGGGAACTCTTTCTAGCCCTGAGAAGTCAGTTTAGGCAAGTCTCCCAGGGAGGTGTTGGGAATCCCAGAGCTCCTGTTCTGGCTTGGAACTCCCTGCACACCAGGACTGGTGCTGTATGTCAGCTCCTTTCAGGGAGGTAACTGCTGCCTTAGACATGGATTTGCATCTTCCTTGGCAGGAATGTACTTTGAGCACTTCAGTGTAGTTTCCAAAACTCATCTCATCTTTCTTTGAAAAGCTTTAACCTTCTGATCAAATTAAAAGCTGTAAGGTGACAGCTGATGCTGGGTGAGGTTGGCTTCTGGTTGAGTAAGCATCCCACGCTGCATTAGCAGCATGGCCAAACAACTTGCCTCTGTAATTGGAGTTTGGTGCTTTGCTGGGTGACTGCAGCAGGCGCTAAAACCTCACAGCTCATGGGAAGAATCACAACATTGTTCATATCTGTGCTTGACTTAGAGATATCTTAAATTTAACGCCCTGGGGCAGTCTTAACTCAGTGTCAAGCGCATTGTGTGCTGGTATACTGGGGATGAAGTACCACACGGTGGGCCCTGCCAGTGACAGAACGTTCACTTGCTCCGTTCCAGTTGCTCCTCTGGTAATGGATGCTGGTTCTTGTTTGTTTTTAGCCTCGGAGCAGTGCTCGGCATTCCCAGAGGGTGACCAAGCTGGTCCTGGCAACCTCGGCTTTGCTACTGGAGAAGACAGCACCAGGTAATTGTAGCTGTTGCTCAGCCTGCGAGGTGGTGGTAGCCCTGGGGGTGCTCCTTCCCCGTACCACATCTCAGGCTGCAGGGACCAGGGGCAGGTTCACCTCACTGGTGATGGACAGGCAGGTGCTGCGGCTCCCTCCTGCCTTTCCCAGGGCTGTGTTGCTTTTCAAGGCAGTCTGTAGCCACTGTGCAGTGCCACGGGAGGGCTGGTTGGGTTTGCACTGCAGTGTAATGTCAGTAGAAAACTCTGACTGGATTTAGGTACCTAGCGTGAAGTTTTGATTCATAAGACTCTGCTTGAAGCCCTGAACCTGTTCCCACATGACGGTTTCACTGACAGCTGACTTTCTTTGGAGCAGGTAGAGAACGCATTCAGGGCCTGAAGACCTGCGGCTCGTGTCCCTGGGAAGAGGGGCGTTTATTCGCTGGAGCTTAGCCCAAGGCTGTTATTCGTGGCTGTGAGCACACTACGTTCTGTCCAGCACCCTCATGTGGTTCTTCTACAGTTGTCTTAAGGCAGTTACTGGGGTGAAGTGACCTTTGGAGGCCTTACACTAAAGGCTGCATTCCTGCTGGCTCTGCCAGCTCACATGCTCTGAAAAAGTGCCCCAGAGGTGCTGAAGCCCCATTTCAGGCTGCTGCTGTCCTGTTGCATCGCTGGGATAACCGTGAGTATGTGACTGTCCTCACTTAAAACGGTGTGAGCAGGTTGTGCAAGGCTGCTGAAGCCAGCGGATGTGACGGACGGAGTTGGGGTGAAGCAGCTGGTGTTTTCCTCAGTCATGATGTGGACCAACTGAACCCACCACCCTCTGCCACTGCGTGTTGCGTTCTGAGCTGCTAAACTACGTGTGACGCTATGGTGAAAGCCAAATGCCTGGTCAGTGACAAAGCATGAGTAACTGTCACCAGTCCTTGTCCATGTCTCCGCTGGCTGTACCGATGTTCCTGTCTGAGTGTTCCACAGTGTAAGTAAGTGCTGTACAATTCCTAGTTTAAAACTGTTTGCACTTTGTTAATAAAATGAATGTTGAAATCTGATGTGATGTTTGAGGTGTTTGTGTGTAAGTACTGCGGTAGAGTTTGTCAGTGAGTACGGTGCTGCCGCCTTGCCCTTCTCCAAGGAGAGCTCTTGCCTGTCATGCGCTGGTCACCCTTTTCCTGAATTATTCAATGAGAAGTGCTTAAATCCACCTGGGATTTGTAAGGCTATTATGTTCTAGAACCTCTGATACTTAAATAGGAACTGGGAGGAGCCACGGCTTTTACCCAAATGTAGTTTTGAGTTTCTTAGCTAGAGGGAGGCGGAGCCCTGAGCTACCTCAGGCACCACTTGCTCTTGTGGCCAAGTGCTGAGGGTGGCCTGTGACAGGCTGCGCCCTGTCATAGTGCATCAGGAGTGTTTGGTGTACAGGGCTGTGGTGTTGATTACACACAGCTCAATTAGCAGTAATCACGCTGCTCTGCCTTGTCACCACTCACAGATGCTTTGCTTTAATGAGAGGACCATGCTGAAGGAAGTGGTTTGATGGGGCATGTGCCCCACTCTGGTGTTGGGGTCCAGGGAAGGAGCCGGAACTGTCGTGCTTTGCAACCTTACATAGCGCTGGCTTTTTAACAAAAGGGGGGGAAAAAGAGGCTTGGAGGACTTAGTTATCTAATTTGCCATAACTGCCCCTTCCTTCCCTTCACAACAGCTTAGAGCTGGGCTGTGACAGGCCCTGTGCGATGACAGCAAGGGAACCATGGTACCAACTGACACAACCACTGTTGTCCAGTTCTGGTACATGCCACACAGAGGTAAGCTGCTTTCACCACGGGAAAGACATTTAAGTCAGAGGGTGGTTGCTATCTCTGTTAGCTCTTAAATAAACAGACTATCTGAAGTGTGGTTTAAATTACTGTTTTATTAAGATATTGATAAAACTTCAACAGTTTTTCCTGTATAAACAGCTTTTATAAATAAAATATGGATGACTAATACATGGTTGAAACTAATAGGTGGACTGTAGAACAAGACTACACGGGGGAAGTCCCAACCCTGGGAAATGGTTTACTTTAGTTTATTCACTGCATCAAGAACACGTTATTGTCATGAACACAGTAACACAGAGAGGTCAACAGGAGCCCCCGTGTCACAACCGCCAGCAGGAGCACTTGATGTATGGTGTGAGCTTGGTCCCATGCCCTGGTCCTATCCCAGGTAAGGAAACCACAGTGCACGTGCGACACAGGAGTTGTACTAGACCCCAAGGGTTGTACTAGACCCTAAGGGAGGGGATTTTAGCTTTACTGCTGGCAAGTACAGTGCGAGTGCCTGATGGGCGAGGGCAAGGAAAGGATGGGAACTTTTTAAGTTAAAGGTTGCGTTAACGCTTCATTATTAGTTATTGCACGATACAAGGGTAGAAAGTTTTGTTCCTGTTGCAAAGAGGATATGAATTAAAGAAAGATTGCCCTAAATTACAGGCGTGATCAAAGCTGGAGTATCCCCTTCAATGGCTTTGTTTATGTGACTAGTGCCCAGTGAGTAAATTGTGCTAAAACAGCCCCTAATTTAGACCAATCTTTCCCATTTGCTTTTTCCTGCAGAACACTGCCATGGTGGGGAGGATTTTGAGAGGAGACTGGCCCTGAACTACAGCAGCCGTGTCTATGAACACGGAGCCCCTTACACCTCATCTGCCCATAGGATGTGGTTCTCATCGACACACAGTGTTCCAAGAAGGCGGCAGAGTTTCTGCGCCGATGCACCACTATAAACGCGGCATAAGGTAAAGTCTGCTTCGACATTGTCCTTGGGTGCTGCAATGCAATCTCAATCAACTACCGAATGTTTTTAACAGGCAAGGACAATCGATGGCACTTCTAGGTAAAGAAAAGTTCTATACATGTGTTTTCACCCACCATCAGTGCAAACCGCGGTGGGTTAAGGGCTCCCCTGTCCCTGCAGCACAGACACCCCAGAGCTGCACCTTTCAAAAGTGCGCACAGGGAACAACCAGAGAGGGGACTGCGCAAATCCCACCAGGGCTCACAGTGAAGAGCTTATGAGCGAGTTTTGAGCAGCTTCAGACGAACAGCCTGGAGCCTGCTTCTCAAAACCACCACAAGTTAACAAAAATCAACATAAACATGATGTTTTCACTCCCTACCTCCTAGTTCTGCACACAGGGTTAACACGTAAACTGAAACTGATGCGGGTTGTCTTAACGCGGAACAGGGATACTTCAGCTCTTTATTGGAAAGATTCGTTATACAAATTTCACCACCACTAAGATACACAATAAAAATACAAAACACAGGTCACAGACTGAATCTCAGTAGCAACAGTTAATAAATACAATTAGATGCTTTTATATTAGCCTAGTATCTTTACATTGTCACCAGATAGACAATCAAAGTACGAGATACAGAACACTTAGATACCGTTAGAGAGGGATTATTGCTTACGTTAGCAAGCAGCAAGTAAGGGCACAGGAGTTTGAACTGAAGAGAACTACTTCCTATCACCAGTGGCATTAAGAGAAAACACTGCGTTTCACAAAGCACTGCTTTTTGTCTAGTGGGTAGAATCAAGAGCAGCATATATCAGACCAATAACCACTACTTGTAATAGTATAGAACTTTAAAGGACTTACCTTACAAATGGTTCCTATCTACTCTATAAATATGCATTTAGTGAAGAAATGAACACTTGCTACCTATACAATGTTTTAACCTGACCACACTGGAACTATGATGGCAGATTTTTTTTCTCCTAGCAAGATAAATGGTATGAGTGGCAGAATTATCACTTATGAATCCACACCTAAAAAGCTAAATCCTTCCCCAAAACAGCACACATGCAATCCAGCACTCGTCAACCGCTCCTGCAGACTGGGAAGAAGTTTTATCATCTATCACAGCTCTTCATTCTCATTTATTCACACACAGAATTGCACTTACACCACCTTCCTCTCCAAAACACGACAGTAAGATGGACTTTCAGTGCGTCATTATTACTGTGAAGAATTTAAAACAAAGGCACCGCAGAGATGCCCCAGAGTTGCATATTTTATCATCTCATGATTCCTCAAATTTCCTCAGTAAATCTGACTTGGAACATATGCTGCAGCTAAAGAGAACGTCGACAACAGCTAAGGCTTAGTAAGATGACAGATAAGAGCCAATGATCCTGTAAGATTAAAAACAAAAAGCCTGAAAAAGATCAAAGGAATCTAAAGCCACACTCTAACTCCTGGTTACTCACAAAGCCTTTCACTGTTCCTCAGATTGCTTTTAAAATAGTGCATCAAAAGTAGAAGCAGCAGAAAGTGGCAGAACTCAAACCTTGCCATCTTGTCATGTTGAATAATCTCCTGACTACTTAATGTTAAAATACTTTGCAAATTCTAGCTAAATACTGTTATTAAATTGTTACTGCTAAAATGATATGAGTTGTACAATAAGTGCCTATGAAGACTGACTTTATTCATACCCTTCCAAATATTTTACTGTAACGAAGAACAGCAACAGGGTGTGTATCTAGTGGAGCTGATGGGAATTGTCTTCTTGCTTATGTCCCAAGTAACCGCTCCCCCACGGGTTCAGCATCACCTCGACAGTAGGGATAAGCTGGTGGGTACCATGCATTTCCCAGTGTGATAAGTAACACTCTGCTTATGAAAATAAGGGCAACTGACATTGCTCACTTCCCTTTCTGAACCCAGGTTTCACCAAAGCAGAGCTCTGGCTGGCTGGTGAGTTTTACTCTCTCCACAAAACCCCAAGTGCAGCCCCTGCTCCTGTGCACCCACGGCGTTTCCACCCGCCTGGGATTGCTCTGGCAGCCTGGCATCCATTCCTACACACACTAGAAAACACTACACCGCAGCAGTGACGCTGCTCGGAGACACAGCACGCTACCATCCTTCCTGCTGCAACTTCATATTAAATTATGCCTTTGCCACCTAGAAGTTATCACTGAAACCAAACAGCTCATCAGATTGCTCATTATCTCGCGCAAGCAGTTCTCTGGTTTGACTGGTTGAGTGGCAGTAGTATTGTACTGAACATCTCCACAGATTGGTTTCTTTTAAGACCTGAGATGAAGTTATGGTGGAAAGAGGTTGGCTCAAAGCAATAAGCACAATCAGTGTTCAATGAAAACTAATTGAGAACAGTTTCCTAAACTGACAAACAAGAAAAATGCCACTAAAAGCACCAGAAAGATACGAACCTCTAGCCATAGAAAAGAATTGGTTTTAAAAACTACAAAACCCAGTTTTCTTCATATTCCACACTTTATGTTACATGAACAAAAACAGGTAAGTTATGAGTCTATACCTCAACTGGAGTCTGAGAACAGAGCAGCAGGAGCTCAGTTTGTCCATTCCTAAGTTACCTGGTAAAACCCTGTATGGCTTTTAGTCATCTACCTGCAAAAGTGGATGTAATATTCTAATTCATCTTAATGCTTGCCTGAAATAAATAGAAAGCAGAACACAAGAAACCCCCCACACACCTGGACTTCTACGGAAACTTCCCCCCCCACTCCAAAAAAAATTTGGCAGTTCTAAACCAGAATCTTGCTTTACATATTGCTCCACAGACGTATCTCAGGCGGGTTCAACCTTCTGGCGTTTGTAAGGACTGTTCGTTCCCTAACGGTGTCTATGAGGTGAACCAGCTGTTTGGCTTCCACCGGTGAATGTGGTCAGATACTCACGTGTGCGGGTGGTTGGTGGCTGCGGCATTGCTCAGGGTGGCACCACCAGCAAACTTTATTGAGATTGAAACAACTACATTTGTTAATTCCTAGATGTATTTACACATGGTTTGAGCTTTGCAGGGGACAGGAGTACAGTTCGGAAATGCCCACCTTTTTTTTCGCTTTCTGATGATGCCAGTTTTATTTTGGGAATGTCTACTTTGGGAGTCTGACTGGGGAACACGAGGGAGACGGTTACATTTTACAGCATTGATGAAGGTATGACTCTGGTATACAATGACTTTGTCTTCGCATCAAAACCATGCTCTCACTGTACGCGCTGTGACCAGCCAGCCTCCACCATGGGGAGTGTCTGCCCCACACCCTTGTGCCCCTGCGGCCCCGGACAGGTAGGGACAGACTTGATCCGTCTGTGTGGGGAGGCTCATGAGCTAAGAGCAGCATGTGAAACTTTGGTTTGAGCCTGGCTCCTCGTCGCCTCTTCCAGCTACAGAGCCAGAAGCGAAAGAGCGCAGCTCGTTTTCCCAAGGATTTGAACAGTTCATCTTCTAGCCCAAAGAAAATGGGGGATAAACCCTTCACCCTGTAGATGCTCTGCCCTGTAGCACCCAAACTAAGGGGAGCGTTGTACTCCCTGGGATTGCTCTGTCCACACATTGATGATGTGGTGCACTCTGGTGATTCATTCTTCACTCTTAGGCCATTGATCAAATTCACACTCTTTGGTATGCCGGGACTAAACACTTGAATTGGTGGCAGACACTTGGCACTCTGAGGTGTACTAGTTTCTGGTTTTGTCAGGTCTAAATAGCCTTGATCGTCAAACAGGTTGATGCTTGACCCTATGCTTAAGCTAGTTCTGTCGGTGAAAGAATCCACCCGTCCCTCATACCCTAGATCTGCAGGTGCTGAGCACTGGTGCTGGGGCCACGGCCGTTTGCAGTCTCCATGGTTTTCTTTATCTTCCCCGTTGTCTTCTTGCCCACCTTGAAAAGAGTTCTCTGTCCAGTCTGACTCCTCGCTAACATTGACTGCTGCGTTCATGTCCCTGAGAAATACCACAATGACAGTGATGTTGTCGCTGGAACCGGCATCTCGAGCAGATGCCACTAATTTATGTGCTACCATGCTGCTGTCGCCATTATTCTCTTTTAGATGGTCAGCCACCACTTTGACTGCCTCATCAGGATTGACTGTGTCATAGAAACCATCACAGGCTAAAATGAGGTAGTCTTCAGAGCCATCTAGTACGGTGGAGGCAGAGTCTGCATCCCCACAGATGTATGGCTTGTGCTCAGCATCCCCTGTGGAAAAACACACAGATACACAAGACCGTGGGTTTGCAGCCAATGCATCTGGAAGACTTTTTATTAACACAGCATGGAGCCAATGGCTCTTAACCCAAGTTAAAGCAATTATTTGAAAATTATTCCCTCAAACTGCAGAGGGAGAAAATATAAGTTATTGCTCACAGGTCTATCTTCAGCTGAATTTCCAATTTGATTACTAGAAAATTAAAGTTTTTTTAATTAAAAAGAAAAGCAAGTCTCAAAAAGGAATTAAAGCCCACTCTTACCAATAGCTCTGGAGACTGACAGGCTCCCATTCACCCTCCAGGCTCCAAACCAGACCACACAGCCACCAAGTGCCTCAATGCGCTTCTTCTCATCCTAAACGGCAAGGCAAGGCAAGAGTGGTTTGGACAGAGCCCTTAGTGCTGCCATTGCACTCTGAACACTACAATAAATATTTGGGTGTTTTCACAAACACAGCATGGTGGAGCCTGCAGGCCCCAACAGATGAGAACAAAGGAGCTGCAGACACATCCATACTGACTTCTAAACAAACCAGGATAACTGGAATATACACTCCTGCTCCAAGAGACACAGAGAAGGCAACACTCAGTGTCTCAGCATCCCCCATAAAGCTGATACCTGTCAGCTTCAGTGGTAAACACTGCCCAGGGGTATTTCAAACAGGCTGTTCTCACCTCCCGATCTGGTTTGTGGGGTTTCATCAGTTCCACAGCTTGGCCTCTCCTCACGAGCATAACCTGGGAGTCCCCGAGCCAAGCCACATGCAGCATATTTCCTCGGATGAAAGTCACCACCCCAGTGGTTCCACAACGCAGACTCTGGATAGGGTGAAAAAAATGCCCCCAGTTTTAAATAAGCAAATAAAGAACCATTTCAAAGCATTTCCTTGCTTAACTCAAGGACTGGACATGTTGATATTCCAATACACAGCCTGTTCCCAGGGAGGAACAAGCATTGATTTTGCCTTGTGACTTCCCTTGCATTGGAATTGCGTTTTGGAAGCTGGGCTTTGCTGTGCTACTGTTGTAGTTGACTTCCTGTGCCACTTTCCTACCTGTTGATATTAACATCCACCTGTTAATGAACTTAGAAGGAGGTTTACTTGTAAGCATCTTGAATTCCCTGCACTTAACTCAGCCCTTGCATGAGTATAGGAGGCCTAGGAGTCAGTTATCCATTTATTCTGGAGCTAACCAAAATGTACGTTGTAGAGATGAGGAAGAAAAAAACACCCCAAGGACTAAACCTAGTTAGCATTTGAACATACGAATGTTCAGCAGCATCCTTCTAAATGAACTGGCTGCTGTGAGAAGTGGAGGCTGACATCTTTATGGAACATGAAGAAGCCCACCAGTGGGCACTGGCACTATGGACTGTGCATGGACAGCTCTGTGCTGAGCCCTGGGCTGTGCTCAGCACAGCACTTGGAGCCCCCTGCTAACAAGGACAGAATTTATTGATTAATACACTCAGGTAATTCAGTCACCTCTCTGGCTGCCTTCTGGACAAAGCGCTCATCAGTCACCCGGAAAGCTCGGCACAGTGCCTCTGCTGGGTCATGCTGAAACATCTCCTGATGGACCATGTTCACATGGAGATGGATGGAGGCATAGATGGCAGCATCCACTCCCCCATGACCATCAAACACTGCAAAGTAAGCTTGCTCCTCTTGGTCCTGTCAATGGAAATACATTGAGAAAACAGCTCAGGAAAAAGCAATGTAAATAGCTAATTGGATTGTCTTAAAACTTTTGAACTTGAGATCTGTGGCATCCTTATTCAGCTGCACTTAGAGTTTCCACTGGAAAATCAAGCTACTCAGACCATCTTCACTTGCATCAACGGGAAATTTCCACCTTATTGCTGATGAGTTCTATCTGCAAACTGCAAGAGATGCCCTGCAGGAACCACCTGTGTAGCGCTCTCAGTGCTCCTTATGTCCCATTTGTTACAATTCAGTCACTCAATTCAAATAGAAACTGCCATTCTCATCAAATTGTGCAGGAGGTTTTGTGACTGCAAAAACCACAGAGAGAGAAGAACACCCAATACAGTTTGCATGAAGCCTACATGAGGACTGGAAACCACCAGGGATAAAATGCCAGTACAGGTAAAATGTGAAGCCAGCCAGCCTCTGCTTTCATTCTTTTTTTAAAATCTAATCCATATCACCATAGATGCCTGGGTTGTTTTTTTAAACCCTCTATGTACTCTCTCATCAGATAATTGTGATTACATTCACAAATGGAATACAGCAAAATCACTCTTCAAGTCAGTCTTCTCAGCTTCCTCTTATCTGTTCAGAGAAACAATGCTGTACCAAGAGACAGCAACTCCTGTGCCTATTCATACATAGAACACACCAACCCACTCTCAGTGCCAATTCAACCTTGACAGCCATCTCGATGACTAGAATATTTGTACATTGTAATTTTTAAGTAATGGGCTCCAACGTAAATTGGAATAAGAAAGCTGACAATTGACAGGCAAAGGAAACATCTGCCTCTGTTTGCATTAACATTGCCTAAGGCAAGAATGTGGATGGGGCAGAAGATGGTTATTAAAGCAACAATAGGTAATAAAGAATCAATTATGCAGCAAGCTGATCCTAAAGGTGAAATTATTGCCACTTTCCTCTATCTGCCATTCTTCGGTGTCCAGTTTTGTATCTGAAGGAAGAGCAGGCATGAGTGTTTGACTGATGGCCACATAAAGAAATTAATGGAGGGAGGTCTGGCCCCAGTTCCACCAAACTACTCATCTTGCTAGATTCTTGTGTGAACTGCACCCCATTCTCCTCTACGTTTTGTGTTTGGTTTTGATATTTTTTTCCTACTTTCTTTCCTTATTCTTGCTCTTGGCTTTTTCCTCCCAAAAGAAAGCAGTACACATCCACCCCTGTAGACAACTGTCTTCAGTGATGAACTGTAAGGTGAACCACTTCCTTGTTTCCATCAGCAATCCTCTTCTACACCTGGGCATCTTCAGCCACAGAGAGGGTCCTACCTTGATTTATCACATAGTACTACAGTGCATCAGGTGCCACTCACAAAGGCAGGGCTACTTTCTGCACAGTGGCAAGTCAGTCCTTTGGTCACCACATGAGTGGCTACATCAGGATGGGCCAGATACAAACTTTGTTTAGTTAGATAACATTTCACCAGAAGTCTTTGAAAAGTGCTCTTTTATTCTATATACCTTATGTAGATACTGCATATGATACTGCCACTATGGTTACGGAATATCAACTGAACTAACTTAAGACCAGGTTGTCACCTGACTGTCAATCCTCCTCAGGTCCATCACAGGTATGGCTTTCATTTTCACAGTAGATGACTGCCTAGTTTCCCCAAGAACACAAACTGCATTTAGCGTATGCATTTGTCTTCTACATGATATCTTCTTACCTCAAGGTTGAAGAGCATGTTGAAGTCTGGGATGCAGACGTGCTTGTCTTCCATCTTCCTGCGCATATTCTTGATGGCATGGATGGATGTCTCATAGTAGCGGTGGGGCTTTGGCTGGAGTGGAAAGTCTTTCACCCAGTTGCTGCAGATCTCATGCAGCTTGCTGAAAACTAAGCGGGCCAACTTCACTGTCTCAATCTCTAGGGAAGGCAAAAACCACAAATGAAAGGCCAAGAGTGTTATTAAGAGAGATTTTTTTTTCTTGCATACATTACAAAGATGAAACAAAACCAGTTTAGCTAACCATTTGAAATAGATGTCAGCAGGGAAATTCTGGACTCTGGTGCATAAAAAAGGAAGCCAAACTCACCATAATCAGCATTCATTAGTAAGCAGCTCATTGTTTGTTTGTCTTTTTAACTTAAACATTCCCTTGTGCCTTTGGGGAACTCATTTGCAGCATCAGAAAAAATGAAAAGCAAGAACATTTCCCTCAGCATTTGATCCCCTGTGTCACTCTGCACAGGGCGGTGCAACTGTGCCACAGCAGCTCTGAGAGGGACTTTGTCCTGGCAAATAGCATCACATATGAAAACCACATCCATTACAATGATGTATTGGGTTTAGACCAAACTCTCTGTTCCAAACAATACCTCACTGAAGTACTGAGGTAATAGAGGGGTAAATAGGTACAGAAACTAACAGCATTACTTTAAGATGTTTTGGTGGTTCACACTTTCAGTAGCATACACATTCAGGTACCTTCTTTAGTTTAATAATATTTCCAGATTCCTGACTCGACGGTGTCAAAGAAATCTGCATGAGCAAATGGGAAAACCAGAAAAGTCTTAAATTTAAGAAAATGCTGAACTGTCATTCCTGAGAAATAGTAATTCTAAAATATGTGAAAACTTGGGCAGTTGATAACTGTTCTGAAATTCAGGGGAAGAAAACAGGAAGTAAGCATCAGAGCTGAACACATCAAAATCTCTTTGCTCATGCGCATTCATCAAAGCCAGAGATCTTCAAAACTAAACAGCAGCAACCTATGAGTGTCAATCATTCCTGGAGGAGGAATAGCTCAAATACAGGGAATGGAGGGGAGACTTACAACATCTCTCAGTTCACAGAAATTCCATGAAGAACCTAAAAAGCACCATTTACCCATTTCTGCACTAGGTCTACAGAAGATGTGGGCTGTAATGATCAGGTGGCCAAGATCCTTAGGAGCAAGATATATTCCTGGCTCTGCTGATTATGAGTTTGATCAAGCTTGATCTGCAGAACAGCCATTAAGCTGGAAATAAACTATATACAGAATCAAAAGGAATCTTAGCTTCTTGACTACACAGCTTTAAAAACAAGAGGTGTAAATGAAATGACAAGGTCATCCCACCACTGTCATATTAACGGGTACCAATTCCCCCACAACACCTATACTGATCTCACCAGTGCCACGAGAAATCTCTCTGCTGTGTAATACATTTAAAGAGGAAACACCTACAGCCTGACATGTCCAAATGACACTTTCCAGAAGTGAACCCCCCAGACTTACTCTTCCATTTCTTTCCACTGGGCATATATGAAGGGAAATGGTGACATTTCAATGTCACATGGCTGTTACACTTCAGAGTGTCACTCTGAAGGAGGAAGGAAGTAAACCCATTGGCTGTGCTGAGATACTAAACACCCTTTCCCAGCAGGGAGTGTGCGTAGTGTCAGCATCATCAATAATTGCTCTTCAGGTTAAAACAGGAGAAAGGGCTACAACAGCTAAAACACCCCCTCACAGCTGTAAATTACTCATCAATTGTTAATGTTGCGGTGCTGAGCCAGAGCTGACTCAGCTGTCACTGCGCTTGTGTCATGGAGAATTTAATTTCCCTCCCGCTGCTCCAAAATCCCCAGCGTTGGAAGTAGCACTTAATTGTACCACAGCTAGTGGGAAATCCAGCTTAGGCATTATTGTTCCCAAAGACGATTGACTTTTAGGGCAACATCAGGGGAGAAAGAATACCAGTAATCAGATTCTGCTTTTTAGTACCTAAATTTTAAGACTTTTCTTGAAAACGCACATAGTGTGACAACAGGTTTAATACCCAGGTTTATAGATGTATCATCAAGCCAATGACCAAGGTTTTCCTTAATCTAAAAGCTCAGGTTTCTGACTAGTCAATGACCTCCTCAGCTATAGTAATGGCATCTCCTAGATCCTGGAGTCTGGGTAATGGGACTCTGTGAAGTCTGCTGGATATTTTAGATACCTTCATCACATAATGTAGTCCTACTATCCAGGCTCCTTTGGTGGTTCCTTAACAAGGCCAAACCCCCACATGAATATCCTCCTCCCCAAAAAGAAAACTAAAGGTTCTTATCCTGATCTAAAAAAACAAAAAAAGGAAAACAAATGTCTTTTAGTTCTCATGGAAGCTCTCTTGCTCCTCTCCAGTTCAACTGGAGAAGAAGAATCTGTCATGGCCTTTTAGGTTTTGTTCTTGATATCCAAAGACACATGGTCACCCCAAATATAAGAGGCCCATATTCTGTATTTGTGGACTCAAAACAGATTTCCTTAAGGTTCACATTCTTCTTTCAGGAAGCTTCTAATTTCCTTTCCACCAGCACACCAGTAACTGCTTTTATCACTCCTAAGTATGCAATATGATTTGTCACATTGCAATTCCCAGAGTGAAATGTGTCACTAAGGAAATTTGGAATAACTTTTTTTTACTTCTAGCAAATTCCAACTTGAGGCAAATCAGGTAAATGTTTCCTTGTATGATACAGAGTAAAAAACTTGCTGTGTTCATAAGAAAAACATAAATCAAAACCAGCTAGCTAAATTCAGCTTGGTTTCACATTCTGCAGCAGTCCAAGCGTTATTAGGACAAACAGTGAACTCTGTTCACTGAGGTACATAATCAGGTATCTTCATTGTGATAATTCACCTCAACACAGTGCATCTGGAGTCATACTTTTAGTGCCTGCTATCGCCTGTACACGTACCAATCTATGTCTGCATCTGTGTATTACAAATTTAGATGTATTTGAATGGCAATTCCTGTAGGTGTGATGGGCTTGTGGTGGGTTGGGGTTTATTTTTCTCCTTCTTTTTCCTTTTTCTTTTGTTGAACTCTTTAGATATTCTGTGTGGAGGCTTAGTCAACATTTCCTTGGAGACTGTCAAATATTTATGCAAGTCTCAGAGATCTCAATTTGAATTAATGAAGGCTGCTCAGCCAGAACAATGACAAATCTATTCCATTTACCTGCTCAGCAGGAAGAGGCAGCCATACCTACAAAAAGAGAACCCACGGCATGTTTTTCTGTTCCCAGGTTTCCAAAGGCCTCTCAGAAATACAGCAGAATCTTCCTTTTTGTAGAGCCAGATTTATATATCCTACCTATTCCCAGAACCATTTACATATTTTTTTTAAATGAAAAAAGGCAGGAATGGACAAATGGTTTGGTGACTATATTCAAGATAAAAATGACAGAATTCCTCTCAATACATACGAGTAACATTGTTCTTCATTGTAATGACCACCCCAGAAAGTTTTGGAAAGTTATTTAGGTCAGCAGAACCCTGAAATGCTTTAGGGTACATGACTTTGAGCTAGATACTGCAAACACTCTTGTTAGCCAACACAGATAAATGGAGAAAAGGAAATTTTCCTTTTAAGCATGAAATATCTTTATAGTATCCTTTGCTAAAACTAGATAAAAAAATAAAACCATAGTAAAACTATGCTGCCTGAAATAATTCAGAATTAAATTCTCTCTTCCCACATATATGTGACTTTGCTCTAAGGATGAAGGAGGACAACTGGCACTTGCCAGGAGGACCATATAGTCTAAAGTGCTTATAAAGAAATTCAGGGCCACCAGATACGAAGAGACACCTGCACTTAAAAGACAGGACTAATTTCCACTTGGTCTTAAGGAACAAAAATTTGATAAAAGTACAACCAGAGAAAGACATTTAAAAACAGAGAAAGAATTCAATAGTAAAAGTTGAAACTAGACAATACTCAAAGATGAGAAAACTTTGACTAAGAAATTAGCCATTAGCTCTATCACGAGTGGTGGTGGATTCTCCATTTATCTTTTTATATCAATATGGGATATTCCTTTACAAGAAATCTAGTCCAACTTCATTTATCTAGCTGGTAGAAGGAATTAATTTGAGGAAAATCTAGTACCATTCTAGGGGTCAGACTAGATGGATCACTGAAGTTAATGCTGAGTTTAAAAAGCTATCAATTATCATCTGCAGTGTTCCAGTATACAGTGTAAATGAAAGATCCACACCATGTAAAACTGTACATTATCATGCGCAGATGTACTTACGTATGATCCCATCTGCGTTATCCACGTGCTTTGGTAAGTAGAGTGCCGAAAGATCACTCTGAAGGACTTCATCTGAAGTTGCTCTAGCTAAAGCAGCAGCCAAAAATGAAGGGCAATTACTGGAAAAGAAAAAAAGGAAAAAAAAAAAAAAAAAAAAAAAAGGAGAAACACAAAAAGAAACCCACAAAAAGATATTTTCATCTGAGTGAGCAAGGTAGCTTACAGTCAGGGAAATGCATAACAATACTTCTAGTAACCCTGTTTCACTCCAATGTTCCCTGTTTTTTAAATTTAAACGTTCCATTTTGTAACCTCTGTGTAAATGCCTTTCAAATTTAGACTTTACTCCCCTGCAGAGTCTGTCACACAACCCTTACTTAGTGTATGTTTTCTACATATGCATTACACTTAAGCCCATTCTGTCCAGTTTCTCCTAAGAATTGGAGTCAGGATTCCAAAGGATAGGAAAATCATAGAATCATAGGGTTAGGGTTGGAAAGGACCTTAAGATCACCCTAGTTCCAACTCCCCTGCCGTGAGCAGGGATGCCTCACACTAGACCATGTTGCCCAAGGCTCTGTCCAGCCTGGCCCTGAACGCTGCCATGGATGGAGCATTTACCACTTCTTTGGGCAACCTGTTCCAGTGCCTCACCACCCTCACAGTAAAGAACTTCTTCCTTATATCTAACCTGAACTTCCCCTGTTTCAGTTTAAACCCATTCCCCCTTGTCCTATCACTACAGTCCCTGATGAAAAGTCCCTCTCCAGCATCCTTGTAGGCCCCCTTCAGATAGCGTCCAAAACCTCACCAAAGGACACTGAAAGCTAAGGCTAATCCATAGAAGGCTAGAAGTTGATGTGCATAAGGTTAAAAAGTTCCCTCATGAATGATCTCTATCAACAGTAAAGTGGCTTTAACTCTCTGTAGCTTAATTAAGCCTGGTATTTCCCAAGGTTAATTAATCTATAGCAAACCAAGGCCACTTTAACGTACATTCTCTCATTCAAGACGTGTTTAATACCTCTTAATTTATGTATGACTTTGTACTTCCCATTGGTCTGCCTTAACTTCTCTAAGTGTTTCTTTCTGACACAGCCTGAAACTTCCAGTTTCCATCATTACCATCAGGGTTAAAAATGTCCTCCATAAGATATGTCTACCATTGCAGGACCACATCAGAAACCAACCATCAACAACAGAATAGCTGCATAAACATTATTCTAGAGGGAAAGAACTCAAAGTGGTGCATCTTAACTCCCGTTTTTTGACAGTGAGATGTGCTTTGGGTCCCAACCATCCATCACTTGAGGCTGGCAGTACTGCTAGTGCATTATAAAAATCTCCCACCTCACCCCATAACTTTAAATGTCTCCATCCTTTTTACACTATTATGTCTTTTAACTTGAAAGTTTGAGGATATTGTTACATGGTTTGCATGAGCAGTATTGAAAGATTCTATACCCAGTTATACACTACCAATATCTATGCTGTTTATCCAATAAATAAAATTTTAGTTAATAGCACCTCCTTACTCAGCAAATCTATCTTTTTCATTTCAGAATTCTGCATCAGCTAGTTCAGGGAATATGCAATAAGCACATATACTTCCTTAACCTATTTCTTCTGCTTATGCCCAGTAAGTCCATTCACATGCTTTTAGCACGGTTGGAGAGGGGGTGTTAGAAGCATCAGCCCAACCAGATCCAGAGCAGAAAAACTTCTACACACGTAACTGAACTAATCAGCCTTCATGCTGGAGCCTGAGAAGCACATGGCGACCGTCACTTGCATTCACATTTGGTTCACTGCCCAGGAAAGCCAACTGCCATCCTAAACTGGCCCACATACCATAGCTTCAGCAGGGAGATCCGAGTTCCAGGAAAAATATCAGATTCACCAGACTTGGGTTTTTGAAAAGCTATTTAACTGTAAAGTTTTCCAGATTCTTGATACCAAATGCTGCTACAATCGGTAACATTATGTAACAGATTTAGAAAATGCACGCAAAATAAGTCCTCCAACCCTCATTATTTACTATGCAACATATCTATTAATCATTTAAATATAAGATTAACAATAAATAGCTTTGCCCAAGTGATACACTGCCATGAGAGAAGCTCTGACCCTTGAAGTTACGCAGAAAGCCACTCGTACCACGATCCTGCACCATCAGTAAGAGTATTTCCTAGAATTAGCAGGCGAGTATTCTGCTCACGCAGCACGTCCAAGCCTCAGCAACGTGCGCGCTAATGAAGCACGACTGCTGGAGGAAATCAGCTGTCTTAGGACTGGCTCTTCCCAGCACAACACAGGAACTCTGATCCTATTTACATATACAGCAGTGCCTGGTGGTAAGAGTAATCAGCAAGAGGAAAACACACCGGGACCTCCTTTACTTCTAGTGTGTGTAGAAGCTGGTTTTCTATCTTGTCTTGTCTGCCTTTATTTAGCTCACGAAGAGCAGGTTTTTCATTTCTATTATTAGCTCCAATACTCCAGAGCAGTGATCCTGGTTACTGTTCATGTTATGTGCAATTTCCATGTTACCAAAAAAGCCAGAGATTGTGATGCCTGGGACAGAATAATTCTATCAGCAGTTAGCAACACTGGGAGGACAAGGCTCTGAAAAAACCACAAAGATGAAGATTCAGCCTCAATAATGCACAGAGGAACCCAGACTGAGAGCATTTACAAACACAAGCCAGCCAGAGCTCGCTTTGGGTGCCAAGGCAGCAGGTTATGCTAGCACCTGCAGGAATCCAAACTCATTCCCCAGTCCAACGCTTGCCCACACCAGCTCAGTGCTGAAAATTTTTAGGAAAACCTAACTTGTTTTGTGTTACTTTTAAACAACCCCTCAGGAACATCCACTGATGGGCAAAGAGGGAACCTGGTTAATAGCTGAGGCAACAACCGTGGCTAAAATAGAGACTCAGGACCTAAATAAACACCTCCTGACATGAGGAACCTCTGCTCTGCCGGGGGCTAGAAGGTGGGAATGTCACATCTATGGTGTCCCAGAGTAATGAAAATTAATATCTGGAATTTTAGGTACTATTTTAACCATAGTGACAGATTACAAAATTGAAAGGTGCATTTACAGCCTATGTAGCTGGTCAGAGTATTGCCCCAATCAGCTCCAAATGCTATTTACATGTCCCTACAGCCAATGGCAGCAGTTTAGCACAGGAGCTCTTCATCTAGCCAAAGAGTGCACTTCCATTACAATACTAAACCTACACAAAAAGCTGCTAAAGATGTTACTAGATAAATTAAAGGATTTTAAGTACATCCTTCCTGATTCTCTGGCAGCGTGGGTGTGTTTAGAACACCCACAGTTGCATTGCAGCAATCCTGGAATAACTCTACTAAGGTAATAAATCAAGCCCGAAAGTGGGAACGTTTCCATCAGTTAAGTTTGAGGAAAAACAGTCTGAAGTGGGCTTAACTCAGCCCACATATTATTATGTTACCAGCTTAATACACAACTCTGCTCCTTCCTGGGAGCATTAAAGTGGTAAAGACTTTCCAAAGATTTTCTCTGAGCTATTCCTCTGTGCTCTAAATCTAATATAAGGTCTTCTACTAAAAAAAGAGATGGCAAGTTTACAATTCTTATTGCATGAAAATTCACCATTGGGGTTTGAGTGACATCAATTTTGATAGAAAATGTAGAGAAAAATAAATCAGCTGAAGGCTTTCCTTCTTTGTCTGGCCACTCTTTGTCCTAATAATAACAGCTGCCTGACAAAGAATTAATTGCCCTTGACATTTGTTCATCTCAAATCTTCTTAGGTAGCTGTTACAGGACTATGCCATGTAAGCAGGGAAGTGACCAGATGCAGATAGATGACTTCCTCTTCCTGATTAGCACAACTCAAAATTTACTTCTCTTGGCTCCTGAGAGGACTGTAGTTGAATTACTTCTCCCCTTCAAGGAACAGGAGACTGCACTAGAGGTTTTTAACTTCTTTTAAAATAGATTAGATGTTGAAGTCAAACCATTACCCAGACACTTCATTACTGTTACACCAAGACAAATGAAGAATCAGGTCTAGGTTCTTTGTTCTTATCACAACAGTGAACATTCAGGTGAGCACCTACAGCATCCCACAAAACAGCAAGGACCCACACTTGAATGAACAGACACTGCCATTCTTGTAGTCCTCACGTCTTTTACACAAAAAAAGTAGCAGCAGACAGAATTCCTTGGGACATTGGAGGTGCATTGCATCCTGCTGCTGGCGTAACTAAGGATTACCTGCTGGCTGAAAATAAATTCTTCTGCCACATTCTAGATGCTCAAAATTTATTAGTCATTAAGTTATGACAAATTGAAACTGGGAGAGCACAATCTTGTTTAGCAGAGAGCAGAGAGCTAGAATGCTTTCATCTATTCATAGCCATGCCACTAATTCAGCAGCCGGCTTTGGACAAGTCACTTCATCACTCAGACCATCAATTCCTCATCCACAAACAAGGGATGATAATATCACTTCATCAGTGAGAGGAGAAGGAAGAAGGCCATAGAAGACTTAATTCAGTGTTTGTAAAAAAGTCTTAAGATTTCTAGACGAGAGCACAACTGAAGGGAAAAATATCAAGATGATAGGGGAAGATATTTTCAATCTATACAAGATTTATGGAGCTTTCACACTTCTCTCTCGTTTTGTATTCTCTGTTCTCATACGCTGCCAGAAGTGCTAAGTGGAATACCCAGGCAAACAGCAACTCTAGACAGGCACGTATAGTCTGATGCAGGCAGTGGACTCAACGGCCATAAACATTTGCATGACATAAACACATTTTTAGAAAAGTTGATGCACCTCAAAAAAGGAAAACCATGAAAGACAAACATCGAGTTCTTAAAACTCAGTAATGCTGGTGTTCCTGGAGCATTAGCACTACTGATGGGAAAATGATGCTACAGGCACATTGCTGCCCCTGACCAAGATACACAATTGAGTGCCACCACTGCTGAAAATACTTAACACTGCCATGGTCTGATGTAACTGGTAAGGCTTCATTAACCCAAACAAAGCAGGGAAAACAGACCAAAACGTACTGGTGCCTTTCAAAGGCCAAAGAGGTCAGTAAGTCACAAAACATACAGTGTTCCTATTATTTCAGGAATCCCCTGACACTACAGAGCAGCAACTGTTTTAGTTAGAATGAAACATGATTTAAATAGAAATGCTATTCAATCTCCTGAAACACAAAACAAATCCACAGGCAAACAGTACAAAGCGTTATATATGGTTTCACACAGCAATCCAAGATTCCAAGACCAAGAACATGACCTGAAAAGAACCAAGTACAGCACATTCCCTTAAGGCCTACAATTCACTGTGTTAATGAAAGACTTTGTAGGGATGACAAGCTAACTGCACCCTTTCCAGAAGACATTACACTTGGGATGCAGTTTGGTAAACGCTCCTGTGTTAATGTGGCCTGTTGCAAGTTCTTGTTAGAAAGCAAGTTTTGCAAGATTCAATTTAAGAAAAACCTCATTTGTCCCCAGCCTGTATTTACAAAACACCCTAAAGTCTCATGAGAATTCTTCCAGATGGAGCTTCTGATGCAGCCTGGAAGCTCTTTGAAGAAGCCTTTTAAGTCTTTATTATTGAAAGTTCTCATGCTGTGAATTGCAGCAGTAATGATCAGAGAAATTCTTTGGGAAGATCCTTTGGCTGTTTCCCCAGCCCTCCCATTGGCCACCTCCTGTTTCAGTGGCCATCCAGAAAGCCAGGGCACCAGCTGAGGCACTTCCGCTTGTCTCCTCACTCTGTAAGCCAGGCAGGACTCAGAGAGGAATATTCTGTTAAGCAGTCTTTAAACCCCAAAATGATTATGGATGAATCGTCTAGTTATGCCAAGTGAATGCTATTTCCAGCTCCTGTCTCTGCAGGTTCTCCTCTGCTCACTCAGAAAGCACCGCTTCCCCTGCGAGCTCACCGCTCACTCTGACCTGAGCTGTTCTGCAGCTCTGCACAGCTGGTGAAAGTTTTGATGCTTATTTAAAGTCTGGTCACGGTGGACAAACAGAGTATGGGTTTTTTTCCTAACACATGGTGAAACCCTGCACTAGATTTTAGCTGCTGCAGTGAGTTACTAAAAAAAAACCCAGTGCACACACACACAAAAAAGAAGAAACAAACAGAATAAAAACAATGCACCTTATAGAAGATTGCATAACCAAAGCTCCTTGAGAAGTCATTTGAGCTGGCAGTGTTGAGACAGAAAAGATGCTTGATAAATCTGTTTGAAGGAGCTGAAAATGTGCTACACAAGGAAGCTGCTATCTATAGGCTTCACAGAGACAGCTGCCTGGTCACATTCAAAATTATTCTGTCCTTGTGGTGACAGTTGTAAGCAACAGAAATATAATACACAACCGTCACAAAAATGCACTCTTTCTGACGTGTTTACCATGCCCTTATTCTATACAGACACTGCAGTGGTACATCTTTTTTACCAAATATTTAACCTTTGCATTGTGCTCACTGCCATGTTCTAGGGAGTATGATCAAGTTTATACAGGTATTTTGCTGCAGCTAAGTCCATCCTAACTAGACATTAAAAAAAAAAAATACAGAGGTGCACTGCTCATCAGATAACATCTTTAACAGCTGGATTAAGGTGTTTCAACATGCCAATCTTTCAGTATTTATCCCTGTGTTTATTGTGTAATAACTGCATCTTACTTCTCAAAGCATTTATGGTGGCTGAAGTCTCAGAGATGTGCTAATGACTCCACAGATAAATGTAGTGAATGAGAATAAAACAACTTTTGTAGAAACAATAATTTCCCTTTGCAAATTCTTATTAGGCTTGAAATTTTTGCTGATGGTGAATAATACAAGTTCTCAGATGCAATCATTGAAAGTCTATGTCATAAAATAGAATAAAACCTTATATGAAGCTCATACTTGACAGCTATGACTAAGGTAAAATACTTTATAGTCTCAATTTGAAATTAACCACCTTAAAAAAAAAAAAAAACACAAAAAAAGAACAACGATTTAAAAATGCCTTTAGAAATAACCTGTTAACTATTAATTGTAAACCACTGCAAGTCAAAGACATTGGGTCCTTGTTCGCAAATTAAGATCTAACCTGAGATTAAAAAATATCCAAATTCTTTCCTCATTTTTTAATGACATAGTAAGAGTCAACAAAACGCTCTCTTCAGTAAAGGATATGTGAAATAGGTATGAATGGAAACCTCTAGGAAACCAAGTTTGGTGATCAAATGGGAAACATTTGCAAAACCACACAACTCAATTAAGAGTGTGTTGGCACTGATCCCATACAAGCGCTTGGGTGCTGCACTCATCTGTCAGGGGGTTTTTGTATTATACACAGGGAAATAAAGGAAGTGCTGCGCTGCCTGGCATATCAAACTAGCTAAAAAAAATTAGGGCAGAGAGCAAAATTAAAATACTGGCAGGATGCTGAAAAATATAAAGACAAAAAAATTGCTCATGCAAAAGCATGATTGCAAGAGTGTGGTTCATATATTCTCTGACTACGTGGGAGACCCGGCTGCAAAGGGTATCCTACCTCATTTCTCCAGTCAGAGCACCACAGTAAAGTGCAGCTCAAATTCCCAGCCTGTGAGGTCTGGAGGCAGCTGGCACTGAATTTGGCAGCAGGTGCCAAACCTAACACCAGGCGCCCTTCCAGCTACGTTCACACACACACTCAATCTCTCTCGGACCAATGTGTTTCAGAACACGTCTAACACAGACTTTCTAGCACACTACTGCAAGCATTTTTCTTGCTAGAAGCTAAATAAAGGCCAAGTAAGAGACACCACACCACGAGCAGCAGGAAGAGCAAGCCCAGGCCCCCTGCAGATGTGCACATTCTATCCCTCAACTCTCCTCTCCAGCAAGGCTAGTTTTCCCTGGAGTCCACCATGTCACAATCTGTTTTAAAGGACAAACTGCTCACACAATGGTATGGGATGAGGTTCAACAAGGCAAAGTGCTGGGTCCTGCATCTGGGCCACAACAACCCCATGCAATGCTGTGGGCTTGGGGAAGAGTGGCTGGAAAGCTGCTTAGCAGAAAAGGTCCTGGGGGATGCTGACTGACAGAGCTAAACATGAGCCTGCAGTGTGCCCAGGCAGCCGACAAGGCCAACAGCATCCTGGCTTGTACCAGAAACAGTGTAGCCAGTAGGGCCAGGGAAGTGATCATCCCCCTGTACTCAGCACTGGTGACACCACGCCTGGAATCCTGTGTTCATTTCTGAGCCCCTCACTACAACAGAGACATTGAAGCTGCTGCAGGGGGTCCACAGAAGGGCAACAAAGCTGGTGAAGGGCCTAGAGCACAAGTGTGATGAGGAACGGCTGAGGGACCTGGGGGGGTTTAGTCTGGAGAAGAGAAGGCTCAGGAGGGACCTTATTGCTCTCTACAACTACCTTACAGGAGGATGGAGTGAGGTGGGGGTCAGTCTCTTCTCCCAGATATATATTATCTTTAAAACCTAATTCTACAATTTCTCTAACTCACTGTCACAATATGGCAGTTCTGAGGTTACTTATATTTCAATATCTGTTGAGCTGCATTAAAGGCTGCTTTTAGAATGACAGAAGTCGTCTACTGTAACACTAGCAATCCTTAAAAACCCAAGATGAATCTTCCAGGAGCTGAAAGCCAAATTACTGCAAGAATTCCAGTTGAATTCCCAGAAGTGACTGGTTGATAGTTTTCTTCATTACACCAAAGAACTGAGGATATAAGTTTGCTGTTGAAAATCATATTCCAGGACTAGAGTCCTCACAGCCATATCATATCCATCTGTTATTAAAAGAAAGGTAAACCTAGGCTTTGAAGGAATGAAGAGAGAAATCATTTTATTACAGGAATGGACCCGAATCCATGAACCTCAGTTACAATACAGAGATGTCAAGGATGTATCTATACAGCAGTCTCCTTCTATCTAAATCAGAACCTTTTCTGAGCAACATGATTCTGAGGGATTGGATAGCCTTTTTTATACCATTTTAATTACTGCTATAAAATGCATTTTACAAAAGTATAACAATATTATAATTTTTTAAAAATACCAGCAGGCCAGTTGATGGGCATGTATTATAAAGCTTAGATCTTTAGGATTCAGCTATGTAAATGCAAAAACAGTTAAAAAACCATCTGTATTTACTCTATCATTAATTAAAAAAAATAAAGATAATATATTGGAATTACATGCAACTTTAAGGAATTTATACTGAGATAAAAGATCCTTCTGGGGTTTGTTATTGTTTGACATGGATTAGCTTGCACATTTACACAGTGCATTCTCTGTTCCAACAGAAATGCTTAGCATTTGAGTGACACACATACCTTGTAACCAGAGACTTCGACTGCCATTGCAAAAATCAGTCACTGCCTACTTAGCATCTCCAAGTCTGGAATAGTAAGGAAAGGTGCACCCTTACCTGAAGAAGCACATTTCTTAACTGGAAAACCTACGGCAACAACAGTTATCTCACAGTGAGTTTCTCTGCTAGAGTGAGGCCTGTTTAAAAGCTCTACAGGACATAAAAAATGTCATTGATTTTTCTCTTGTTGGCTCTCAGTCAATTTGAAAGTCAGCATAATTCAATATCTTTCTACTAGTTCCATTAGCAAAGAAAGGCATCCATGCTTCAATCTATGCTGCCTTATTGGAAAAGGTAATTTAATTTTACACCTGAAATTGTGCCAACATCAGCATAAAACCGTACACAGTATACCTAAGATTTGATTTATAAACTCTGTATTTTGTCAAGCCAGAATGAGATGCTGGCTGAAATCAGTAAGTGTGTCCAAATTTGCACTGAAGATACTTAACATATATTCTTTTTATTTCAGGTATTTTATGTTCTAGTTGGAGTTGTTGATGATTTCTCTCCTTAGTATAAAATACTAATGACACACCATCTAGAAAAGTTCATGTTGCAGAAAACTTTGTTAAAGCAGGCATACTTCGCCCCTAAAAGTTCAGGTATATAATTTACTTACTACTGATTCATCCCCTATCTTTTATCTCTGTTAAAAATAAACTTCCATTGCTGCTAGCCTTAACCCAGAGAGATAAAACCATACAAATCCGATGTGTCCAGAAAAAAATAAGAAACACCCAATGCAGAGCATCTATTTTATTTCAGATCAGACTAACATGCCAAAGTCCTCTGATTACTAGTCAAAAAAAAAAAAAATGGTATGTGCGGTTATAGCTAATGACTTAATTTCAAACAAATGACACCAAATGCTGCACAGCAGCGCACACCATTCTCTTCATTTATATTCATCTCCACTGCAGATCATCAAGGCAAAAAAAATGCAAAATGACTTCCTTAAAAAAGGCTGAAGACAATGAATCTACAGTGCCCATTCAAATGAACAGCTTTCAGTACCACCACACAGAACTGATTCCCAAATAACTGTGCTTGCATTATAATATTTATCTTCTTGTAAATGAGAAAAAATAAAAGCTGCAGGCCAGGATTTTCGAATGACATTTGATCACTTAACTTCTTTCAACCCATTGAGCAAATATCAAATATAAGGCAAAACACACTCCAGAAGATTTATGACCACTGAGTCAGCAGAGAATGTTCTCTCCCTCCCTTCTCACCCTGGTGAAATGCAGTTCATCATACAAATGGTTTAGGTGTTTATGCCAGATGTAAGATTAGATAATTAGTCATCTGAGTCCTGGATGTCAACTTCTTTGTGCTAAAAAATTTATTCCAAATGCACCATTTATGATCAGTTGACTTGCAAAAGCATTCTGGTGTTATACAGCAATACATCTTATGGTGTACAGCCAAATATCTGCCACTCTGTAGTAACATACTCTGTTTCTGCTGCAGCAATACCCTGCCTGATCTTAGCCCTTCCAGTGACTTAATTTTTTCTCTGCAAAATAGGGATAACGATATTGACCTCTGAAAAGCAATTTCAACTCTAATGATGAACAGCACCAAGAAGGGCCAGATATTATTAACCAACCCTAAACCAGGAATGGAACAAGAGAACAGCAATTTACTTGCATTCATCACCAGAAAACACTGCTGCTCTTCTATCTACTTTCTCTTGAGCATGACATGCTCAATCACTTAATTTGATTTGAGAAATCAAATTTAATTTGATTTGAGAAATCAAATTAAAAGCAAACATTAAAGGCTCTACAGTACCTTTAAAAATAATTTTATAGATAAACATATAAGTACAATTATATTCAAACATCATATAGTGGGGAAAACTAAAGATGTTATTAGAACCTCAATTTCAACATTAATGCGCACAGAACAAGATACCAGAGGGATAAATGGGGCTTTAGGATCAGGATGTATGCTCTTTTAAAGGAATAAACCTTTACTTACTCCAGAAAGATCCCATCCTAACTCCCACTGTCATCTGCCCTTTACAGAATTGCAAAGAATATTGGCAGGCTTAGGGTTTTTGGTTTTTTCTTTAAAGGATAATCAAAATGTTTTAGCTATTCTGTTTCGCATTAAAGTCCCTAATGCATTCTGTTCTACTGAGCCACATAGTTATTTCAGTCATTCTTAATAAATAACAGTTGCCAGTAGTAGTTAAGCCAACAGATCTGAATTATTTATAGTGTTGAGGAACAGAACAGCAGATAAAATGCATTAGGGCTTTCAGTTGTTCTTGCCTGAACAACACAATGGCAGCCTTCAGATGTTTTTTCCATAGGCTGTAAAATATTCTGCTGCCAATCCTGGTTTAAAAGATTTCCTAAAGAGGCAACAGGCAAGCCTACTGCTATCTATCTTCAATAATCCTATTCATGAAGAGCAGGTAGGAGAGAGTTTCCCAAATACAGCACATTATTGGGAAAAAAAAAGGGGGGGAGGAAGAAAAGAAAAAAGGGCACAGACTGTGATTTGATTGTACAAGTCACATTCAAACTGCTATTCAGTATTATTAACCAGAACTTATTCATTGAGATGTTGTTTAGCATGGCTTTATACCTGGCAGTTAATGAGCTAAAAGCACCTCACAGTGTTAAACTCTGTGTTTATCCCTCCTGCCTTCAACTGAAAAAACGCACAGGTATTATCTTCATTTTACAATGGGAAATACAACTTCACATTCAGGGGTGGAACATGGAAATCCCAAGTCGTGTCTCTCCTCCATTCCTCTTTTTTAAGAGGCCACATCACAAAACATTAAACACAGAAAAAACAACACAGAAATTATCCTGACAGTACTTGATCAATTATGTTAAAGGCAGTAGTTGAGTTTGTATTTTTTGGGGCTTAAAAGATGCATCCAAATATCTGTCTTGATTGACTGATGGGATAACATGACTCTGCTGAGCTGTGTCTGGGTAGAAATCTGGTGGGAAGCTTTTGCTTTCCCACCTTGTACTGACCTCATAGGGGACCACACCAGTGTGAAATTCACTAATCTTCCAAGGAGAAACATGGCCACAAATGACAAGGAGAGATTTACACTCAAATGCTGCAGAGAGAAGAACTGGGGGAGTAGTTGTAGCAACATAAGCTTAAGGCAAATGAGTTTTCTTTTTTTAGTTCACCTTCCGCTTTCTATATGGATGTGTTTACAGCAGGAAATGCTGCAAATTGTAGCATCTCTAAAGAGTAAAAAGAAGGAAAAATGAAAACCTAGAGAGGTAAAAAACCAAACAAACCTCCTCCTACAAAATACTAAAGAAACAGGTTGGGGCAACCACTTCAGGCCATGTCATGTTATTAAGGCACCTGAAACTGGCTTCATCACATGTTAAATTGCAGGAATCAGCCACAGTATCCAAACCACCAAGTAGGTTCAAGTGACACGGATCTCTGTGCTTCCCCACTCCCCTTCCTTGGCTTAGCTTCCCCATTCTCCCAGTTCTGAGGCTTATTTAAAACCTGCACTCTGATTTTACTGAGACAGTTGTATTCAAGATGCCATATGTCACAGGAATGACCATACTCACGATATGAAGAATATGGCTTTTGCTTTGGGTAAAGCAGGTCCTGAGCCTGCAGAACATACAGCTTGCCTGCAGTATGTGTCTATATATAGCTCTTTTTGCGCACAAAGGCTATATGAATTGATTCTGAACAAGCTGAGGATTTCAAACAAGTCTGCAGTGCTGTAGTCTCTCTTCCACCCTGAAAGGGACAGTGAATTATTTAAAACTTGGAAAACATGCCCTAAAATTATTTCCAGCAGCATTCTAAAAAAGAAATTATAATAAAAAAAAAAATGTGTACATATTCCAATCACTGTTATAAGGTCAACTGAAAATAAGAGCTGTCACCTTTTATAGCTATAACATTACAAAGTAAATCTTGAAAGATTATAGACATTGTTTTTCTGCCATGGGCTTCTCAATACAACACAGACTCTACCTGTCAGTTCACCAGAATTTAAGGCTTTGTTTATGCAAAAGGATCAGTCTTTACTTAAAATGTTATTTGTCCCGTTCTATTTTGTATGAGTGATGTTGGATTAACACATTCAATTTACCTACCTCAGAGGCAATAACACTGCTCCCAATCTATTGCAGCTCATGTAAGAATAACCCAACAGTTCTTCTTTCTCTCTCTCTCCTCCCTTCCCCCCCCAGACGACTGCCATCTTTTCCTGTAAGTTTATTATTAAATCTGTGATCTCTTCAGAAGACATGACCTCTAAATATAAGAAAGAAGCTGTTAGGTAATACCTCGAGAAAGGAGGTAGCACACAATAGCGTATAGACAACATGAGCCTGAGAAAAATAAAAACTAGAAAGAGGGTGAAAATCTGCATTGTTAATGTGCCTGGACCCAGGTCCATCCTGTGTCTAGTTAAATACACAGAATCATGTAATATCTGTGTAAATCTTAGGTTTTTATTTCTATGGAAGATAAACAAATGCAAACAAGCAACATTATCTGGAAGTTAATTCAGGATCTGGCAAAAACTTGCTAAGATCAAAAGAAGTCTTGCTCAAACACAACAGAACTTGTTAAAGCTCCATGAACCAGGATTGTAAATAATACAATAGTGAGAACTGACTCACCCTCGGTGATGAGTGGGCTTAAACCTTCTTCAAATGGAGCAGTGTCACAGTTATAACCAGCAGTTAAGAGAGTTACTTAGGAGTCACATTATAAATTACAATGATAATACGTATTCAGGGAGCAATACACAGAGAGAATATGAAATCAAAACATTAATAAAAATAAGGAACCTTTGGAGGCAAATTATTATCGTCTATATCTACAATGGTTTATACATTCCCAAAGGATTTCAAATCTAAAAATAAATTATTACTTCTACCAGCACTGACATACAATCTACCTTGGATGAAAAACAGCAAATTACTAACCATGGATAGAAACATTAAACAACTGTTTTCAACGAACAGCAAAAAAATGCTAGAAAGAACAGCGGGAATACAGGAATTGAAGTTATCCAAGCTAAAATTTAACCAGAATAATGTGGAGATCATCTTGATTTTCTATAGCTATGATGATATTTTCAATAAAAATGAGATTGGTTAGAATCATCTGGGTTCAAACTTAAACAGGGAAGAGGTAGGTTAGATACTAGGAAGAAAGTCTTCCCTGTGAGGGTGCTGAGGCGCTGGCACAGGGTGCCCAGAGAAGCTGTGGCTGCCCCATCCCTGGCAGTGTTCAAGGCCAGGTTGGACAAGGCCCTGAACAACCTGGTCTAGTGGAAGGTGTCCCTGCCCATGGCAGGGGGCTTGGAACTAGATGGTCCTTTCCAACCCACACCATTCTATGATCTGTCTGCCTTGATATCTCATCCCCCAATCAACATCATCCTTCTCTCACAATTCTTTAGCATCACACTGAGACACTGACTTGAAGGAGAACACTCAACATCTGTAGCTGAAATACATTTACATACACTCATAGGTATGTGTGCTTAAATATGAACAATCCCCACAGACTTCTTGGGAAAAGGAAGAGGGAAGAGGTAGAAGATCAAAGGTCACACAAAAGCATGTAGCTAACCCAGAAAACACATCGTTAAAACACTGTGACAAGTAATACTTTGAAAATAAAAAGTTCTATCAATTCTGCCCTGAAAACACAAAACCAGCACCAACTCTACCAATGATAATGGCCTTGAAAAACTAAAGAAACAAAGAGGCCTCTGAATGGCACAGTTGTGGACTAAGGGTAGCAGTAAACTAGAACAGCAATTCCATAATCACAAAAGAACAAATTCAGAAGGAGGCAATCAAGTAAGGATTAAATACGAATATGTTTTCTTAGTTGGAACAGAAAATTCTGTCAGGGAGTTTAGACAGACCATGAGAAGAGCCACCGGAGTAGGAGAATTTTTAACTGTCAAAGCACCAGATGTAAAAAAAAAAATAATAAATCTGTATTCTAAATCCACACTGAAAAATAGCAATGAATTATCTTTGTTGGATTTAGCTATAAAAGACTGCTAATAGCATGCAGTTGGATCTATCAGAAGTACAGTCAGGCAGCACAAAGATTGCCTCAAGGGCAGAGAGTTTTCAACTAAAAATACAGATAGTGCACCTGCATGAGAGAGCTTTTTAATGATGCATGGAGTCACTTAAAAGACACAACTGTGATTGGTTAGATTGAAAATAATATACCAAGGCAAAAAAAGATTAGGAACACCAGCTGAGCTCAGAGATAAGACAGGAAAAGTTACTGTTAAAGCAAGATTTAAGTTATAATAACACAGCGGTAGTAAATTGGAAGATGTAACGTGATAGGAGACTGAGCACTGCTCCCAGTTCTCCATCTGACAAATGACACTTCTGCCAGCGAATCATTTAATCTCTACACGTCCATCCATCTGGGTGTCAAATAGGTTTATTGCCTTAAAACTTTAGAAGAGTACTGTGAAATTTAATTTATCAATACCTGAAAAATATGTTTTAATCCTTGGATAGAAGGTGCTGGGAAAGGACATCATATTACAAAATTAAGACTACCTAATAAAGTATCATTGTATTTACTTCAGTGAACTCCTCATCTGTCTCTCTCCTGTTTCGGTTCCTGGGTTCCACAGCACCTCATGACTTTCTCATTTCTTTGTCTTGGCATAGTAGGATGAAAGCTGCGGTCATGAACCAGGAACATTAGTGCCACAGGTGGGACAGACAATTAGCAGTTGCTCCTATAATTTACAGAGGATAGAGGAAGAAGCCTGCTTCATCCATGTAGTCACAAATACTATTCTGAATCTTATTCTAAGTAGTACTGTAAAAAGCAGATGAAAAACTACAGGAAGTATGAAAGTAATCTAGGTCCAAATCTTTCCTGAAGTTACTGACAATGAAAAGCTAGGGGCTTGATGTGGCATGAGCTGAAGATGCTAAAAACCCCCAGAAATGCAAATTTAAGCACCTTGGGTAATTGAACTCAACTATTCCCTTTAGTAGGAGCAGAAAGACCGCATCCAAAAACCTTTACAAGTTTAAAACATTGTAGATTTTTATATATGCAGAAAAAACGCCTGTTGAGTCTACGCTATCTTTTTAATTGTTAGGCTTACATTCATTAGTTTTGTCTTTCTATTTCAAAACTAAAAACCTAATTCAAATTAGGTTAATAAGCTGTAGCAAAATCAAATACAGAGGAATACAAAGGCAGCAACATGAACTCCTCAGGGATCAGAGAAATGAAATAAGTATAGTATGTTACAGCTTTGTTATAAAACAATAATGGACTGGTGATAAAAACCTCACCCTTTTATCAAAACCGTGTTTTTCAATATTCAACCTGTTCTTTCTGATCAGAGCTGGTTATATAATCATCAGCCCTTCCACGTTTATGCTGAAATCATGCATTTGATTTATAGATTTTTATTAGTACCAAAGACAGAAAGAAAAATCAATTCATTCCCAAATAAAGTATAGCCAGGTTGGAGCCTTAGCACTGGCACACGCTCGTATGGGCTAGAGGGCAGCAAAAGAAAATGCTTATGACAATAAAATAGTGACATAAGCCCAAGTAACCACAAAACAAAGAAAGGGAAAACAATGCACAGAAGAATGCAAATCCACCTCGCTCTGATGTTCAAAGCCTACACAGACCATGCTCTCTTACCCACAAGGACAGCCCATGGCAGGAGGTCTGAAAAATCCAGTAAGGAAAACTGCCTGGGTCCCCTGTTTATAGCTATATATTAAGTCTTGATATTTAGCATAGCTTGTCAAGAGTAATGCAGTATTGCACAATTCTTCATGAGGCTCTTCTGCCTTTTAGCTATGAGTCACCATTATATTAGGAAAAAGTGAGCTTAATTTAGACAACACAGAAGGGTAAATTACATATTTTCTTAAGGTCTTTGATCCAGGGGGCTACATTATTTATTTATTTAATGTCTTCTCTTTCCCCTCTCCCCCCCTTTTTTTTAAATAAAACTATGAAAATGTCATTATTTTTCAGTAGGCAGCATCCCAGGAAACAATCATAGTCCTGGACGTGAGGGAAAGGGGTTTCTACATTTGATGGAAGACTTTATATCTCTGCTACACTCCCTCTACTGCAGGAATGTCATAAAGGAACAAAGGAGTGTTCCCTCAGTGTTCTTCCTCCTGAAAAATGGATTGCCTCAATCTACCTAGCAAGAAGGAAAATGGAAAAAATATTAGTATTTATAGCCATTTCTTAAATACAGATCTAGTCTTGTTAGAAAGAAAATGTCTGTTTTGATAGCAAACGTTATTAAGGCTGGAAAAGGAGGAGTATATATGCCCTATTTAGTACATGTGTTGAGTTTAACGTGATCCCAACTGAAAACAGTAGCTAATCTTACTGATTTTAACACCTCAGTGATCAAAGCTTTTCTCTGAGTTTTAGCAGCAGTTATGAAAGGTTTGCAAGGAAGAGAACAATAACATACAATAAGACTTGTCTGAGTAACTCTTCAGGTTTAGATATCTGCAAAGCCTTACCAAAAGAGAGAGAAAGAAAAAAATTAATAGAATGATTGAGATTAATTTGCATACTTGCTACTACAATAATTAAAGACATCTTTCTTATAATGTGAATGTCTCAGGCGTTTCATTTGTAAGGGGGATTGAAATGCTGATATATTTCACTTCCAAGGTAGAAAGTATTTCTCTTTCGTTGCAGCTACTGTCTGGAATTTATTAAAGGAAAACAGTGAGAAAGACTGATTGGAGAAAGAAACAGTGACTAACATTACGTCAGGACTGCAAATCCTTCTGTATCCTATATCCACCACAGCCTTTGATATGGGACCAAGGTGGTAGAAATAATCAGCCATTTGCTCCTCCCTATCCTCTCCATCCATCATCTTTTCAATCTCCCACATCCCACTCCCTAGCCCAGGCACACCCAATGCAAACCCACACCTCCAGTCACACCTCTGCTTTGTGTAGCCCAAGTCTGATAAGCTGATGATTAACAGAGAAAACCTCCCAAAATTTTCTTTGGACATCCTTCCAGGACAAACCATTTCCTCCCCAAAAGATTGCTATGATGTGAAGGTGAATGAAAAGACAAGAAATGTGAAACAGCCAGGAAATAGGGGAAATAAGAAGGGGGGAAAAAAAAAAAGTCCTGGCTGTACTATAGGATGTTCCAATAATCAGTCTCTCTCTCTATTTCTTTCAGAGTTTCACTGTTGGAAATAAAATGCCTGTTGAAGTGTCATATTTTAAAGAATCTAAAGCAGAAACCAATTTAAAAAAAAAAAAAGGAAAAAAAGAAAGCAGATTTCTCACTACATGTATTTAATATTATGCTGTTTCCTGATGAAAGCCTTTAGTAAGTGGGAGTACTCAGGGAAACACTTTGATTTACATAAATTTGAGACAGAAAAATGCTGTTAGACCAAGTCCATTGCATTGCATGGTTGGGATTGAGTCTTCCAGTGGAAGTTACCTCTGCCTCCAGACAGACTTAGTGCTCTGTCTCAGGCAAAATTCATAATGTAACTTCAGAATACGCTCTTAAAGCCAGTCTACTGCCCTCTCCTTTATACCATTAGCACAGTATTTCAAGGTTGTTCATGCATAATATGTAAACTCTAAGCTACTTGCTTTTAAACTAATAAAACATACATAAGTCCATTCTATCATTGTTACATAAATTTTAACATAAACCATGTCTGATAACCTGATTTTTTTACCCCTCTTTTAAAAGGAACAGCACACATATCACAGCAACACTCAGCAGTGAATATAATTCAATACGAAACTACACATATAGTATAATTTGTTTAAAAGTTGTGCTGGACTCAATATAATGCATCATCATACAGTGAATAGGTAATGAGGACTTTCCCATTATGGACAGTAAATTCAAATATTAGTAACTCCTTTATAAGAAACTTCATCTGCTACGGACCTAGGTGAGGCCTAAGCCACTCACCAGAAGATATCAGGATTCTCAGCTTAGCAAACGCAGAAGAGACTTAAAAAAAATCATCCATTTGCTTTTTTGGCACAAAACCCCTCAATGCTACATGAGCAATTTCTGTGCTTAAGAGATCCAGGATAGAAATAGCAAGGAGCTTGCCCGACCATGCTTGTTGAAAAGAGTTTTAGAAAAGGACAGATAGAAACTGGCAGAACAAAATTCAAACATGCACCACCATTTTCACAGAGACAACTCCTTCTCAAGGAGTATTCCTTCAGCCATACCTGTATTTTTACTGGTTACAAGTTCACTTCCCCTGGGGGAGGGGGAATAAAAGCTATTCAGATTGTAGGAGAAATATGTAAGATCAAAGTATGAGGCATTTGAAGACTGTAATAAAAAACAACAGATGGCTAAAGAGTGAATGCACGCCCCAGTTCACTTCTGGGCCCCTGGTACCATTCCCAAGCCAACGACATCATCAGAGCCCTCCAGTGAATTACAGCCCTGTGAACACTCAAGGGTCACGTATTATACTACATGTGCTGGAAATGAGATGTATTGCACAGGCAGTGGTTACTCACCAAAAGACTTCTGAAGCTGCAGCCATTCTGTACATACATCCATACATCCTGAAACACCCACTAGATTCAAGGCTAATATCTGTTTTCTGATTATTTTTTCTTTTCTTCCACCCATGTAATAGCCAAACTAATTCAACTGCAGAAAAAACTTTAGTTCTAAAAGTGCAAATGTTAGAGAGAAGCAGTCAGAGAGCAATGAGAATGATCAAAATTTTACAAAATGTTACCCATGCATAAATGATGCCACATAAGGAAACACGATAATTCACATATGAAACAATGAGGCAGATGAAGACATTATACTGTTTTCTGTGTTAATGAGGAAGGGACAAACATTATTGAAAAAAATAACAGGAGAGATTCAGATTAGGCAGCAAGAAGAACTTTCCACCTGTAACTAAAACTACCAAGAGCTGGAATAGCCTGCATAAGGAGGCTTCTGCATAAGGAGGGTGCAGGATCACCACTGCCAGCAATTTACAGATGAGGTCAGAAAAGTACCTCTCAGGATATGGTTTAGATTTAGCTAGTTCTACCTTGAGGTAGAAAGATGGACTAAATGACCTCCTGAGCTGCTTTTCAGCCCTATTTTCTATGGTTTTTCTCGTCTATTAAAAACATGTGAAATTTCCCTTAGCTCTTTCCCTTAAAAGGAAGGAGGGTAATTCAAGAGGCACAGTATCTCCAGAGCATAGCCCTTATTAATTAACCTCATAACGTAACCTGCAGTAACATTGTACAATGCTGCGTACCCCCTCCAGTGCCTGGCCTACATAAGAGTGTCTTCTGGCTACAGAATATAGAGCTTGATCACAAAGATACTGGTGTGTCCTAACTCTCTGTGAAATCAATGGGAATTGAGGTAACTAATTAAGAATTGTAATCAGGCCCTCAGTCCAAAGCAGGAGAAAGGCATGCTTTTAGAATCAGATTAGTTACTTAATCATTCCAAACAGGCACCAAATAATGTACTAACTGTGTGAAAGAAGCATCTTTTTCTCAGGTCCAGAGCCTGCTGTGTCTCCCATTTCCATTTAACACCTAGAGCAAGAGAAGCCAACTCTGTAAGTAAAATCTACCAGACCTTTACACTGGTGATAACATTTTATGCTTGTTCCTCAGTTGCTCATTTATGGCTGTAAAAAGATGCAAGACTGAAGAACTAACCCTTTTACATCTGTTTGTAAAAAATGGTTCTGTAATGATTCCAGTTCTTTTAAGCCTTCTCTGCCCTATTAAAAATAATAATAATAAAATCTTTTTTCCTAGGGAAGCATCTCCATGCAGACAGATCTCTGGGTACACTATACTGCAGCCTCTTGCTGGAGCAATACTCTTTGCCTATCCACTGTTCTCATCCCAGCTGGTAATAATCAGAACTGAGAGACTTAATTACTGTACCTTTCAATAGGCTTTAATTTTATTTTTGTTCTTTCCACTGCAAATGCCCATGAATCAGAGGGTCACTTTAAGCACAGAATTCAATTTAATTATACTCACAGGCATTTGTATCATTAAACGGGTCAACTTATTAAAAAAATAAAAAAGATCTTGATTATGAATAATGGAAAGCTTGGCAGGCAATCTAGAAGAGTTTCACTCTCTCGCATCCATTTGTTTAGATTTGTTTACTGAGCACTGGGCAAGGTCCCACTGAATGAACATGACAGCATTAACTGAAACTACATCTAATATTAAATTATAAGTGGATTGTAATGGTGACTTATTGACTGTTTTCATGGGAATATTTACCAGTATTTTTAAACTGGACTATTATCTGCTAATAAAAGCAGGGAATGAGAAAGCCAACACAAAAGGTCATTGACTGAAATATGACTCTGTATTCCTGAACTGAATCTGGCAAAATCTTCCCCAAGTTACAGAATTATTCCATAAAATCAGGTCCATTCTTCAGATAGGATAACATTCTTTTTCAGATAGGACACTGTTTTAATTACATGCTAGGGAGGATATCTCTGATGGACTATCCTCATGTGAACTAGTTCTAAAAACAAAAATCCATGCTGTTCATGAAAGACCTGATATGCAAGATAGAAGAGGTCTCCTGGAAAGTTATTTTCATGCTTAACTATTATACCTTGGTACTTAGCTTGGGGTTTTTTAAGGCAATCCTTTTACACATTTTTGCTCTATTCTGTATGCAACTCTGTGTAACACGATTTCTGTATGCTATTTATAAGGCTAAGTAGTCAAATAATTACACATACTGTGCCTTTTATATATATCCTACCTTTATACTCCTAATTTTCATTAACTTTTTGATTTCTAATAATTCAACAGGCCTAGAACTTATTTATTGATTTAACTGTATGGTCAATACTAATTTGAAAACGAGCTGTAATTTTTAATAACTTGTATGTATAAAAATCCCATTAATTCAGTTATTTTAAGCTAAAGTCTTAAACAGGTAATTACACAAGGATGGAATGCAAGAAGTTAACTGATTTCAATTACAAAACCTGTTGTTTACTTTCATCTTTATTCTCCCGTGACACAGGAAGGAAATCAAACTGCAGTGATAAAAAGCTATTACAAGGAGTTACCTTAAAGAAGCCTGATTGCAAAACCAGTTCTTCTCTGTATTTGAAGACTATATGGAACACTTCTCTAAATCATCCAGGATTACTTTAGAACACTGATAATAGATAACCACAAGCACACAGATACCCAAAATGGAAAAACTAGAAGCAATTTCTAGTTCCTGGAAAAATCTGCATTTTCCTGATTCATTAAGGTAGACAGGTACGATAAGAGCAGCAGCTCTCAGAATCCAGAAGGACAACATGACTTTACCGTGACCCTGAATTCTCATGTTTCATTTTCAATTTCCTTTTCTACATAAAAGTAAACATCACACCTTTGCAGCATTACAAATTGTCAGAACTACAGGCAAACTTCTGCAAACACAGGACCATGTGGATTTGATCTGACATAAATCATTGCTTATCATCCAAGCAGTAGCTGATTTCAGAGGTTCAAAGGTATCTGGATTTTAGTAAAGAGAACTGATGAAACATACTTTTTCCCTAAGTACAAAAGTTTATTCAAACAAGGATATACCCAATCACACAGATGTCCCTCTCAAATCAGTTGTTGATGTTACTTCCTGTGCAACCACTATCTCACGTCCTCAGATGTCTCTTCTTGCAGCTATATAACATTCTCCTTCAGCTGATATGGTTACCATCCTGTTCAGACTGGAAAGACCAGCGGATTTGCTTGTAATAGGTTCATCTACTACTCTCTGGTGATCTATTTTTGCCCAGATGATTCCACTTAATATGTTCCTACAGCGTACAAGGCTGACCTAAGTTCTTTTAAGTTAGGACCTAAGGATTTTATTAGTCATAGTCATTTTCAAGACCAAGTTTCATATGGAAACAAACCTGAAGTCTAATGAAAAAAACCCAGCAAACCCAAACTTGCTTCTGCAATGTAAGTTACACTGAAGCAGCAGTAAAATATGCTTAATATTCTCCAATTAGGTCTCATTAATTTTCCAGGTATTAGACATTTGTTCACTGTATCTTTGGACACAATAGCAGGAGTATTTCAAATTATAACTTAGAATAAATAAAAATAAGGTTCCTTATACTTCCCAGAAATTGAAAGGTTGGAATTCTTTATTCAGTCCAAGTGAGAATGAATTTACAAATTTAGCTGCATAGAAGAAATTACCTTTACTCCAATCAATGGATACCTTAGATTTACACCTGATTTATTTCAGAACCACCTTTTTATCAGCAAAATTGCTTTCGAGCACATCAAGGTTCCTTTGAAAGTTTTGAAAGATAACATAATACTTTGCTATCCAGAGGTTTTGATCATTCTTGCAAACAGAGCATCTAAGGAACATTTTGATACCTATCCATTGCTCCATGCCTTGTCTCAGTGACAGTGGTACAGCGCTTGGATATTTAACTGGAATTCCCTATATCAATTTGTCATCTTTTTTTGTCACCATTTTTACAAATTCCTGAGGTAACTTCATAAATAAGGTCATCACAAAGAAATTACACTGTGTATGATCAAAACAGAACACCACTTAGTTCTTGCACTACTTTCTCACTATCCTTGCACAATGCTTTCTACTTCTGCATCTGCCCCATGTAACTCTTCCATCCACGTGTTGTTCCTTCTGCAGTTCCATCTACTGGTTTGCCAAGTGACAGTGACTAGAATCCTAATCGTGTCTTCTTTGTCACTCAGCACTTCTGAGGACAGTATTCCTGTCACCTCCATGCGAGTGAGTGAGCATACAAAGTAAACCAGCTTGGAGGTACAATACGAAGGCTGAACAGGGTAAAGCAGCAGCAAAAGCAAAGCACAAAGGATAGCAGTAAGAGCAGTGTGGTGGCAACCGGAATTGAAGGACTTACTTAACATACAACCCTCAATGGCAATGCTTTTACTCTAGTCCCCCAAGAACATACAAAAGTATACCAATGTGTATTAGAAGTCACAGTATCTGGACTGTCACTTACTGTATTCCAGTGGCATTTCAAGTGATGGCTACTGCACACAGTAGAAAAAGCTCCCTGACCCAAAGAACCTACTATAGAAATACTTCAGTCATCAAAGGGAGAAAAGGGCAAGAGAAGTAATAATTCCATGAAATGAATAATGATTTGCCTCTCAAGTTAGTTCCATAGTTTGGGAGGTAGATTTCTGTTTAAATATTGTTTATATAATTATGAAATTAGGACAGATAGCAAAGCATAAAGAAATGTGGGGCAGTAAAGGGAGACAAAGCAACTTTCAAACAGAGGCCTAAAACATATCAAAACGCCGCTAAACAGAAGCACTCAGAATAACAAGCTCTTCTAATTAAATATTAGTCTTGCTGCCACATATGTCAATCCCCTAAATTTAGGGAAAGGAACCATTGGGCAATACCCAGAATACAAATCACAGTCAATGCAAAAGCAGCTGCAAAACAAAGAATGAGCTGATTTGACACTTGCTAAAATAAATCCCATTAGTCACAGGAGAAATATTTGTGTTTTCAGGTCAGAATACTAGTCTGAAAAACAAAATATCTGCATAAATTCCTCATCATATTTCCAGACTTTCAGCCACAACACAACTATTTCCGTGAAGAATGTGATTATATGATTTCGTATGTGTGTGTGTTAACAATTAGTGAGAGTAAAACATAACAGATATCCCACATCTACAAATGCTGCACAGGTAACATGAAATGTATTTCAAGCTGATACTAGACCACTTACTAAAAAAAGTTAGATCATGTTTTATATCATGCAAAAGTGGTAGATATAACCTGTAAGTTGGAATTAATAATATACTGCATAACTTCTTCCTATTAAATCTGAGTAAATTAAATCTATTAAATCTTCTTTAAAAAAGCAAATTATTTGGGGTGCTTTTTTAAATGGAAATTTTGAAGAAATAGACAATATCTAATCTTAAAGTTCTACTGAATTTCTGTTGCTATAACAACGTGTGAAAACCTTTCTTCTGTTGAGGACATCTGTAGCTATTTTTACATGCAACAGCTGGATTTGTCTGTCTGAATTTCATTCCTAAGTGTTTTATTTGATGTCTTTGAATAAGCTTTTAATATCATGACAAATGTCAAGAGTCCAGCAGGCTCAACAGCTGAATAATCTCTGGTGTAAAACACACCTTACATGCCAAAACTATAAAATAAGTAACAATTTGATTAAAAGTAGTGAGAGTCTCACATTCCCCCCATGCACATGCACCTCCTCCTCCCAGATTTGGCACTGGAACAACAAGGGCACAACAAGTCATTATAAATGAGATCTTTGATCTCTGGAGATACCAACTTCATACTCTGCCTAAAATTTACCAATACAGGAGAGCACCATGAAGCTGACTTGCAATCTCCTGTAGAACAAAGCACATTAGGTAGCTGGAAACAACCAGCATTCAGCTGTGATGCCCCGACACATGTAAAGATAGAATAGTCAACCATTCTCAACTTTCTCTACAAAAGTTCCTCATACAGTAGAACAAGCAAGTAAACCCAATGATGAATGTGCAGATTTCTCCAAACAACAGAAATAGCTGAGCTATGTCAGAACCTTGCAGAATTAAGCCATGGGTAATTTTGCCCCCAAATCATAGATAGCTGTAAGACTGGAAATAGAAACTGGGAGCTCAGGCAACTAGGCAACGCAAAAATTGACATCTAGAGATGACAGTTTTATTTCAAAACTCCCCTTTATACTATGCAGCAAAGTATTTATTATTATTGCCCTGTAATCTAGAATATAATTTCATTCTAATGAATTACTGAAGTGAATTAATCAACCCCTGTGAGGATTAGGATAGAATGAACTATATCCTAATGCTTATTACAAACCACTTTTCCCATACCTGGCACAGCTTTGCAGAGCCTGATGAAACCCGTATTCCTCCCTGCTTCAGGCAGAGGCAAGTTCCAGTAGTGCAAAGTCTTTCAGAGTATATAAGGAGTCACGAAAGGCTATATGGATTCCTGATATATTCTCTCCTCCTGTTTCCAAAAAGACTTGTTATTTATGAACTGAAGTAGCAAACAAAAAATAGCAAACAGACTCCACTGGGGTGTTGGCAATACGCAATGCATACATTACACAAAGGCAGTAACTGCATATATGCCTGGTGCATATGGATTAGAAGAACATTTGCTTTTTTTTTCAAACACTAAGGAGAAGGGCATGACATTTTGTGAACAGGGTCCTGTATCTTTTTTCTTCCAGTTCTGATTTTAGCTGTAAATACGTAATTACTGTAAATGCATCCAACGCCTACAGCATTTCTAAACCAGCACAGAATTGTTGCGTTTGCATCTGCTGATCAATAATTACTAATTTCAAGCAGAGACAGGTAAATTGCCACTGCTTTAGCCCAGGACATTTCATGTTCACACAGACGCCTACAGTCTAAGGAAACAGTTAGCAACACAAAAGGCAAAACCAGTCTTATTTTTTATTTCATAATTTGCTTCCAGCTGATTGCCCAACACATTAAAATGTACTACTACATACTGAAAAAGGCTTATTGAGTATGACTTGGATGTCAATAAGATTTACAGCCCAGTGGCAGACAATAGTTTTGTTCACTTTCTAAGCTGAATTTATTAGAGAGCTTCCTGAAGAGAGGAGAAGTATTCAATTACCTGGTAAATATCAAAGAACACGCTTAGTGTTACTGCTCTTCCCTTGGACAGGAATTCCATATTTTGAACTGTGTCTTTTCATGCAGATGTGCTGGAGTCTGTATTTAAGTTGTATGCTGAAGAACTGGACACAGTATTGCGCTAAAGAGTGATTTCTATGCTGCTTGATATACAATGCATGAAGCAGCACAGAAAGTATAGACCAAGTGGCCCAAGGCAGTATTTTCTCCACAATTCTCTAAAGGAACAAAAAAGACTAAGAGCAGAGATCTGAAACAACTGAAATCCAATGTCTTGAGATTGCACTGAGATGTCTGACAGTATGCCCTGGTAGCTAAATAACTCTCTGAACTTTGCAAGATTGATGAATATACCTGGATGCTTTGCTGTTATTAGTAAGGAAATAAAGAAAAATAACACAGAGAATAAAACTGTCTTGGAATGTAGCCACGACAAAGCAGAACACTTCTGCTCCAGGATTCATGATCCATGTGAAGGCTACTCTGAAGGGCCAGTCATAAAACTGGAGATTGCAGTGTACCACACTGATCTTCAAGATATGAGGCCAATATACGCAGCAAAGTACACAGAACTCAGAAGCGTGACATGATGGGCAACCTACTTGCACAGGATGGAAAGCAACATATTTGTTGGGATATGGCAAAAAAACCAAGTAGTTCAAGCAACTTAAAGAATTTGAGAATGACCTTGTCTTAATCAGGTTAGCATGCCCAAGGGAGTGGGAGGGAAATCTCCTTACTTAATAAGATCAGTCTTGATTTTAGAGATAATAGGGACATAATTACAAGTTGGCGAGGATGATGTGACCTCCAACCCATCTTTTTAATCCTCATCTGGAGATACTTAATGAAGCTAGTGAAAGTGGAAAATAAATGGAGTAAGGAATAATGATCAGTAAGTCCAGTGCCAAAGTCCAGTGGAGAAGTCTTCTAACAACTATGCCAAATTTTGTGGAACTGAAAGAAAGGAAACATTCTAGCACCACTTGAAATAAGATCTGCATCCAGCAAAACTTTTCAATGCACTTTGCTAAACCAAGAGACTTTAATACACTTGCAGTTTAATAGTTTGGTTTACAGCTTTTACACACAAGATGAGAATGAAGCACACACAAAACGAACTGGGCTTTCTTTGTACTAACCTTCATATGCAACATACATCTTCAGAAGTAACCTTCAACAATGACTAGCCTTCTCTATCTACCATTTATATTTACTGTAGCTATTATAATGTTTTTTCGAAGTAAACTCTCAGCAATCAATCTTTAGAAACGCAACAGAACTTGGTTTTTGCACAAAGGGATATCTACATCTGTAAATTTGCAGGTGCTACCATCTGGTAATGTATTAAAATGTGTACCCACAAAAATCTGTTGGTACAAAACTCTTTCAGGTATTATGATACCTTTGGTTTAACACTTTGGTAATTTTATGAGGAATGTTTAAAAAAATAAAAAGCAAGAGCTATGCTCAAACAGCAGGAAAAAGACATCTATAACAACACAGTCTTCCCAATTGACTTTCCAATATTTATGCTTATTAGCTGTTGTTTTATTTTTTCTTATTAAAGATATGGCACAAAACAGACACTTTGGGATAGAAGATAAACACTGATGCTGATTTGAACACTATCAAAAAATTAACTCAGAATTATATGCTATCATCTATTCAGTTTTTCTTATGATTGGTATAAAAAGTGAAGAAATTGCAAAGAGTATTGCTGTCAACAGTGACTGACCTTTAATGAGGCCTCTGCATCATAAGAAAACAGTCTTGAAATTTCAGCAGGTACATGCGCATTTAAAGACTATCAGCATTCAAAATACATGAGTGAC